>NC_042985.1:19457844-19829511 GCF_901001165.1 Salmo trutta
TCATTTTAGAAAATTTGTCAGTACATCCAACTGGCTTCACAATCGCAGACCATATGTATGGCGTTGTGTGGGCGAACGGTTTGCTGATGTCAATGTTGTGAACAGAGTGTCCCATTATGGTATGGGCAGGCATAAGCTACGGACAACAAGCATTTTTTATCAGTAGCAATTTGAATGCACAAAAATACTTTGACGAGATCCTGAGGCCCATTGCGAGGCCTGTTTTTATTTAAGGTATCTGTGACCAACAGATGCATATCTATATTCCCAGTCATGTGAAATTCATAGATTGGGGCCTAATGAATTTATTTCAATTGACTGATTTCTTCATATGAACTGTAACTCAGTAAAATCTTGGAAATTGTTGCATGTTGGGTTTATATTTTTGTTCAGAATACAGTATATATACATTCACTATGGGGTGTGCATGGTCCAAACATGCCTTGAGACCTCTCTGCAGTCCCTGACTCTGGATGTCAAAGCTCAAGTCATACAGAACTGAAATAAATGCTTCACATAAGGAAATCTGCCTTTAAATCCCAGGCAGAGTTCATGACTGGAGAAAAGCTTGTAGAATAAGCTAACTCTGCCCTCTCAGCACCCTGAGGCTCTCTCTATCTCCTCTGCTCCACTCTGTGGAAACAGGAAGCCTTTCTTATAAAGGGGGTTAAGACGGCTGCACGGCAGAGGAGCAGATAGCGTTTTTACGAAAGCGATGATGCAGACTGACTCCCTCATTACCTCTTAGCCTGTCTGTCCATTTGATCTCAGCTCTGCTTCAGCTCTGCTGCTGAGGAGGCAGTCTGCCATGAAGAAAGGCTCACACTGCTTCTGTTGAAAGGAAATGGAGACAAATCATTTTCAACATTGGTCACAGCCAGAGGTAAGCTGTGGCCAGGCCATGTTGAGTCATATGATCTGTATACTCCTCTGTTTGACAGGGAAAAACAATGATTGGCTGCCACTGGGGCGCTGCTTCCTCAATAGACTATACTGGAAAGAGTTCAGTCTTTTCATAAAGTTAGAGAAAACATGCTTTCAGTCCTACCCATCCTTTGGCATTTGGAATTGTCTCCCTTTGCCGTTAAGCAAGATTTTTATAGAGTGTGTGAGTTGGTTCAGTGAAAAAGAGCACATTACCCATGTCTCCTTTACGACTAGTCCTAGAAGGTCATTCTGTACATGTCACCCCTAGTTACAGTGTCCATACAGTACATCTCTCTGTGGAAGCTACAAACCCTGAAAGCACTACCAGCAGCTAGACTGGAAATGCCAGACGAGAATGACAGTCTTTTCTGTTCACCCCCAGATAATGTTACGAAAAACCCTAACAAGACACAAGATAGTGTTTAGGGGCAGAGGATTCTTTCACGTTGCCACTAACTAACGGAATGCTACATTAATCTGTTCTTACACTGAACAAAAATATAAACGCAACATGTAAAGTGTTGGTCCCATGTTTCATGAGCTGAAATAAAAGATCCCTTAAATGTCTCTCAAATTTTGTGCACAAATTTGTTTACATTCCTGTTAGTGAGCGTTTCTCCTTTGCCTAAATTATCCATCCACCTGACAGGTGTGGAATATCAAGAAGCTGATTAAACAGCATGATCATTACACACCTTTAGCCGGGGACAATAAAAGGCCACTCTAAAATGAGCAGTTTTGTCACACAACACAATGCCACAGATATCTCAAGTTTTGAGGGGGGGGGTGTAATTGGCATGCTGACTGCAGGAATGTCCACCAGAGCTGTTGCCAGATAATTGAATGTTCATTTCTCTACCATAACCCCCTTCCAATGTTGTTTTAGAGAATTTGGCAGTATGTCCAACCGACCTCACAATTGCAGACCATGGCATTGTGTGAGCGAGCGCTTTGCTAACGTCAAAAATTGTGAACAGAGGGCCCCCTGGTGGCAGTGGGGTTATGGAATGGGCAGGCGTAAGCTATGGACAACGAACGCAATTGCATTTTATCGATGGTAATTTGAATGTACAGAGATACCATGACGAGATCCTGAGGCCCATTGTCGTGCCATTTACCTGCCGTCATCACCTCATGTTTCAGCATGATAATGCACAGCCCCATGTCGCAAGGATCTGTAAACAATTCCTGGAAGCTGAAAATGTCCCAGTTCTTCCATGGCCTGCATACTCACCAGACATGTCACCCATTGAGCGTGTTTGGGATGCTCTGGATTGACATGTACCAAAGCGTGTTCCAGTTCCCGCCAATATCCAGCAACATCGCACAGCCATTAAAGAGGAGTGGGACAACATTCCAATCATAGAAATTGTTGCGTGTTGCATTTATATTTTTGTTCAGTAAAATTAGTTGCTTCATCATTTTGCTTCATATTGTTGGCATACTCTCCCTCCCCTAATTGTGTGCATCGTTAGGGTCATTTTAACCTAATTTGCATATGACACACCCACACCATGTAACATGGACAACCATGACCCATGTTCCTATGTGTTATGTAGGCATGCCACCCTGATGCCACATTGAGGTAGGGAAAATTAGCTACTTTGGTTAGTAGGTGTCAATGATGTAGGAATCACCCTTTATGCTGTGAAATAATACATATTAATTTTGGCTGTGTCCAGTATTCCTAATACATATTCCTGCAACTCTGTGGTCTACTGTATTGAACAAGTCCCCCCTCACACACATTTTTGAGAGCTGTCCCCTTTACCAGATGTGTTGCATTGTGGGTGTGAAATGGCTGCATTCATCATTACATTTCTGAATAGCGTACATCGAATTCCATGAAATACATTCAATGAAAAAATGTGTATAATATCCTTGAATGTGAACAATAGTACATTTTGATCACTTTTATATAGACAGCCAACATAGTAAATAGACTACCATGACCCATGTTCCTATGCCACCCTTTGTCACGAATGTCGTAGGGATTTGACCAAAACGCAGCGGGAATGTGTATACTCAAACAAACAAATCACGTATACAAAAACAAAGAACGACACTAACAGTCCTGTCAGGTGCACAGACACTAAACAAGGAAGCAACTACCCACACAAACCCCCATTACAAAACACCCCTATACATAGGACCTTCAATCAGAGGCAACGAAGAACAGCTGCCTCCAATTGAAGGCCAATCAACAACCCTAAACATAGAAAGACTAGACCATAGAAATATACTAACATAGAACATAAACCAAAAACCCCGGAACACTCTAAACAAACACCCCTCTACATAAACTCATAGCCCAACAAATCCCGAAACATTCTAAACAAACACCCCCCTGCCACGTCCTGACCAAACTACAATAACAAATAACCCCTTACTGGTCAGGATGTGACAGTTACCCCCCCCCAAAGGTGCAGACCCCGGATGCACCTAAAACAACAAAACCTAATCCAAAACCCCCCCAAAAATAAACAAAAATAAATCCCCAACTAAAGGGAGGGAAAGGAGGGTGGCTACCGTCACCGACGGCTCCCGTGCTACACCCCCCCCCCCCAATCCTCCAACAATGGAGGTGGCTCAGGCCCCGGCCTTAGTCCCCAACCTAACCTGACCTCCCCCGCTGAAAACTCAGGGCTAAGGCGCGTCGCTAGAGACCTCGGGCCGAGGATCGTCTCTGCAGGCTCAGGGCCGAGGAGCGTCTCTGCAGGCTCAGGGCCGAGGAGCGTCTCTGCAGGCTCAGGGCAGGAGGGAGACTCTGGCTGCGCCGGTCCCGGACTGTAGGACCACTCTGGCTGCGCCGGTCCCGGACTGTGGGGCCACTCTGGCTGCGCCGGTCCCGGACTGTGGGGCCACTCTGGCTGCGCCGGTCCCGGACTGTGGGGCCACTCTGGCTGCGCCGGTCCCGGACTGTGGGGCCACTCTGGCTGCGCCGGTCCCGGACTGTGGGGCCACTCTGGCTGCGCCGGTCCCGGACTGTGGGGCCACTCTGGCTGCGCCGGTCCCGGACTGTGGGGCCACTCTGGCTGCGCCGGTCCCGGACTGTGGGGCCACTCTGGCTGCGCCGGTCCCGGACTGTGGGGCCACTCTGGCTGCGCCGGTCCCGGACTGTGGGGCCACTCTGGCTGCGCCGGTCCCGGACTGTGGGGCCACTCTGGCTGCGCCGGTCCCGGACTGTGGGGCCGTCTCTGTCGGTTCCGGACTGTAACCTATCGCCGGACACTCTGGACGGGGCACTGTCGCCGGACACTCTGGACGGGGCACTGTCGCCGGAAGCTCTGGACGGGGCACTGTCGCCGGAAGCTCTGGACGGGGCACTGTCGCCGGACGCTCTGGACGGGGCACTGTCGTCGAAAGCTCTGGACGGGGCACTCTGGACGGGGCACTGTCGTCGGAAGCTCTGGACGGGGACTGCGCACTGAAGGCCTGATGCGTGGGGCTGGCTTCGGAGGCGCCAGACTAGGGACACGCACCACAGGGCTAGTGCCAGGAGCAGGAACAGGACGAACTGGACTGGGCTGACGCACTGGAGACTTGGTGCGTGGGGCTGGTACTGGAGGTACCAGACTGGAGACATGCACCCCAGGGCTAGTGCGAAGAGCAGGAACAGGACATACTGGACTGGGCTGACGCACTGGAGACCTGCTGCGTGGGGCTGGTACCGGAGGTACCACACTAGCAACACGCACCACAGGGCTAGTGCGGGGGGCATGAACAGGACGTACTGGACTGGGCTGACGCACTGGAGGACTGCTGCGTGGGGCTGATACTGGAGGTACCACACTAGCAACACGCACCACAGGGCTAGTGCGAGGGGTAGGAACAGGACATACTGGACTGGGCTGACGCACTGGAGGCCTGCTGCGTGGTGCTGGTACTGTCTTCACCAGACGGCTAGCACGCACGTTAGGACAAGTATGGAGAGCTAACAACAATTCGAGGACATGCTCCATAGGGCGAATGTCATGCCTCATGCACCAACACAGCAGCTCTCTCATAGCTCTCTCCTCCAATTTCCCCATTAATTCCTTCACTGTCTCTGCTTCGCTCCCTTCACTCACCCTTCGCTCACCTCCAACTTCACTCCGACTGGCTCTGGTTCCACCCTCAGCTCCGCCGACCTTCCCGTGAGCTCCTTCCCAAAATGTTCTTGAGGCTGCCCCCTGGTCTCCTCTAGCTTCCTTTGTTTGACCTCCCATGTCCATCCTTCACCCCGGTGCTCCAATCCCCGTGTTCCTGTATAGCGTTCCCGGACCTCTCCAGTCTTCCTCCATGGTCCTTCTCCCGCTAATATTTGCTCCCAAGTCCAAAACTCCTTGTAGTCCACCTGCTGCTCCTTCCTCCGCTGCTTGTTCTGTTGGTGGTGGGTAGTTCTGTCACGGCTGTCATAGGGATTTGACCAAAACGCAGCGGGAACGTGTATACTCATCTTCTTTATTATAAAAGAAGGAAAAACAAACAAATCACATATACAAAAACAAAGAACACCACTAACAGGCCTGTCAAGTGCACAGACACTAAACACAGAAGCAGCTACCCACAAACCCCGATTACAAAACACCCCTATACATAGGACCTTCAATCAGAGGCAACGAGGAACAGCTGCCTCCAATTGAAGGCCAATCAACAACCCTAAACATAGAAAATAGAAAGACTAGACTAGACCACAGAAATATACTAACATAGAACATAAACCAAAAACCCCGGAACACTCTAAACAAACTCCCCTCTATATAAACACATAGCCCAACAAACCCCGAAACACTCTAAACAAACACCCCCCTGCCATGTCCTGACGAAACTACAATAACAAATAACCCCTTACTGGTCAGGACGTGACACCCTTTGTGCTATAATCAAGTAGTGTCAGTAAGGTACATACTTTCGTGATGTGAAGTAGCAGACCATAATGAAAGTTTGATGAGAAATTATTGTTCTCACCTGGTCTTCAGAGAAATGCAATGCTCTGAGGATGCTGTTCCGATTAACTGACAATGAAAGAATAATGAGTAGAGGGCATGAAGCTCTGAGCTTTCTCTTAAGGTCACAGTCAAAATGACGACTTCTTCATTTTTGTCCAGATGTAGGAAGCCCCCTAGGCATTTTAAAAGAAATCAGAACAACAATTTGCATTATTCTGTATGAGATTCCTCCACTAATACAGTACATTGAGACAGCAGCCAGGTGTGCTGTATGAAAAGAGGACCACTGGTTTTCACCACGATTGTCTCAGATATTTGTAAACAAATGGTTCTCTGCTCTCACAAAGGGGACTCCTGCCCACAGCTGTGTGTCTCCAGGTGTTTGGCCGCGCATCCCATTCTCACAGGAAAGTGTCTCTGCCGCCTGCTCCCTGTCTGTCTTACTAATCACCTGCCGTTATGCTGCTGGAGTCAACATGGAGTGAACCCATCCATCTCAGTCCACTCAGTTATTCATGGCCAGTGACTGGTATAATATATAGGATTTTAAATCTCCATCCATACAAGTGTCTTGGCTATTAGGGGCCCTACCTTGTACAGTATTCAGAGCTAACTACATAACAAGGAAAACCAGCCATAATTGATTTGATTTGATTGATTTGCACTTTTCGCACCAATGTATGTTCATCTCTAGGAGACAGAACGCGTCTCCTTCCTGAGCGGTATGACGGCTGCGTGGTCCCATGGTGTTTATACTTGCGTACTATTGTTTGTACAGATGAACGTGGTACTTTCAGGCATTTGGAAATTGCTCCCAAGGATGAGTCAGACTTGTGGAGGTCTAACATTTTTGTTGTTGTTGAGGTCTTGGCTGATTTCATTTGATTTTCCAATGATGTCAAGCAAAGAGGCACTGAGTTTGAAGGTAGGCCTTGAAATACATCCACAGGTACACCTCCAATGGACTAAAATTATGTCAATTAGCCTATCAGAAGCTTCTAAAGCCATGACATCATTTTCTGGAATTTTCTAAACTGTTTAATGGCACAGTCTACTTTGTGTAAGTAAACTTCTGACCCACTGGAATTGTGATACAGTGAAATAATCTGTATAAACAATTGTTGGAAAAATTACTTGTGTCATGCACGAAGTAGATGTCCTAACCGACTTGCCAAAACTATAGTTTGTTAACAAGAAATTTGTAGTGGTTGAAAAATTGGTTTTAATGACTCCAACCTAAGTGTATGTAAACTTCCGACTTCAACTCTAAGACGCTTCTAGCCCCTTCTTATTAATAGTATATGTTGCTTTTATACATGTCATCGTCTTAATTCTCACTCAAAAAACTCCTGTGGCTTATTTTTCAAATTGGCATGTTTTGTTTCTAAATGTCTGCGCAAGAGTGAAGGTTTCATTGAGTTGTGAGATTGTACTTTTGCAGATATAACACACAGTGGCTTTTAAACACCCACAAATGCTTGTCAAACAAGTGTTAATTGATCACTTTTTTCTTTGCTATTAGGGGCCTTGCCTTGTACAGTATTCAGTGCTAACAAGGAATACCAGCCATAACAGTAACTTACATAGTGATGTTTAGGCCTAGTGTTTTGTGGTGAATTAGATGAGCTACCAATGTTCACATCATATTTTCAGTGTTTTTTCTTCAACATAGCTGTGGGGGGCTTCCTCACTGAGAAAACCTACTGGACAAATACTAAAAGAGCACATTTTCCATGATTATTTGAGGAAGTCATGATATGGACTCTCTTTGGCATGAACGTTTCTCGGTCATGGGTGGCATACACTGGGATATGGGGGAGGGGAGTGGGTGGGGTATTTGCATTGTCCCATTTCCCCCCACATGATATCGCCGAAGAGACACACACGAAGGTACAGACACATGCATACATTCTGATATTGTTGTATGGTGGTAGTAAACATTTTGTATTGTAGATATGTATTGGTGTAATAATGTTATATGATGTACTTTTGTATCCTTTGTTGTATATGTAATGTAAGTGTTTTTATATAGTTTTGGACCCTAATAAATAATACTGACCTGGCTGACACAGAGAGAAAGGGGCCAGTGCTTTCTGAACTGACCCTGACTCATTGTGACTTTGGCTGGTCCATGGATGAGACCAGTACTGAGTGTGAGTAGGCATGTGTACTAGGCCTGCTGGCAGAGAAATAATGAATTCAGTGGCCCATGACAGTGGCTTTTAAACACACACAAATGCTTGTTAAACAAGTGTTAATTGATCACTTTTTTCTTGGCTATTAGGGGCCCTGCCTTGTACAGTATTCAGAGCTAACTACATAACAGGGACAGCCAGCCATAACACTAACTTACATAGTGATGTTTAGGCCTAGTGTTTTGTGGTGAATTAGATAAGCTACCAATGTTCAGATCATTATTTCAGTGTTTTTTCTTTAACATAGCTGTGGGGGGCTTCCTCACTGAGAAAACCTACTGGACAAATACTAAAAGAGCAAATTTTCCATGATTATTTGAGGAAATCATGATATGGACTCTCTTTGGCATGAACGTTTCTCGGTCATGGGTGGCATACACTGGGATATGGGGGAGGGGAGTAGGTGGGGTATATGCAAATTGAACATTAACATATACAGTGAGGGAAAAAAGTATTTGATCCCATGCTGATTTTGTACGTTTGACCACTGACAAAGAAATCATCAGTCTATAATTTTTATGGTAGGTTTACTTGAACAGTGAGAGACAGAATAACGACAACAAAAATCTAGAAAAACGCAAGTCAAAAATGTTATAAATTGATTTGCATTTTAATGAGGGAAATAAGTATTTGACCCCCTCTCAATCAGAAAGATTTCTGGCTCACAGAAGCAATCAATCAATCAATCAGATTCCAAACTCTCCACCATGGCCAAGACCAAAGAGCTCTCCAAGGATGTCAGGGACAAGATTCTACAACCTACACAAGGCTGGAATGGGCTACAAGACCATCGCCAAGCAGCTTGGTGAGAAGGTGACAACAGTTGGTGCGATTATTCGCAAATGGAAGAAACACAAAAGAACTGTCAATCTCCCTCGGCCTGGGGCTCCATGCAAGATCTCACCTCGTGGAGTTGCAATGATCACGAGAACGGTGAGGAATCAGCCCAGAACTACACGGGAGGATCTTGTCAATGATCTCAAGGCAGCTGGGACCATAGTCACCAAGAAAACAATTGGTAGCACACTACGCCGTGAAGGACTGAAATCCTGCAGCGCCCGTAAAGTCCCCCTGCTCAAGAAAGCACATATACATGCCCGTCTGAAGTTTGCCAATGAACATCTGAATGATTCAGAGGACAACTGGGTGAAAGTGTTGTGGTCAGATGAGACCAAAATGGAGCTCTTTGGCATCAACTCAACTCGCCGTGTTCGGAAGAGGAGGAATGCTGCGTATGACCCCAAGAACACCATCCCCACCATCAAACATGGAGGTGGAAACATTATGCTTTGGGGTTGTTTTTCTGCTAAGGGGACAGGACAACTTCACCGCATCAAAGGGACGATGGACGGGGCCATGTACCGTCAAATCTTGGGTGAGAACTTCCTTCCCTCAGCCAGGGCATTGAAAATGGGTCATGGATGGGTATTCCAGCATGACAATGGCCCAAAACACACGGCCAAGGCAACAAAGGATTGGCTCAAGAAGAAGCACATTAAGGTCCTGGAGTGGCCTAGCCAGTCTCCAGACCTTAATCCCATAGAAAATCTGTGGAGGGAGCTGAAGGTTCGAGTTGCCAAACGTCAGCCTCGAAACCTTAATGACTTGGAGAAGATCTGCAAAGAGGAGTGGGACAAAATCCCTCCTGAGATTTGTGCAAACCTGGTGGCCAACTACAAGAAACGTCTGACCTCTGTGATTGCCAAAAAGGGTTTTGCCACCAAGTACTAAGTCATGTTTTGCAGAGGGGTCAAATACTTATTTCCCTCATTAAAATGCAAATCATTTTATAAAATTTTTTACATGCGTTTGTCTGGATTTTTTTGTTGTTATTCTGTCTTTCACTGTTCAAATAAACCTACCATTAAAATTATAGACTGATCATTTCTTTGTCAGTGGGCAAACGTACAAAATCAGCAGGGGATCAAATACTTTCTTCCCTCACTGTATCTAGACTTATAGTTGTACAGTAGCCAGGTTTTCATGACTGGATAGATAGCATGATGAATGCCGTGTTCTCTGTGCTCTCTGTTTGTCTCCTGTCTGATTGTGCCTAGTATTGTTGACATACCACTGCATTGTTTGGCTAGTCTAATTGTTCACATTCCTGGCCTAGTTTCCAGCCCAGGATTCTAGGCTATGGACGTGAAAGTAAACAGCAGATTAAGCAGTTAATTCCACGATTTTCTTGCCCAGGTATCCCCTCCCAGGCAAACCAGCGACCCAAGGACGCACATCATATGTTAGCAAAAAAATAAAAATATCACGTCTTGCCTTATCATCAGGTGAATGACAATTGTCCCCCACAATGAAATTGGGGAGGGGACTGTGGATCTGTCTCTGTCCATTTGTACGTTAGTCACGCGATATCTCAGACAGCACTGGGACGATTTTGACAAAACTTGGGTGAATGTTGTGTCTTGCCATAGAGATCTGGAATTTACAAAATTACATTGATTGGCCAAAGGTGGGAGCTATAGTAATTAACTGAAGTGTTAGTCACACGCAATATCTCTATTGGCCCAAGGGGGGCACTGCAACATTTATCTGGGACGACTTGTTAACTGTTGCCTTGTTGCAAGAAGTAATCAACATTTTAAAATGAATAGATTTGGTACATCGTTTTTCATCATTTGTCTGCGCAAGAGTGAAGGTTTCATTGAGTTGTGAGATTGTACTTTTGCAGATATAACACACAGTGGCTTTTAAACACCCACAAATGCTTGTCAAACAAGTGTTAATTGATCACTTTTTTCTTTGCTATTAGGGGCCTTGCCTTGTACAGTATTCAGAGCTAACAAGGAATACCAGCCATAACAGTAACTTACATAGTGATGTTTAGGCCTAGTGTTTTGTGGTGAATTAGATGAGCTACCAATGTTCAGATCATTTTTTCAGTGTTTTTTCTTTAACATAGCTGTGGGGGGCTTCCTCACTGAGAAAACCTACTGGACAAATACTAAAAGAGCAAATTTTCCATGATTATTTGAGGAAATCATGATATGGACTCTCTTTGGCATGAACGTTTCTCGGTCATGGGTGGCATACACTGGGATATGGGGGAGGGGAGTGGGTGGGGTATATGCAAATTGAACATTAACATATACAGTGAGGGAAAAAAGTATTTGATCCCATGCTGATTTTGTACGTTTGACCACTGACAAAGAAATCATCAGTCTATAATTTTAATGGTAGGTTTATTTGAACAGTGAGAGACAGAATAACAACAACAAAAATCTAGAAAACGCATGTCAAAAATGTTATAAATTGATTTGCATTTTAATGAGGGAAATAAGTATTTGACCCCCTCTCAATCAGAAAGATTTCTGGCTCACAGAAGCAATCAATCAATCAGATTCCAAACTCTCCACCATGGCCAAGACCAAAAAGCTCTCCAAGGATGTCAGGGACAAGATTGTAGATCTACACAAGGCTGGAATGGGCTACAAGACCATCGCCAAGCAGCTTGGTGAGAAGGTGACAACAGTTGGTGCGATTATTCGCAAATGGAAGAAACACAAAAGAACTGTCAATCTCCCTCGGCCTGGGGCTCCATGCAAGATCTCACCTCGTGGAGTTGCAATGATCATGAGAACGGTGAGGAATCAGCCCAGAACTACACGGGAGGATCTTGTCAATGATCTCAAGGCAGCTGGGACCATAGTCACCAAGAAAACAATTGGTAACACACTACGCCGTGAAGGACTGAAATCCTGCAGTGCCCGTAAAGTCCCCCTGCTCAAGAAAGCACATATACATGCCCGTCTGAAGTTTGCCAATGAACATCTGAATGATTCAGAGGACAACTGGGTGAAAGTGTTGTGGTCAGATGAGACCAAAATGGAGTTCTTTGGCATCAACTCAACTCGCCGTGTTCGGAAGAGGAGGAATGCTGCGTATGACCCCAAGAACACCATCCCCACCATCAAACATGGAGGTGGAAACATTATGCTTTGGGGTTGTTTTTCTGCTAAGGGGACAGGACAACTTCACCGCATCAAAGGAACGATGGACGGGGCCATGTACCGTCAAATCTTGGGTGAGAACCTCCTTCCCTCAGCCAGGGCATTGAAAATGGGTCATGGATGGGTATTCCAGCATGACAATGGCCCAAATCACACGGCCAAGGCAACAAAGGATTGGCTCAAGAAGAAGCACATTAAGGTCCTGGAGTGGCCTAGCCAGTCTCCAGACCGTAATCCCATAGAAAATCTGTGGAGGGAGCTGAAAGTTCGAGTTGCCAAACGTCAGCCTCGAAACCTTAATGACTTGGAGAAGATCTGCAAAGAGGAGTGGGACAAAATCCCTCCTGAGATGTGTGCAAACCTGGTGGCCAACTACAAGAAACGTCTGACCTCTGTGATTGCCAAAAAGGGTTTTGCCACCAAGTACTAAGTCATGTTTTGCAGAGGGGTCAAATACTTATTTCCCTCATTAAAATGCAAATAATTTTATAAAATTTTTGACATGCGTTTGTCTGGATTTTTTTGTTGTTGTTATTCTGTCTTTCACTGTTCAAATAAACCTACCATTACAATTATAGACTGATCATTTCTTTGTCAGTGGGCAAACGTACAAAATCAGCAGGGGATCAAATACTTTCTTCCCTCACTGTATCTAGACTTATAGTTGTACAGTAGCCAGGTTTTCATGACTGGATAGATAGCATGATGAATGCCGTGTTCTCTGTGCTCTCTGTTTGTCTCCTGTCTGATTGTGCCTAGTATTGTTGACATACCACTCCATTGTTTGGCTAGTCTAATTGTTCACATTCCTGGCCTAGTTTCCAGCCCAGGATTCTAGGCTATGGACGTGAAAGTAAACAGCAGATTAAGCAGTTAATTCCACGATTTTCTTGCCCAGGTATCCCCTCCCAGGCAAACCAGCGACCCAAGGACGCACATCATATGTTAGCAAAAAAATAAAAATATCACGTCTTGCCTTATCATCAGGTGAATGACAATTGTCCCCCACAATGAAATTGGGGAGGGGACTGTGGATCTGTCTCTGTCCATTTGTACGTTAGTCACGCGATATCTCAGACAGCACTGGGACGATTTTGACAAAACTTGGGTGAATGTTGTGTCTTGCCATAGAGATCTGGAATTTACAAAATTACATTGATTGGCCAAAGGTGGGAGCTATAGTAATTAACTGAAGTGTTAGTCACACGCAATATCTCTATTGGCCCAAGGGGGGCACTGCAACATTTATCTGGGACGACTTGTTAACTGTTGCCTTGTTGCAAGAAGTAATCAACATTTTAAAATGAATAGATTTGGTACATCGTTTTTCATCATTTGTCTGCGCAAGAGTGAAAGTTTCATTGAGTTGTGAGATTGTACTTTTGCAGATATAACACACAGTGGCTTTTAAACACCCACAAATGCTTCTCAAACAAGTGTTAATTGATCACTTTTTTCTTTGCTATTAGGGGCCTTGCCTTGTACAGTATTCAGAGCTAACAAGGAATACCAGCCATAACAGTAACTTACATAGTGATGTTTAGACCTAGTGTTTTGTGGTGAATTAGATGAGCTACCAATGTTCAGATCATTTTTTCAGTGTTTTTTCTTTAACATAGCTGTGGGGGGCTTCCTCACTGAGAAAACCTACTGGACAAATACTAAAAGAGCAAATTTTCCATGATTATTTGAGGAAATCATGATATGGACTCTCTTTGGCATGAACGTTTCTCGGTCATGGGTGGCATACACTGGGATATGGGGGAGGGGAGTGGGTGGGGTATATGCAAATTGAACATTAACATATACAGTGAGGGAAAAAAGTATTTGATCCCATGCTGATTTTGTACGTTTGACCACTGACAAAGAAATCATCAGTCTATAATTTTAATGGTAGGTTTATTTGAACAGTGAGAGACAGAATAACAACAACAAAAATCTAGAAAACGCATGTCAAAAATGTTATAAATTGATTTGCATTTTAATGAGGGAAATAAGTATTTGACCCCCTCTCAATCAGAAAGATTTCTGGCTCACAGAAGCAATCAATCAATCAGATTCCAAACTCTCCACCATGGCCAAGACCAAAGAGCTCTCCAAGGATGTCAGGGACAAGATTGTAGATCTACACAAGGCTGGAATGGGCTACAAGACCATCGCCAAGCAGCTTGGTGAGAAGGTGACAACAGTTGGTGCGATTATTCGCAAATGGAAGAAACACAAAAGAACTGTCAATCTCCCTCGGCCTGGGGCTCCATGCAAGATCTCACCTCGTGGAGTTGCAATGATCATGAGAACGGTGAGGAATCAGCCCAGAACTACACGGGAGGATCTTGTCAATGATCTCAAGGCAGCTGGGACCATAGTCACCAAGAAAACAATTGGTAACACACTACGCCGTGAAGGACTGAAATCCTGCAGTGCCCGTAAAGTCCCCCTGCTCAAGAAAGCACATATACATGCCCGTCTGAAGTTTGCCAATGAACATCTGAATGATTCAGAGGACAACTGGGTGAAAGTGTTGTGGTCAGATGAGACCAAAATGGAGTTCTTTGGCATCAACTCAACTCGCCGTGTTCGGAAGAGGAGGAATGCTGCGTATGACCCCAAGAACACCATCCCCACCATCAAACATGGAGGTGGAAACATTATGCTTTGGGGTTGTTTTTCTGCTAAGGGGACAGGACAACTTCACCGCATCAAAGGAACGATGGACGGGGCCATGTACCGTCAAATCTTGGGTGAGAACCTCCTTCCCTCAGCCAGGGCATTGAAAATGGGTCATGGATGGGTATTCCAGCATGACAATGGCCCAAATCACACGGCCAAGGCAACAAAGGATTGGCTCAAGAAGAAGCACATTAAGGTCCTGGAATGGCCTAGCCAGTCTCCAGACCGTAATCCCATAGAAAATCTGTGGAGGGAGCTGAAAGTTCGAGTTGCCAAACGTCAGCCTCGAAACCTTAATGACTTGGAGAAGATCTGCAAAGAGGAGTGGGACAAAATCCCTCCTGAGATGTGTGCAAACCTGGTGGCCAACTACAAGAAACGTCTGACCTCTGTGATTGCCAAAAAGGGTTTTGCCACCAAGTACTAAGTCATGTTTTGCAGAGGGGTCAAATACTTATTTCCCTCATTAAAATGCAAATCATTTTATAAAATTTTTGACATGCGTTTGTCTGGATTTTTTTGTTGTTGTTATTCTGTCTTTCACTGTTCAAATAAACCTACCATTACAATTATAGACTGATCATTTCTTTGTCAGTGGGCAAACGTACAAAATCAGCAGGGGATCAAATACTTTCTTCCCTCACTGTATCTAGACTTATAGTTGTACAGTAGCCAGGTTTTCATGACTGGATAGATAGCATGATGAATGCCGTGTTCTCTGTGCTCTCTGTTTGTCTCCTGTCTGATTGTGCCTAGTATTGTTGACATACCACTCCATTGTTTGGCTAGTCTAATTGTTCACATTCCTGGCCTAGTTTCCAGCCCAGGATTCTAGGCTATGGACGTGAAAGTAAACAGCAGATTAAGCAGTTAATTCCACGATTTTCTTGCCCAGGTACCCACTCCCAGGCAAACCAGCGACCCAAGGACGCACATCATATGTTAGCAAAAAAATAAAAATATCACGTCTTGCCTTATCATCAGGTGAATGACAATTGTCCCCCACAATGAAATTGGGGAGGGGACTGTGGATCTGTCTCTGTCCATTTGTACGTTAGTCACGCGATATCTCAGACAGCACTGGGACGATTTTGACAAAACTTGGGTGAATGTTGTGTCTTGCCATAGAGATCTGGAATTTACAAAATTACATTGATTGGCCAAAGGTGGGAGCTATAGTAATTAACTGAAGTGTTAGTCACACGCAATATCTCTATTGGCCCAAGGGGGGCACTGCAACATTTATCTGGGACGACTTGTTAACTGTTGCCTTGTTGCAAGAAGTAATCAACATTTTAAAATGAATAGATTTGGTACATCGTTTTTCATCATTTGTCTGCGCAAGAGTGAAAGTTTCATTGAGTTGTGAGATTGTACTTTTGCAGATATAACACACAGTGGCTTTTAAACACCCACAAATGCTTGTCAAACAAGTGTTAATTGATCACTTTTTTCTTTGCTATTAGGGGCCTTGCCTTGTACAGTATTCAGAGCTAACAAGGAATACCAGCCATAACAGTAACTTACATAGTGATGTTTAGACCTAGTGTTTTGTGGTGAATTAGATGAGCTACCAATGTTCAGATCATTTTTTCAGTGTTTTTTCTTTAACATTCCTCACTGAGAAAACCTACTGGACAAATACTAAAAGAGCAAATTTTCCATGATTATTTGAGGAAATCATGATATGGACTCTCTTTGGCATGAACGTTTCTCGGTCATGGGTGGCATACACTGGGATATGGGGGAGGGGAGTGGGTGGGGTATATGCAAATTGAACATTAACATATACAGTGAGGGAAAAAAGTATTTGATCCCATGCTGATTTTGTACGTTTGACCACTGACAAAGAAATCATCAGTCTATAATTTTAATGGTAGGTTTATTTGAACAGTGAGAGACAGAATAACAACAACAAAAATCTAGAAAACGCATGTCAAAAATGTTATAAATTGATTTGCATTTTAATGAGGGAAATAAGTATTTGACCCCCTCTCAATCAGAAAGATTTCTGGCTCACAGAAGCAATCAATCAATCAGATTCCAAACTCTCCACCATGGCCAAGACCAAAGAGCTCTCCAAGGATGTCAGGGACAAGATTGTAGATCTACACAAGGCTGGAATGGGCTACAAGACCATCGCCAAGCAGCTTGGTGAGAAGGTGACAACAGTTGGTGCGATTATTCGCAAATGGAAGAAACACAAAAGAACTGTCAATCTCCCTCGGCCTGGGGCTCCATGCAAGATCTCACCTCGTGGAGTTGCAATGATCATGAGAACGGTGAGGAATCAGCCCAGAACTACACGGGAGGATCTTGTCAATGATCTCAAGGCAGCTGGGACCATAGTCACCAAGAAAACAATTGGTAACACACTACGCCGTGAAGGACTGAAATCCTGCAGTGCCCGTAAAGTCCCCCTGCTCAAGAAAGCACATATACATGCCCGTCTGAAGTTTGCCAATGAACATCTGAATGATTCAGAGGACAACTGGGTGAAAGTGTTGTGGTCAGATGAGACCAAAATGGAGTTCTTTGGCATCAACTCAACTCGCCGTGTTCGGAAGAGGAGGAATGCTGCGTATGACCCCAAGAACACCATCCCCACCATCAAACATGGAGGTGGAAACATTATGCTTTGGGGTTGTTTTTCTGCTAAGGGGACAGGACAACTTCACCGCATCAAAGGAACGATGGACGGGGCCATGTACCGTCAAATCTTGGGTGAGAACCTCCTTCCCTCAGCCAGGGCATTGAAAATGGGTCATGGATGGGTATTCCAGCATGACAATGGCCCAAATCACACGGCCAAGGCAACAAAGGATTGGCTCAAGAAGAAGCACATTAAGGTCCTGGAATGGCCTAGCCAGTCTCCAGACCGTAATCCCATAGAAAATCTGTGGAGGGAGCTGAAAGTTCGAGTTGCCAAACGTCAGCCTCGAAACCTTAATGACTTGGAGAAGATCTGCAAAGAGGAGTGGGACAAAATCCCTCCTGAGATGTGTGCAAACCTGGTGGCCAACTACAAGAAACGTCTGACCTCTGTGATTGCCAAAAAGGGTTTTGCCACCAAGTACTAAGTCATGTTTTGCAGAGGGGTCAAATACTTATTTCCCTCATTAAAATGCAAATCATTTTATAAAATTTTTGACATGCGTTTGTCTGGATTTTTTTGTTGTTGTTATTCTGTCTTTCACTGTTCAAATAAACCTACCATTACAATTATAGACTGATCATTTCTTTGTCAGTGGGCAAACGTACAAAATCAGCAGGGGATCAAATACTTTCTTCCCTCACTGTATCTAGACTTATAGTTGTACAGTAGCCAGGTTTTCATGACTGGATAGATAGCATGATGAATGCCGTGTTCTCTGTGCTCTCTGTTTGTCTCCTGTCTGATTGTGCCTAGTATTGTTGACATACCACTCCATTGTTTGGCTAGTCTAATTGTTCACATTCCTGGCCTAGTTTCCAGCCCAGGATTCTAGGCTATGGACGTGAAAGTAAACAGCAGATTAAGCAGTTAATTCCACGATTTTCTTGCCCAGGTACCCACTCCCAGGCAAACCAGCGACCCAAGGACGCACATCATATGTTAGCAAAAAAAAAAAATATCAGAGTTGAAAATCGATGGAAACACATTGAACATCAGATTTTTATTCTGTACATGAAAACTTAAGCGAAAAGTACATTTTGTGTGCACTACATCATCAAGGATTGATTTTGATCAGTTTGGTGGAAACACACAACTGGTGGGAAAATATGCATATTTTATTTATGCAGATTTTAGAATATTCACATGAAAATCTGTCACCAATTGGATGGAAACCTAGCTAGTGATTCTTCAGCTTTGTTCAGCTGTCACTAAATTCCAGCTAAAATAAGCAGAATAACATGGTCAAGCAGACACACAATGAATCAATCACATTACTCAGTACTCAGGAAAGAGGACTTCTTTTCCACAGCATCATCAATAATCTGATGTACTGTGTGTCATCACTGGATCACCCCACTGTAGGTGAATGGGTGAGGAAAATGATGGGTTAGGCTAGACAGGTTTACCCGTCAGACCAATCAGAAATGGTCCTATTTGTGGGTTATCACAGAGAGGAAGTTAGACATCTGATGGGTTAGAGAGGAAGGTCTGGGAGAGGCTCTGGATTGGACCGTATCTCCGGACTCAGGGAAGACAAGAGAGGGCACGTCATACGTCCCACGCAGCCACAGGCTCCCTCAGCTCTAAAATGTGGTGTATAATGTGTGTGACAGCCGGACTGGAGGAGGACTGGACCCTAGCCATGGCACAGGGAGAGAGATGCAGACCTAGGTTTTCTCTCTCCTTCTCTGTGTCTAAATCAGGATAACACTGAATGAATACACAGACTGACACCTGTGCGATAGCAAGTGTGCTATAAACTCCCCAGGGATGGAGAGCATTTACCTTCTCTTTGGCTGACTATTGGCCCTTGCTAAGATGTCAGTATAATAATAATATAATCAAAACATATTGGCCGTTATTAATAGCAGTCAGTATAATAATATATTGAAAACCTTTTGGCCCTTGCTAACAGCAGTGAGTATAATAATATAATCAAAACATATCAGTTAATTCCTTGAGAGATATGTGGGGGGCTTCTTCTTTGATGAAACCTACTAGACAAATACTAAAAGAAACAAGCCTTCCATATTTAATATGAAGACAAGATAAGCTCTATACTTGGCATGTAGGTTTTCTCAGTCATGGGTGGCAGACATTGGGTTGTATGGGGGAGGGGAGGGGCGTGGTATATGCAAATTGTACTGTACAATAACATCCATCCTCCAGGTTTATCTATCTTTGTGGACAGTGTAGGAAGGAACACAGGGACCAGTCTAGAGAGTCTTATTATGATCTCCCACTGACTGTCTTAGGATACACATGATCTACTGACTTCTACCTCAGGCAATCAAGAAGATGTTTGTTCATAGCTTTGACTAGAGAAAGACAAAGGCAACAGTATAGAATGGAGACTGTTTATTATTGATGTTTGAGCTGCCAGGCCTTTTTCAAGACAAGACTCAATGGGACAATGCACTGTTATGACCATACATGGAAGAATGTGAGTCATTAATAACTTTGACTTACAGCGGAGCACATATTTTTTAATACTTTCAGAATAAGTTATTGTTTAACAAATACTTTCTTTGTTCAGTACCCTTGTCTCTTTTTTATAGCCCTGTGTCTGCCACATTCCACTTGTTCTGAAACACTACAGTTAATGTGTGTTTTTTTGGATCGCCCACAATCCTCTCAGGTGTTTTTAAATGATCTCATTCTCCATAAGTTACACTGTGTTGCTTCCTTCAGAACCAGCACAGGCCTGATCATATTCCCTCATGTATTATAACACACAGATACAGCTCTTCAAGTGTGTTCACTGTAATACCATAATCCACAGCATAGCACTGACAACAGGGATTAATCATGGGCTTTGGAGAGGAGAGGAGAGCACTGCATTGCTACAGCAACACACATCATTCTCTGAAAACACACCCAGCTGGTTTAGACAGAATCTTGACAGAAACCTAAATCTGACAGAAACACTGTGCCTCCATACACACATGAAGAGGATGTGTTGTTCCCTCAGTGTTTCTCTCACCTATAGGAGAACACTGTCAGAACCCTTCTGTCCTGAGTAACTCCTGCTGTGTATGCACTTATTGAGAAGTGATGCGGTACTCAGCGGTAGCCATGTGATTAATTACTGTTGTTTTATCTGTTGTGTAGCTTTATGCCAGTATATAGAGGCTACTAAATTCAGAGATGGGGCCAGAGGATTGGCGAGTGCAGATGAAGGTAACCCCCACCAGCCCCCTCCTCAGAATGACCTCACCTCCGCTTGCTCCTTTAACCTGACACGCCCTTGTTTCACAGCACTCTCCTTTTGTTGATTTGTAATGTTTCTGAGAACTCAGTTCTGCACAGGTGAGGGGAACTCTGCAAGTACTTTTCCTTCTGTCCTTCCTCCCTCTTTCCACCCTTCCCGGTCCTCCCTCTCTCTTCCTTCTTCTTCCTCCTCCTCCTCCTCCTGCTCTACCTTCACCTCCTCTTTTGGAAGCTAGCTACTGAACAACAAGCCAATCTGTTTGACAATCACTGCGTCTCTACCTCTCACACACCCAGTTCTACCTACGTGTACCAGCGCTGGTGTTGCTTGGCCAATGTGTACTCTCCCCCTCCACTCTGAATGACTTATCAATCATGTCTTGGTGTGTGCATCACTTCTGCTTTCACTGTGGATCTGAATCAATTTAATTTGTGTTGGTTTATTTGATTGATTGTTTTGCGGGTTGCTTTGCCTGTATTGCCATAAAAGCTGTCACTTTACTGGTAATTCTATATGTAGAAGTTTGTTTTCTTATAAGCAACAAGCATTGTCTTTTTCTGAATAGATTTATACAAACAAAACCCAATACATAGTATTATTATCTGACTATTTGACCTCTTTGGCAGCGGTTACTTTCCTTCACTGGCCCAGTACAGGATGCTGTTGACAGCTTTACATGATGCAATACAGCCTTTCTCTCCAGACCACTGTGCTCACTTCCTATTTCCTGTGAGGAGGGTTGTCTTGTGCCTCAAGTCTGCTTCTGATTGGGCCTCTGCATCCTTTTGCGCTTCTGTTGCACTTGGGCCCTGAGTCCTGAATTTTTTGCTCTTTTTTCTTCTGTCTTTTTCTCTGTCCCTCTATTTCTCCCTCTCTTTTAGGTGAGAATTTTGAGCAGAGTCCACTGCGGAGAACCTTTAAATCCAAAGTTCTAGCGCACTACCCAGAGAATGTGGAGTGGAGTCCCTTTGACCAGGATGCCGTTGGCATGGTAAGGGAACTGCGGAATGTGTAACTAACACAAAGTGTATTTTATTTGAAGCTACACCCATTTCTGTTTCCAGGGTTTACATCTGAATGTCATTATGGATTAGAACCTGTATTGTTTAGCTGACTGACTAACCTGATCTATTATCTCCTCTCTCAGCTGTGTATGCCAAAGGGTCTGGCCTTCCGCACGCAGGCGGACACACGCGAGCCTCAGTTCCACTCCTTCATCATCACGCGGGAGGATGGCTCGAGGACATACGGCTTCGCCCTCACTTTCTACGAGGAGGTGACCAGCAAGCAGATCTGCAGCGCCATGCAGACCCTGTACCACATGCACAATGCAGAACAATACGACATCCTGCACACCCCCACCACCCCGCGGTGCCCCGAGGACCAGCGCCACCTCCATCCCCACCCTCTCAACCCCCACCCCCAACACACGCTCCTCCCCACGCCCTCCATATCCCGGCTGCAGCGCTTCAACTCCTACGACATCAGCCGTGACACGCTCTACGTGTCCAAGTGCATCTGCCTCATCGCACCCATGGCCTTCCCCCAAGCCTGCAGGAAGGTGCTCCAGCAGCTCCACCAGGCCGTCTCCTCCCCACAGCCCCCACCCCTCCCCTTGGAGAGCTACGTCTACAACATCCTGTACGAGGTGCCCCTGCCTCCCGCTGGGCGCTCCCTAAAGTTCTCGGGGGTGTATGGGCCAGTGGTGTGCCAGAGGCCCAGCACGGCAGAGCTGCCTCTCTTTGACTTCCCTATCAGCCAGGTGTTTGAGCTGCTGGGGGTGGAGAACGTCCTCCAGCTGTTTACCTGCGCCCTGTTGGAGATCCAGATCCTGCTCTACTCACAGCGTAAGTCCTTACTTAGGCTCTTTCTCTCTGATCTGCAGAACTTTCTGTGGTTTTCTGTCTATTGTCCCCATCGCTTTTAGAAAGGATTGGGATTTGTTATTTCAACAGAAATACTGACATTTTAGAAGAAATCAGAAATAACAGTTGTGGTTAAGATCTTCGGTATGTTCATTGGAACTATTATCCAGGCAGATTAAATAAACTATCCTGTGATTCCATTAAAGGCCCAGTGCAGTCAAAAACTCAATTTCCCAGTGTTTTATATATATTTCCATACTATGAGTTTGTATTAATACTGTGAAATGGTGAAAATGATAATGGACTTTTAGTGTGAGAGCTGTTGAGAAGGCCGCATGAAATGTATGCATGTTTTGGTGGGATGGAGTTTTGGCCTTACATGGTGACATCATCATGCACTACATTTGTTAATAGACCAATAATAGACCAAACCTCTCTGCCAATAACAAATAACAGCTAGTTTTCCCCTCCCTATCCAGACAGTCCTAGCAAAATTCTTGCTTGAGACATTGCTAAGAAGCTATTTTTATATATATATATTTTTACCTTTTTAATTTGAAACAATCACAGTAAGGTACAACATTGTTACCCAGGAGTTATTTGATATTTAGATAAAAACGGCTGCATTGTACCTTTAAGGAAAGCTGTGTTCTTCCCAGCTTGTGTAAATGTTAGTTTTTCCTCGTGTGTGTGTGTGTGTGTGTGTGTGTGTGTGTGTGTGTGTGTGTGCGTGTGTGTGTGTGTGTGTGTGTGTGTGTGTATCTGGTGTGTGTGTTCTGGTGTGAGTTGCTGGGGTAAACAGGCTGTTTTGCAGCAGCAGTGTGTGTGCTGTGAAGGGCTGTCTCTGGTGGCTGTGATCAGGCCTTCTTTGTTTCCCCCTGCTCATGTTCAACCCCAGGCCCACACTGAGAGCGATTGACAGTGAATAGGGGCACATTCAAGAGGACCTTTTTGGGAGGAATGAGAAATATTTAGATATGACATAGTTCATTTAGCACATTTAAAAATGAGATCTACAGAATTGATAGAAACAGGTCTTCCACTATGTGTGAAAAGAAACAGCATTATACATAATAAATCAGCTCCAATCAGGAATTGTTTTGTTCAGGGACCAATGTTGGAGGTTTTGAAAAGCAAATGTGCTTTTCAGCATTATACAGAATGGCGTATTCCTCCTCCATGGAAGCACACTGGGATTGACTTTGATCAGAGTCAGTGGAGTGCAGCAGGAAGATTGTTTCAGGATTGGGGAGCTGGCGTGTTGATAGGATCCATTACAGAGACAGGGAAAAGGCAAATTGTTTATAAAACGCCAGGGGCTAGAGGAGCAATGCTGTGGTGTTGCTAGGCAACCCTTGCAGGAGGATAAGGAGGAGGACGCAGTCAGTGATGCAGGGTAAAGATGATTGGTTGGAGATGACATCATCCCTTTTTTTCTCCAGAAGGCTCATTGCAGAATGTGTGCTGAGGAGTGTTTTCTAGAGTGTGAACCTGTGAGCTTTCCACTGAGCAGGGACAGGGTGTCGTTAGTTAAAACTGCATAGGCTGAGGCAAGTTATGCCCCATACTAAAAATGAGCTGACTGGAGAGGGTCTGTTCTAAAAATAGAGGCATAATTCATAACTCAGATACATAGGCCCTGGCCTGGCCAGTGTCTTTCCCACATACAGTAAGTACATGAATCCTCTTTGAAACGAGCATCTGCTGCTGTTTTTCCCATCTCTCCAAGTAGATCAATGGAAGCTTGCCATTTCCCCTGCCTGGCCTGCATGTTAGTAGTCCGTATATAGAGCTCTCATTCTGTTAGCAAACCACTCAAATAGGCTCCGATGACCTTATTCGTCTTGGAAAGTCCTTGTGGAAAGCAGCGTAACAGAGGGGAGTACAAGTGGAGGACTACACCAACACTGAAGCTCATTAGATTAGCCCCAGTTGAATATCTGATGAATGACCCTATTAAAGAGTGTGTTTTCTCTTAGACTAGATTAGCTGTTGGCAAGGCCTGTGTGTGTGTGTGTGTTAATGTGGTGTGGTGTGTTTGTGTGTTTGTGTGTGTGCACGCATTTGTGTGTTTGTGTTTGTGTGTGTGTGTGTGTGTGTGTGTGTGTGTGTGTATACTATCATGTGCTTGATTGTGCGTGAGCGCACTTCCTTGCATTTGCATGTGTGTGTGTGTGTGTGTGTCTGTCTGTCTGTCTGTCTGTCTGTCTGTCTGTCTGTCTGTCTGTCTGTTTGTGGTTTTTCTCAGGAAGGTGGTATCATGCTCTGAAAAGGCCTGTTGTTCACCAGGCAAGGTCAGAGCACTAGCAGACAGGCTAGATTAGTATTCCTGTCTCTGAGTCCCTTGCCCAGGGCCTGGGAGAGAGCCTGTTCTGGGGGGAGAGGGCCTGTTCTGAGGGGAGAGAGGAGAGGGGAGAGGGCCTGTTCTGGGGGGAGAGAGGAGAGGGGAGAGGGCCTGTTCTGGGGGGAGAGGGGAGAGGGCCTGTTCTGGGGGGAGAGGGGAGAGGGGAGAGGGCCTGTTCTGGGGGGAGAGAGGAGAGGGGAGAGGGCCTGTTCTGGGGGGAGAGAGGAGAGGGGAGAGGGCCTGTTCTGGGGAGAGAGAGGAGAGGGGAGAGGGCCTGTTCTGGGGGGAGAGAGAGGAGAGGGGAGAGGGCCTGTTCTGGGGGGAGAGAGGAGAGGGGAGAGGGCCTGTTCTGAGGGGAGAGGGGAGAGGGCCTGTTCTGGGGGGAGAGGGGAGAGGGCCTGTTCTGGGGAGAGAGAGGAGAGGGGAGAGGGCCTGTTCTGGGGGGAGAGAGGAGAGGGGAGAGGGCCTGTTTTGGGGAGAGAGAGGAGAGGGAAGGGGGCCTGTTCTAGGGGAAGAGAGAAGAGGGCCTGTTCTGGGGGGAGAGAGGAGAGGGGAGAGGGCCTGTTCTGGGGGGAGAGAGGAGAGGGGAGAGGGCCTGTTCTGAGGGGAGAGAGGAGAGGGGAGAGGGCCTGTTCTGGGGGGAGAGAGGAGAGGGGAGAGGGCCTGTTCTGGGGAGAGAGAGGAGAGGGGAGAGGGCCTGTTCTGGGGGGAGAGAGGAGAGGGGAGAGGGCCTGTTCTGGGGAGAGAGAGGAGAGGGAAGGGGGCCTGTTCTAGGGGAAGAGAGAAGAGGGCCTGTTCTGGGGGGAGAGAGGAGAGGGGAGAGGGCTTGTTCTGGGGGGAGAGAGGAGAGGGGAGAGGGCCTGTTCTGGGGGGAAAGAGGAGAGGGGAGAGGGCCTGTTCTGGGGGGAAAGAGGAGAGGGGAGAGGGCCTGTTCTGGGGGGAGAACAGGGGAGAACATGAGGCCAAATGAAGAACTAGTAGTTATTTTGGCAGTAGAAACGCAAAGACAGAGCTGCTACTGAATATAGACTTGTTGTGACTGAGAGAAGGAATGTAGATAAACATGACTGGATGGAAGTTTACATGGATGCCAAACACTTGATTTGGAGTGGACTGTTTAACCCTGTACATTACAATACATTGCATACTGTAGGTGTCAAAACAATTAGCCTTTGTGACCATATAAAACCAGTCAGTTTGTGACTCTCTCCTCTGTTGTTTGTGTGACAGATTACCAGAGGCTGATGACTGTTGCGGAGAGCATCACAGCCTTAATGTTCCCTTTCCAGTGGCAGCATGTCTATGTGCCCATCCTGCCCGCCTCACTGCTGCACTTCCTGGATGCCCCAGTGCCCTACCTGATGGGCCTGCACTCCAACGGAGAGGGTGACCGCACCAAACTAGAGCTGCCTCAGGAGGTAACCTATACACTCATGCACCTATGCCTGCATGTTTGCACACACTCACGTACGCACAGCTACTCACATACACACACGCACACACACAAATCCAAATAGATTTTTGAGATTTATGCATGTAATTATTTCTCTAGGGTCGTTTACCTTTTTCATTTCTCTCCTTTCTCTCCTCTCCCATCCTCCCTGTTCCTTCTCTCCAAAAGGCATTTTTAATTGGAAACATTCAGCTCTAGCTGAAACCATTTAGTTGGATTCCCTCAGCCCAGCCCTCTTTAAATGCAGCCTGTCAGAGCAATAACAAGTCATTTCTAATCAGATTGCAATGCGTGAATGGTGTTTGTGCTGAGAATACTAACAATGACTTCCCTCTGGACACTCCTGCCAACCCCATCTATAACTGCTGTCTGATACACCCAACAAAGTGACGGCATGAAATTGGCTAATCTGTAGAGAGAATCACAGGGCCTTACAACACAGATTACAAACCATCCCTCGTTCCCTAGCTTTCCAGGCTTGTTTTTGTCCTTCATTTTGATTAACAGTCGTTTTCCCACCAAATTTACACAAAGGAGGTGAATTTTTTATCAATTTACTTTTATGATTGATTAATTACTTAGATAACCCATTCATAAATGCTAAATGTTATCATTAAACATTATTCATGCTTAAAGATTTTTCTTAAATAAAATGGCTTTGTGTTTACTTCTTAATAATGTTCTCAGAGGGTAGAGTGTGTCCTTTGTGAGGACAAACAGCCCTCATTAACCATGTTGTAGCTTACCCATGCTTTTACATTTGATCAAAACACGTTGCTTTGCTACTGTACACAGCAATTCTGCTAAAGGCCCTTCAACATAGAGCCTGGAGGAAGGGTGCTGTGTGTGCAACAAGCTTTTACACATCTGGAGCCGGTCCAATGGAAAGAGCTATGATGAATAAAAAGCCTGAGAATTTGTGAATTGATGACCTAAGTCAATCTCAATATTGCCTTATTCATCCATTTCTATATTTAAATCCTAATACTCTTAAGATGAAAAGCAGCAGATCAACAATGGAGTGCTGATCTTATTCAAAAGAGTAGTTTGTCCCATTCAGAATATCTGTTGATATTATATTACTGTCTTCAGTTAATGTCTTGAAGTCATCCACATCTTTTCTCACTATGCCTCAATTGGTACTTCTCTGCGTTAAGCCACCTAGTGGAGCAAAGTGGTAATGGTTCTGCTATAACAAGAACATAACTATCACTCAGTTTGCTTCTCTCTAGTGTCCTCTGTTTCACTGACATGTTTACAATGACAGCTAAACAAGACCACCTGTCATTCCAGGCCAACTTGTGTTTCGTGGACATCGACAACCACTTCATTGAGCTGCCAGAGGACCTCCCTCTGTTCCCCAACAAGCTAGAGTTCATCCAGGAGATCTCCGAGGTGCTGTTGGCCTTCGGTGTGTCTCCGGAGGGGAACCCGCTCCACAGCCAGGGCCAGGCCAAACACCGGAGCTTCCGCTCCACCGACATGGTTACGGACAGACGCAACGGCAACCTGGCCAGCTCCCCCCTCAACTCCTACCTGCTGAGGGAGAACGAGACCATCGCTAGACTCCAGGCCCTGGTCAAGAGGACTGGGGTCAGCCTGGAGAAGGTGAGAGCAGGGCCATGGTCATCCGTTTGACTGGAACATATTATTCTAGATAGAGCGTCTGCATATACACTGAGTCCTAATGTTTGGTATACTCAGTGTAAATTCATGCAGAATAATACTGCCTGTCTGTCACACTCTTTTGAAAATGACTAAGGGTGGGAAGGCAGTCTATGAGCTGCCCATGTAAGCTGCTGCCGGCTAGCTTCAAGTGTGCTGTGCTCAGCCCTGGTGACGGAGGAAGTCTGCTACATTGCCATCAACAGAAAATTGGCGCCCATACAGAACCTAATTGCCATCTGGTTTGAACACGACACAGAGGGCCGTTGGTAATAGATGGTAATGTTTCAGCAGAATCACATTACAGACCAGTGAATGAATGAATTAGCTTTTAACTACAGAGAGGAGGTCTCTCCAACTCTCCATATCTGTAGGAGCCCATAGTAAGTAGCTTATGGACTAGTAGGGGCTAGCATTAGCTTTCTCTGAAGAGATTGCCTGCTCTGATAGTCTGCTTTTAGCTCCTCATTTTGTGGGTAAGGCTTCAGGTAGGGTCATTGTGGCCATGTCCCACATTAAGGTAACCACCTGATTTAGGATCAGTGGTGTAGAGCGATGAATTAGAGGAGGGCTCAGTGGGTCACATCCCTGCCATCTGATCTGGGCTTCGTAGCCATTAATCATCTTCAAGTCTATGCGGACATGTATAGGCGACTCACTCACTGTGTCCTTTTGTCAGGCTCTTGCATGTTGAGATCTGCAACTGTGTCACACTTTGATTGTAACAGAGGAATGCGTGTGTTTTCAGTTTTTTTTTGTCAATAAATCAAAACGTCTCAGACTTCCTCCCCCATGCCCCTATCAGTGCTCCAGCAGCCTGTGCTAACATGGAGATAAGAAACCCATACCCTCTATGGCAGGAGTAGGCAACTAGATTCAGTCGCGGGCCGATTTTTATCACAGCGGATGATCGGGGGCCGGAACATAATTCAAACAATTTGAACACTGCAAATCGACCACATCTAAGCCCAAAAATGTATTGGATTTGATAATAACAATAATTTCATACCTTGATTACACGATCACATATGTCTATATTTTTAATTCGTGGGAATATTGGTGATTTTACAGTAATTTTCTTACCAACCCACCCCCCGCCGGCCGCCTGTTGTCGACCCCTGCTCTATGGCTTTCTTAACTTCTGTCATCAAACCCCTCTTTTTCTTCCTTTTCATTCTCTCTATTTTTCTGTGCTGTATTTTCCTGACCCGCTGTGTTTCCTCCCCCTCTCCCTCTTCCAGCTGGATGTGAGGGAGGATGCTAGCAGCAACAAGGACCTGAAGGTGCAGTGTGATGAGGAGGAGCTGAAGATGCACCAGCTCAACATCCAGGTGCGAGAGGTCTTCGCCAACCGCTTCACCCAGATGTTCGCAGACTACGAGGTGTTTGTCATCCAGCCCAGCCAGGACAAGGAGTCCTGGTTCAGCAACAGGGACCAGATGCAGAACTTTGACAAGGTGAGATCAGGGACTGGATTCCCTATATAGTCCACTACTTTTGATAAGGGGCCCTAGGGCTATGGTCAAAAGTAGTGCACTACATAGGGAATAGGGTGCCATTTGGGACGCTGTCCCACTCCAGACTCTGAAACATTATTTTGAGTGGAAGTCTTCAATGCTCTTTAAAGCTTTTCATATTAATTGGCCCCCAGGAGTCCTCCCTTCATTTTGTGATGTGATTCTTGTCGATTCCAGGCCTCCTTCCTCTCTGACCAGCCTGAGCCCTACCTGCCCTTCCTGTCCCGCTTCCTGGAGACTCAGATGTTCGCCTCCTTCATCGATAGTAAGATCCTTTGCCATGATGACGAGGACAAGGAACACACGTTGAGGGTGTTTGACTCCCGCGTGGACAAAATCCGCATGCTGAACGTGCGCACGCCCACCCTGCGCACCTCCATGTACCAGACGTGCACCAATATCGACGAGGCGGGTAAGAAAAGAGGAAACCCATTTTCACACGTATACTATTAAGGTCATTGTCTCAGATGGTGCAAGATACTTGTATGTTTTCAAGACACACATGGGAACAGTCAGTAACACCTGGAATAATTCATGACAAAATGGATTTAGCTGTTTAATTTTTTCTTCTAACTATAAATTCTTTCAAATTCCTCTCTGTAATTGTATGATTCATTGCATGCATGTCAGTTATGTACTAACCAATACATTACACAGTTATCTACACAGTTGTAATAGTCAACTACGTATGTAGCTTGCTGTCATTGGTGCTGATGATGTTGAGTGTTGGGTCAGGTTAGGGATGCATAATTCCAATAACTTTGCAAAAATTCCCAGTTTTTCCAGAAATCCAGTTTGGAAGATTCCCGGAATCAGACCGGTATAAGCAGGAAATCATGAATCCTCCAACCAGGATTTCTGGAAAACCTGGCAATTTTGATAAGATTAAAGGAATTTTGCAACCCTAGTTCAGGTGATGATAACTCACAGCATGGAGGTGTGGCGGTGAGGAGTCAGAGATGAGATGTGGTGAATCTATGTGACCCCTCAGTGCTATGACTCATAGGCACTCACAGAGTGGCTTAACAATGACATAAGACTGTTAAATCCTCCATGACGGTTGGTGCTAATGGATCTGCTGTGACAGTACCTCATCCTCCTCCCCTCTCTGTGTTACCCCAGAGAAGGCCATAGAGATGCGGGTGGTTAAGATCGACCACACGGCCCTGCATCCCCACCTGCTGGATATGAAGATTGGCCAGGGTCGCTACGAACACGGCTTCTTCCCTCGGCTGCAGTCGGACGTGCTCTCCACTGGACCCGTCAGCAACAAGTGAGGATCACACCTCTGCAAGAGAGACTGATTTACATACTTTGATTGATAATACTTTAAAAATATGTTTGTTTTGTCTCTATCTTTGCTATTTGGCTTTTGTGTCTTTCTAAGTGAAGTTGTTTTGTTTGTATGTTAGATGGGCGAAGAGGAGTGCTCCAGCACAGTGGAGGAGGAAGGACAGACAGAAACAACACGCTGAACACCTTTACCTGGACAACGACCAGAGAGAGGTGAGAGGACATCAAGCAGCCCTAGAAAAACAGGATTAACATTCCAAAACCATATTCACATGGATTCTGTCTATCTGTTTTTGTGTTATCGTTAGTTTCTTGTCGATTTCTTCCTCACTCTTCTTCATGGCTTGCGGTATCCACTTCTAAATACCTAATGTCTGGAACGATTGAATTAAAGTCTTGTTTGTCCATTTTTCTCTGTTACTCTCCCTCAATTATTTCCTCTTGACCTAACCTCTCTTTCTGTTTCTGTTTCTATCCCTCTGACACCTACTGTCTCCCTCACATCTACCTACTGTATTTCTCTCACACACTCTCTTTGGTCTCTCTCTCTCTCTCTCTCTCTCTCTCTCTCTCTCTCTCTCTCTCTCTCTCTCTCTGTCTCACACACACGCTCCCAGCATGTGGAGTGTCTGTTCCCGGAGCTGCAGCTCCTGCTGTTTCTAGACTACTACTGGCTCTCACAGTCCTTCAGGCCCTGTCTAAAGTCTGTGACTGTGGATGTGGTATGTGTTGGCAGTGGGTGGGGCCTGAGCCTCACACCACGTCCACATGGCCCTTCCCCCCATGTGGTCCTCACTCCCTCCTCCTCCTAGCATCACAGCTTTACCTGATACTCCAGATCACTTTCCAGGGTTTCTTCTCAGGTTTAGGGTTTCACTTTAGGGTGCACTTAACTCCACATTAAGAAAGTCATATTTAGATTGATTTGACAGAATCCCAGAAAACACATGGCACTCACACGCCTCCCAGGATGGATGTTGAGGTCAGAAAGGTAAAAGACAGAAACACATCGTCCATCATGAAATGACCTCAGTACAGGCAGCTCAGCTCATTATACAACTGACTCAGAGCTCCTCCCTCTCCATCCTCTGGAATGATCAATCCCTCATTGTAGTAGTGACCAGAAATCTATCCGCTGTATGCACTGTATACGTTCTGTGGTTGGTTGCCGAGTGGTGTCACTCTCTGTGTTTATGTGATGATGAACATTGAGCCAGATTGATTACTCTCCCTTGGTGTATAGCCTACTCTTAGGCCACTCCACGTGTGTCCTCTCTGACCCTGTCCTGTCTGACCCTGTCCTCTCTGTCTCATTACAGAAATACATCCAGGAGGCCAGGAACCTGGGCACTACCATCCGGCAGCCCAAGCTGTCCAACCTCTCCCCTTCCGTCATCGCTCAGACCAACTGGAAGTTTGTGGAGGGTCTGCTGAAGGAGTGCAGGAATAAGGTACAGTAAATACCAGTCTTCCTACATCTCACTCTTACGCAGACATATTACGATTGCAATAACCATTGCAGTAGACTGTTGCAGTAGACAATCCCATGGATATTGAGATACAACACCTTCAGTGAGTCTCCATTAGTTTCAATGTCACTCAGAAGTATTCTGATGTCAATGACCGTTGCAGTAGACTATTACTTGGATATTGAGATCCAGCACCTGTAGTGTCAACCATCTGGCCTCCAGAGATGGTAATCTCCCTGTACGGTGATGTGTGTGTCGCTCCAGACCAAGCGCATGCTGGTTGAGAAGATGGGCAGGGAGGCGGTGGAGCTGGGTCATGGGGAGGTCAGCATTACAGGCGTGGAGGAGAACACACTTATCGCTTCCCTCTGTGACCTGCTGGAGAGGATCTGGAGCCATGGGCTGCAGGTCAAACAGGTCAGCACACACACACAATCACACACAATCACACACACACACACACACACACACACACACACACACACACACACACACACACACACACACACACACACACACATAATCACACACACACTCACACACACACACACACACACACGCAAATGCAAGGAAGTATTATTTAAAAACAGTATATATACACACTAACACACATGTATGCATTTAGGTGCATTCAATGCGCATACATTCATTCCCGCATCTCCATCTTCATCTGCCAGGGTAAATCTGCCTTGTGGTCCCACCTGCTCCACTATCAGGAGAGCAAAGAGAAGACGGATGCAGCACCGGCCGGTTTGGGTCCCCCAGGTAAGCTACTCGTTGAATCCTGAAATGTGATAAATGGACGGTGATGTAAAGCCATAGCCACATCCCTCTCTCTCCTCCCCACATCAGGTCTCATCCACGACATAGAGAGACGCAAGTCTGACGCTGGCGCTGCCTTGGCCCCTCTCAAGGTATCCCTGATCAGGGATATGAGGTGAGTCTCCTCATCCATTCACCAGATCTACCACAGTATCACAGTATCAGTGTCCTCAGATGCTCTGCCTACCGTATATACACTATTTGTCAAGTATCCTCGTGAATATAAATTTCAAGTCATATGGTCTTGAAATGATGGATGGTTGTAAGGGGAATGTTGCAAGTGATACTATACTATTCTGCATGTGTTGATTATCCCTTCTGTAGTGGCAGAAGCGGTTCAAATGTATGCCTTCGTACCTCTACGTACTTCTTTGAAAATGACAATTTCGAATCAAGGTGAGATAATGATTGATTGCATTCTGAGGTATGATCAATGATTTCAAAGTGTTTTCACTGCCATCTTGTGGCCCACTGACGAAAAACACTTTCAGTCAAGACAGAATATTATCAATGATTCAAGACCATATGTAGTGGAAAAATACTGACCTCAGCCTCATAGCCATGCATCTCAAGCTTTGCAGCAGGCATAAACACTTGATTACCAGCTATGATTTAAAAAAATATATAATATATGTATATATACACTGTACAGTGTATACTGAAAGCTTAGCATTCCATCTTTGTGTTCTATTTGATCAGACTTGACCTACAGTCCTCATGGTCTTCATGTCTGGTCCCTCATGTCTGGTCCAAATGCTATACCAACATGTAAATCTTGGTGGGGCAAACTCCCCCAAATGTATTTAGATGCATGCCAGCAAAACCACTACACAACACAACACTGAACAATACATGAATTACGCTATAAAACGGTAACAAACGGTGCCCACAAACTGTTAGGGCCAACATAAAGCTGTCCCAACAGCAGAGCTTTCTTTTCAGCACCATGAAGTGAATCCTTACCACTGCTACACCTGGCTATCAGCGGAGCCTTGTCTGGCAGCAACACAGTTCATTCAGCCGCATTTACTGCCTTTAAAAACACCATAGCTGATAAGGCTGACTTTCTTAAACAAATGTGGTTTTACTGACAATTGAGATGTACAAACTATGGCATAAGGTGACGACGAGCGGATAAGAGGCAATCTGTAATTTCGATTAAGACATTAATGAGTGAGCTAGGACGGATGTAGTCAATATGGCTATTTGTTCTGCACTTTTGAAATGTACAGCGACAGAATTTAGAACATGGGCTGTTCTTACAGTATTCTCCCTGTACACCAAGTCAGAACCGTAGGATAAATAAAGGGGGCCTATAAGCAGACAATGAAAGCTCTTACAATATTCAATGATTATATTTCTCTTAAACAGGCTATAGGCTACATGTGCACCACCAAGTCAGAACAGTAGGCTAAGTTATGAGGTGGAAAGTGACCAAATTATTAGGGTGAGGCACATGGGCTACTAACAGTATACTAAACAACATACACTTAGTCTTACTTTCTTAGCTACAGTATACATATCTCCTGGCATATTACATCATTTATGCAGCAGCATACAATACATTTTTGGACCTTGTTGTGCTGTGCTCACTTGATGACAAAATTTTGTCATCAAACTTTGTCATCAAAGTCTGTCATTCTCTGGATTTATGGTGCTTTCAAGACAACTGGGAATTCGGAAAAAAACTAGGTTGAATCATGACATCAGTGATCTTCAGGTCGGAGCTCTAAAAAGAAGCCAGAGTTCCCGACTTGGAATTCCAAGTTGGATAACCATTCAAAACGTATTTTCCCAGTCGGAGCTTGTTTTTTTTCTTCAGATTTCCCAGTCCCAAGTCTGAGATTTTCCAGTTCCGAGTTTCCAGTTGTTTTGAACGTGGCAGAAATCATGCTGGATTGACAGCATGAATGTTAATCCTTTTAAGCTTGGAAAAGAAACCCTTAAACCCATACTTGTACCACACACCCACTCCATTGAATAGCAGGCTAGTGATTGATTTGCAACGCTTGCAGTTAGCCAATGATTCCTTCCAAACCACTCATTGTTGAACTTGCGATTTCCAACTTGTCGTGTAATGTTTATGTCCAATGGCCGATGAGCACCAATACATTTAATCTATAATGTCTCTTCATATGACAAGGATTGAAATGGATTTGCCAGTAGATTGTCGATGCGGGTCATGACTGCTTGTCTAACTTCCTAGCTAAGATTTTGAAAGTATGATGTTGACATGATCAGTCCAATCAAAGCTACGGTAGATATAACGTGATTTGAAGTATTTTTATCTGTGGCCAATGACCTTGAGCCTTCTTGGATGGGCAATATAACTCTCTAGCAGCACCCAAGGGACTTGCATTTTCAAGCTTTCCCCGTAGATTTTGCGGCAATGTAGTGTCCCAATGAGTGACAGAACACTGAGCCAATCACGGCGCAACTAGAGAAGATTACCAACCCAATGCTCCGTATTTTCTGCTGGCTGCCCCACCACCAGCACAGAAAGCAGAGTTATGCTGAAACACCTGCATTTTGGAGTTGCCTTACTCAAGAAAACAAAAAAGAGACCATGTTTGTATGCGGCTTTATTAACTCAATGATTTTGTTTTTTACATTGTTGCAAACTGATATGTGACACGTATTAATGCCAATATAACATGCAAATCAGACAACAACAACAACAAAATATATACAGTTGAAGTCGGAAGTTTACATACACTTAGGTTGGAGTCATTAAAACTCGTTTTTCAACCACTTCACAAATTTCTTGTTAACAAACTATAGTTTTGGCAAGTCGGTTAGGACATCTACTTTGTGCATGACACAAGTAATTTTTCCAACAATTGTTTACAGACAGATTATTTCACTTATAATTCACGGTATCACAATTCCAGTGGGTCAGAAGTTTACATACAGTTGACTGTGCCTTTAAACAGCTTGGAAAATTCCAGAAAAGGATGTAATGGCTTTAGAAGCTTCTGATAGGCTAATTGACATCATTTGATTCAATTGGAGGTGTACCTGTGGATGTATTTCAAGGCCTACCTTTAAACTCAGTGCCTCTTTGCTTGACATCATGGGAAAATCAAAAGAAATCAGCCAAGACCTCAGAAAATTTTTTTAGACCTCCACAAGTCTGGTTTATCCTTGGGAGCAATTTCCACACGCCTGAAGGTATCACGTTCATCTGTACAAACAATAGTACGCAAGTATAATCACCATGGGACCACACAGCTGTCATACCGCTCAGGAAGGAGACTCGTTCTGTCTCCTAGAAATGAACATACTTTGGTCCGAAAAGTGCAAATCAATCCCAGAACAACAGCAAAGGACCTTGTGAAGATGCTGGAGGAAACGGGTACAAAAGTATCTATATCCACAGTAAAACGAGTCCTATATCGACATAACCTGAAAGGCTGCTCAGCAAGGAAGAAGCCACTGCTCCAAAACCGCCATTAAAAAGCCAGACTTTGGTTTGCAACTGCACATGGGGACAAAGATCATACTTTTTGGAAAAATGCCCTTTGTTCTGATGAAAAAAAATAGAACTGTTTGGCCATAATGACCATTGTTATGTTTGGAGAAAAAGGGGGAGGCTTGCAAGATGAAGAACACCATCCAAACCGTGAAGCACGGGGGTGGCAGCATCATGTTGTGGGGGTGCTTTGCTGCAGGAGGGACTGGTGCACTTCAAAAATAGATGGCATCATGAGGGAGGAAAAATATGTGGATATGTTGAAGCAACATCTCAAGACATCAGTCTGGAAGTTAAAGCTTGGTCGCAAATGGGTCTTCCAAATGGACAATGACCCCATGCATACTTCCAAAATTGTGGAAAATGGCTTAAGGACAACAAAGTCAAGGTATTGGAGTGGCCATCACAAAGCCCTGACCTCATCCTGTAGAAAATGTGTGGGCAGAACTGAAAAAGCGTGTGCGAGGAAGGAGGCCTACAAATCTGACTCAGTTACACCAGCTCTGTCAGGAGGAATGGGCCACAATTCACCCAACTTATTGTGAGAAGCTTGTGGAAGGCTACCTGAAACATTTGACCCAAGTAAAACAATTTAAAGGCAATGCTACCAAAAACTAATCGAGTGTATGAAAACTTCCGACCCACTGGGAATGTGATGAAATAAGTAAAAGCTGAAATAAATCATTATCTCTACTATTATTCTGACATTTCACATTCTTAAAATAAAGTAGGGATCCTGACTGACCTAAGACAGGGAATTTGTACTAGGATTAAATGTCAGGAATTGTGAAAAACTGAGTTTAAATGTATTTGGTTAAGGTGTATGTAAACTTCCGACTTCAACTGTATATACAGTACCAGTCAAACGTTTGGACACACCTACTCATTCAAGGGTTTTCTTTATTTTTCCAATTTTTTCCATTGTAGAATAATAGTGAAGACAAAACTATGAAATACACATATGGAATCATGTAGTAACCAAAAAAAGTGTTAAACAAATCAAAATATATTTTACATTTTAGATTCGTCAACGTAGCCACCCTTTGCCTTGATGACAGCGTCTATTTTTTACCATCTATTTTGTGAAATGCACCTGCAACAAAGCACCCCCATAACATAATGCTGCCACCCCCGTGTTTCACGGTTGGGATGGGGTTCTTCGGTTTGCAAGCCTCCCCCTTTTTTCTCCAAACATAACGATGGTCATTATGGCCAAACAGTTCTATTTTTGTTTCATCAGACCAGAGGACATTTTTCCAAAAAGTATGATCTTTGTCCCCATGTGCAGTTGCAAACCGAAGTCTGTTTTTTGATGGCGGTTTTGGAGCAGGGGCTTCTTCCTTGCTGAGCGGCCTTTCAGGTTATGTCGATATAGGACTTGTTTTCCTGTGGATATAGATACTTTTGTACCTGTTTCTTCCAGCATCTTCACATGGTCCTTTGCTATTGTTCTGGGATTGATTTGCACTTTTCGCACCAAAGTATGTTCATCTCTAGGAGACAGAACGCGTCTCTTTCCTGAGTGGTATGACGGCTGAGTTTTCTCATGGTGTTTATACTTGCGTACTATTGTTTGTACAGATGAACGGGGTACCTTCAGGCATTTAGAAATTGCTCCCAAGGATGAACCAGACTTGTGGAGGTCTACAATTTTTTTTCTGAAGTCTTGGCTGATTTCTTTCGATTTTCCCATGATGTCAAGCAAAGAGGCACTGAGTTTGAAGGTAGGCCTTGAAATACATCCACAGGTACACCTTTAATTGACTAAAATTATGTCACTTAGCCTATCAGAAGCTTCTAAAGCCATTACATCATTTTCTGAAATTTTCCAAGCTGTTTAAAGGCACAGTCAACTTAGTGTATGTAAACTTCTGACCCACTGGAATTGTGATACCGTGAATTATAAGTGAAATACTCTGTCTGTAAACAATTGTTGGACAAATTACTTGTGTCATTGTCACGCCCTGACCATAGAGAGCCCTTGGTTTTCTATGGTATAGTAGGTCAGGGCGTGACTAGGGGGTGTTCTAGGTTAATTATTTTTATGTTGGTGTGCTTGGTATGGTTCCCAATCAGAGCCAGCTGTTTAGTCTCTGATTGGGGATCATATTTAGGCAGCCATTTGTGTAGTTGCCTTTGAGCACTCCAGAACGTCACGTTTCCTTTGTTCTTTATTGTGTTTTTTGTGCGGTTCTCTTCAAATAAAATGTTGAACCGATTTCACGTTGCGCTTTGGTCTGAATGTTCTTACGACGATCGTGACAGAAGATCCCACCAAAACAGGACCAAGCAGCATGCCCAGGAGGAGAAGGTATCCTGGGCTTGGGAGGAGACCAAGGAGGAGAAGACATCCTGGACTTGGGAGGAAATCTTGGCAGGACACGAAAGCCTGCCGTGGAAGCAGACTCAAGGAGAGAAGGGAGGACAGCGACGAGGCCGGGGTTCGCGGCCACAAGGAAAGCCCAAAGGACAGCCCCCCCAAAAATGTTTGGGGGGGCACACAGGGTGGTCGGCGGAGCCGGGGAGTGATCCAGTGACAACCTGGGAGGAGATAGAGAGGTGGTCGGTTGACCCAAGGAGAATACCAGAGCCCGCCTGGGAGTCAATGGAACAGTGCGAGTGGGGATACCGGAGAATGGAGTTGGCTAGGAGTATGCGGCAACGCAGACGTTTGGAGGAGCGTGTCACCAGTCCGGTGCAACTTGTGCCGGTCCCACGCATCAGGCCTCCAGTGCGCCTCCCCAGTCCGGTACGTCCTGTGTCCCCTCCTCGCACTCGCCCTGAAGTGCGTATCCCCGGTCCGGTGCGTCCTGTGCCAGCTCCCCGCACTCGCCGTGCGAAGTGTGTCATCGTTCCGGTACAATTTGTGCCAGCTCTACGCACCAAGTCTCCAGTACGCCTTCACAGCCCAGTACGTCCTGTGCCAGCTCCTCGCACTCACCGTGCGACGTGTGTCATCGTTCCGGTACAACCTGTGCCGGCTATATGCACCAGGTCTCCAGTGCGCCTCCACAGCCCAGTACGTCCTGTGCCAGCTCCTCGCATTCGCCCTGAAGTGCGTGTCACCAGTCCGGTGCAACCTGTGCCGGCCATACGCATCAGGCCTCCAGTGCGCCTCCCCAGTCCGGTACGTCCTGTGCCTGCTCCTCGCACTCGCCCTGAAGAGCGTGTCACCAGTCCGTTGCAACCTGTGCCGGTCCCACGCATCAGGCCTCCGGTGCGCCTCCCCATTCCGGTACGTCCTGTGCCTGCTCCCCGCACTCGCCCTGAAGTGCGTGTGACCAGTCCGGTGCCACCTGTACCGGCTCCACGCACTAGGCCTCCAGTGCGCATTCACAGTCCGGAACTTCCGGCGACGGTTCACAGTCCAGAGCTTCCGGTGACGTTTCCCAGTCCAGAGCCTCTGGCGACGTTTCCCAGTCCAGAGCCTTCGGCGACGGTTCACAGTCCGGAGCCTCCGGCGACGGCCCACAGTCCGTAACCTCCTGCGACGGCCCACAGTCCGTAACCTCCTGCGACGGCCCACAGTCCGGAACCTCCTGCGACGGCCCACAGTCCGGAACCTCCTGCGACGGCCCACAGTCCGGAGCCTCCTGCTACGGCCCACAGTCCGGAGCCTTCTGCGACGGTCCACAGGCAGGAGCCCTCCTCTGCGCCGATGCCCAGTCCAGGCACGGTGTCCAGTCCAGCTCCATGGCGGGAGCCTTCCTTTGCGCCGGTGCCCAGTCCAGGCACGGCGTCCAGTCCCGCTCCAAGGCCGGAGCCTTCCTCTGCGCCGGTGCCCAGTCCAGGGACGGCGTCCAACCCAGCTCCATGCCTGGATCCCTCCTTTGCGTCGATGGCCAGGCGCAGCGTTCAGCCCGGCGCCGTGGCCGGATCCGGGGTCTGGGCGGGGGCTACGACCTGCACCGGAGCCGCCACCGACACTAATCACCCCCCCTACCCTCACCAGTTGATTTCAGGTTTTGTGGCCGGAGTCCGAACCTTTGGGGGGGGGGTACTGTCACGCCCTGACCATAGAGAGACCTTGGTTCTCTATGGTATAGTAGGTCAGGGCGTGACTGGGGGTGTTCTAGGTTTATTATTTCTATGTTGGTGTGTTTGGTATGGTTTCCAATCAGAGGCAGCTGTTTAGCGTTGTCTCTGATTGGGGATCATATTTAGGCAGCCATTTCCCCACTGTGTTTTGTGGGATCTTGTTTTGTTTTTGTGTAGTTGCCTTTGAGCACTCCAGAACGTCACGTTTCCTTTGTTCTTTATTGTATTTTGTGTGGTTCTCTTCAAATAAAATGTCGAACCGATTTCACGCTGCGCTTTGGTCTGAATGTTCTTACGACGATCGTGACAGTCATGCACAAAGTAGATGTCCTAACCGACTTGCCAAAACTATAGTTTGTTAACAAGAGATTTGTGGAGTGGTTGAAAAACGAGTTTTAATGACTCCAACCTAATTGCATGTAAACTTCTGACTTCAACTGTATATATTTGTTATTTTTTATTTGTTTTATTTAGCTAAACAGGTGGGGCTCAAAACAGTGGGTCTCTGTTCTGAAACACTACCAGACTAGTTCATTTAGCAGACACTTTTATCCACACTAGTTCATTTAGTAGACACTTTTATCCACACTAGTTCATTTAAAATACACTTTTATCTACACTAGTTCATTTAGCAGACACTGTTACCCACAGTAATGCTCAGCCAGGCTGAGAGGAATCCTGAAGTAGGCTATAGTTTATGGGATGCATTGTGTGTTAAGGCAGTCAGACCACTGTCATGTCTACGGTGCACCACAGCCAGTGGTGTTGAGTCATGCAGGACGTCATTCCTGGTGTGGTGTGAAGGAGGTGGTAAAGAGAGCTGGGCCGATCTGTGTGACAGCATGTTACTTCCAGCCTGATTCCCCTGCAGACCCCCTGCAGACCAAGCCAGGGAGAGGGGGGTCTGGCTCAGGGCAATACCAGGCAGCTGTTTATTTCTTATTTAGGCAAGTCAGTTAAGAACAAATTCTTATTTACAATGACGGCCTACCCATGGCTGTGCTGTAGTCTTGTAGAAGTCTACTCTGATCACACATCTGCACAGACAAACGTCATGTCTTCTTTCCAAGGATCCAGAATTTTCCATTGGTGCTTTTTCATTTGTGCGTTGTCACATTGATATACAAGCACATTTTAATTGATAAATATTTATATTTGGGTATCTTTACTTTAAATGGACAATAAAGGTTGACCAGGTTGCTTCATTCTACATATCAACATTTCATATTTACCTTGCTGTGCTCTTTATTATTTGACATTTTTCTCATTTCTATTCTACAGGAGGTGGATTCCTGTAGTTAGTCTGCAGATAACCATTGTTTTTCTTACAATATCATTCGTGCAATAACAATCTGCATTGTGAATGTTGATATTTTGCCATGGGGAACAGAGGCGAGTGGAGGAAATTGGATTCATTTGTGAGAGTGAGGGGAGGGGGGGCGAAGGAGGGATGAGAGAGGAGGAGGGGTGCATGGGGAGCACTTATAGTGCAGACTTACTGGCAGAGGTGGAGTGGAAGGGAATGTGTCTGGACACGGAGGGCATGATAGTGGCTGGGAGCGATGACAGGAGGCTGGCTTAAACACCAGGGAGTCTGGGGCTGGCCAAGGCTTCTTCCTGGCTGGGCTGGCTACCCCCTCTCAGCCCTGCATGCTCTGGAATCTAGAACCGTGGTGAAAACAACATACAGCAGAGGTCTATCACCTTGTTCAGAGGGACTGTCACTGCTCTTGCATCTTATCATATATTAGGTTTGTGGTTTTGTGCTCACCTTGGCCAAAGGATGCAAAACATGCTACAACATTATAGACCATCTCTGAAAGGATGACTGTTTGTATATGTGTGTAAATGTGCATTTGTGTGTGTTTTTCTCCTCTGACCTCTGTGCTGTGTACTATATCCTCCGTAGACACATCCAGAACATTGGGGAGATCAAGACAGACGTGGGCAAGGCCAGGGCCTGGGTGAGGCTCTCCATGGAGAAGAAACTGCTGTCCAGGCACCTCAAAAAGCTTCTGTCTGACCATGAACTTACAAAGTGAGCAAAACAACAAGGACCTAGTATACAACTGGCAAATCAAGCTAAACACAAAATGCGTGATTTATGTAAGAGCCTCTGCTTCAGTAATTGGGATAATACCCCAATCCCTTTAAGTCAGTCTCCTCATAAATCCTCACTAATTTATATTGGAATGTCCCACTCAGTCTCATACACATGAATCAACCTGATGTCTGAAAACTATGCATGTATAATATATGAGCTCTTTTGACAGATCCAAACGTCATAGTACAATCACCTATTAAACATTTACAATGTTTTTTATAATTGATGAGATGGTGGTGAAGTGGGTCACGTTCAGGCTGATTCATTATGGAGGTATTGCATTGTGACCGTTCCATTACCATTCTCCAGTTGTTTATCAAGGAAAACACATTCATCAGCTATTGATTCAGCCTTTTCGGCTCCAGACTGTTATTGTTCAGTCTATAATCATTACATCATATGAAATGCTAAACTGATTTTTTGGGTGATTTTTTGGTTGTTGCTTTTGTTTCTTTTGCAGGAAACTATACAAGCGTTATGCTTTTCTGCGCTGTGACGATGAGAAAGAGCAGTTCCTGTACCACCTCCTCTCCTTCAACGCTGTGGACTACTTCTGTTTCACCAATGTCTTCACCACCATCAGTGAGGGCCAGCAAATACCATACAACCTGGCCACGACACTGAACACTATGTAACCAGAAGCTGGGTAGACTTAATTAGATTAGAGTAATAGATGAATTAGACTTATTTCCTGGCTAAGCCGTTTTCCTGGATTTGAGATGCTTACTGAGAAATATATTGAAGACAGAGGTAGCACTTCTTGTGACCATACTGTACTTGACTGAGTGATTGCAGGTTTCCCTCTCTTCTCTGTCCCACAGTGATCCCATACCATGTGCTGGTGATTCCCAGTAAGAAACTAGGAGGCTCCATGTTCACAGCCAACCCCTGGGTGTGTGTGTCTGGGGAGCTGGCTGAGACCGGGGTGCTCCAGGTCCCCAAGCACACTCAGGAGATCACCTTTGAGGTTGGTGCTCCCCTCAAGATTGAATATTCTTGGTATTTTGATAATAATATCACTATATATTCACCTTAACATGACCTTTGCTCTTTGCCTTCTCTCTCTGTCACAGTGCCAGAACCTGGGCAAGCTGACTACAGTGCAGATGGGCCATGATAACTCAGGTCTTTATGCCAAGTGGCTTGTGGAGTATGTTATGGTCCGGAATGAGATCACAGGTCATGCTTACAAGTGAGTGAAATATTTGGTAGCAGCTGCCTTATGCTGGAGATTTCAGTGGCATCTACTCACAAGAAAGACCCTGTTGAAGCTTTGGCTAACTGTTATATTGCTATATTATATTTTGTGTGTGTGTGTGTGTGTGTGTGTGTGTGTGTGTGTGTGTGTGTGTGTGTGTGTGTGTGTGTGTGTGTGTGTGTGTGTGTGTGTGTGTGTGTGTGTGTGTGTAGGTTCCCGTGTGGCCGGTGGCTGGGGAAGGGGGTGGACGATGGCAGTCTGGAGAGGGTCCTGGTGGGAGAGCTAGTGACACCGAACTCAGAGAATGAGGACAGAATGTGTCGCACACCCCCTATGCAGCAGTCCCCTGGAATGATGAGGAGGTTCGTCACCATCTCACCAAACAGCAAACCAAGTGAGTGACCATTCAAATACACTGCATCAATAATAACCAATAATCTTCACCAAGGGACTACACACACAGCCCCACATGTTGCTCTCCCATCCGTCTGCAGTTCTTTCACCGTGGTGTGTTTTAGGGACCACCCTCTCTGGCCGACATCGGACTGAAAAAAAATCTGCATGATTCTACATGTAGAATCAGTTTGCAAATTACGGCCGGCACTCTGTTAAGAGGTCCCAAGTACTCTCGGCTGGCAAAAGCTACCGGTGTGTCACTTTTGAGGGTCTTGTGTCTGCTGGAATGGACTGATTTTGTCTGACTCTTTCCCATCATCCAGAGTTGAACACTAGTCAGATCCAAGAAGGAGTGGGAGAGGCCATCAATGGGATAGTGAAGCACTTCCACAAGCCAGAGAAGGAGGTGAGAGACACAACCCCCCACCACATTGTCTATTATTCATCACAGTGAAGGAGACAGTGGGTCCTCTGTCTGTACACTGTCTGTACACTGCATGCAACACTGATCATAGTTTCACTCACATGTGTTCTGAATGAACAGTTTCATATGGCCACAACTAATGTGTTGGACCAGGGTACTTTGAAAAGAGACAACATCAGTTACTCCTTTTCTTTCCCTGTCTGTTTTTCTATAGAGGGGCAGTCTGACCCTTCTGCTGTGTGGGGAGTATGGTCTAGTCTGGGCTTTAGAGCAGGTGTTCCAGCATGGCTTCAAATCCCCACGCCTCTTTAAGAATGTTTTCATCTGGGATTTCTTAGGTAAAGCCTCCAAAACACGACCATTACACCTGAATATACAGAATACAGTATCATCCGGCCGTGCTAATGGATGAGGTTGCTCTTATCAATGTCTTTTTTCTGTGATTTCTCCTTATAGAAAAGTCACAAGTGTACTTTGAGAGTGCTGAGCAGAGGGAGGTGACTCCAGATGAGAACTGGCAAACCAGAGTACGCCACTTCTGCCGCTTCATGCGGGCCATCAACAGCACATCTAGGAACATAGGCAAGGATGGGAAGTTCCAGATGCTGGTGTGTCTGGGTGCCAGGTAATATCTCCTCTGTAGCCTCACAAACACACACAGAACAACAGCTATCATCAGGAACATTTGAATGGGAATTCATTGTATAGCACTAAATGTCCTAGTCAAAAGGGCAAATTAGATTTCTTGAGTCGTTTTACAAGACTTCTTCAATTCAACTGAAAGAGAGGTGTTTTCATTAACTCTCTAATAGCAGCTAGGGTTGCAAAGGGTCGGAAACTTTCCGGTAAATTTCCGTCATTTTTCAGGACATTTTCCATGGGAAGTTAAGCCCGGGAATTTGAGGAATTTAGCTTAAATTCATCAAAAAAGTTAGCTTATAACAGTGAACCTGTTCTAGGTTAGCAATTCTAGGTCTTGGGGCATATTTTGGTTAAACTATCCCCAATTCAATGGAATTGCAACCCTCTGCATGCACAGTGCATTCTTCCATCACATGTGCAGTGCACTCTTCCATCACATGTACAGCTGATTCTCAAGATCTTGCACACTAATGAGATGCTATTGAGCCCACACTACTACACTTCCTTATCTGAGCCAAGGACTACATGTTTTTTGGTAAGTTTTGATTACAATACTGGGTGGGATGAATATATTTTATATGACATCCATGATTTGTTGTTAACTAGTAAATAGTAGCCTACAGCAAAGTGTGTTTAAATCATTTCTAACTTGTTAACAATTTCTGCAAGTTAGTTTTTGCTACCATGTGGTTTTTAGCTTGCTTGAGCCTGCTAACTGAAGAGTGTTAATTCACCTGTTTCCATACATGTTTCATTTTAAAACATGTATCTTACAAAAGAGTTGTTTAATCTAACTGCTTAACTATTTATCTGTACATGGAATTGTATTCTGGGTTTTTTTACAAAAAAAAATCTAATCTTTACAGGAAAATGCCACTGATGTGTGGAGACATTTCACTGCAGCAAATGTAGAAGGAAAGGCTGTGTACATGTGCAAATACTGTGCCAAATCAAATGTGAAGAATGCAACAAAGATGCAGAATCATCTGGCCAAGTGCATAAAGTTCCCTCAGCACTCACAACAAGCAACCTCTGACAAAAGTCCCTCCACTTCTATTCGAGGTGAAAATGATGAATCAGACACCTTATCGAAAGCAACAGTTCATGGTCCTCCTGGAATCAGAAGTTTTTTTGACTCAATGGAGGAACATGGTCAGAGAAATGCCAAGGAAATGGTTAGGTATGTGAAGGGTCATCAAGTTATAGCAGCAATCTACCTCACCAATCAAAGTGAGAAGAGTAAGAGCACAACATTGAAGCTGCCCAGCAACACCCATTTGGGTGGTGTTGTCATCATGTTTGACAGTCTCCTGGAGGGGAAGGAGTCTCTCCAAGAAATGGCCATATCACAGTCTGCCCATATGGACAGCCCCATCAAGAGGATCCTACTGGATGATGTATTTTGGGAGAGAGTGGTAAGCAGCCTGAAACTCCTGAAATCTATAGCTGTAGCCATTGCACGGATTGAGGGAGACAATGCCATCCTGTCTGATGTTCAGACTCTGCTTGCAGATGTAACAGAAGAAATCCGTACTGCCCTGCCCATTTCACTGTTGCTCCAAGCAGAGGAAACTGCAGTTCTGAAATACATCAAAAAGCGTGAAGACTTCTGCCTGAAGCCCATACACACTGCAGCATACATGTTGGACCCCAAGTATCCTGGCAAGAGCATCCTGTCTGGTGCAGAGATCAACAAGGCTTATGGTGTCATCACTACCATGTCTCGCCACCTTGGCCTGGATGAGGGCAAGGTTCTTGGCAGTCTGGTGAAGTACACTTCCAAGCAAGGACTTTGGGATGGAGATGCAATATGGCAGTAGTGCCAACATATCTCATCAGCCACCTGGTGGAAGGAAATTTGTGGATCTGAGGCTCTTTCCCCTGTTGCCTCCATCATCCTCCAAATCCCACCAACATCAGCCGCCTCAGAGCGCAACTGGTCCTTGTTTGGGAACACACACACCAAAGCCCGCAACAGACTGACCAATACAAGGGCTGAAAATTGGTTGGTCATCCGGGCAAATCTTTGGCTTTTTGATCCTGACAACGAGCCATCCTCAACAAGGTAAAAAAGTGACAGTGAAGATGAGGCCTCGGAGCCTGATGTTCAAGAAGTGGAAATTGAGGAGGTCCTGGGAGAAGACATAGAAGCCTGAGAGGCAGACAACCAAAGCTTTCGTTTCTAGACTATAATTTTACAGATGTATGTTGAAAATGTTTTTGGGAGATGAGATGGATCATTGGGGATCATTCAATATTCCCTTTCTTTTGTTGTTCAGTGAAATCATCCCATGTGAAGAGTCAACTCATTTAATTGAAGTTAAATTTGTAACTAAATTGTTTTTTTTATTTCTATTGGAAGGATTTAATCATTTGCAATTATGTCTACTTATGATAAGGTAAAAGGTTTATGTTTCTGTCTCCATTTGATATGGTAAATATATCCAATGCAAAAAACATCTACATTTAAATGGTATTATTATTAATTTGCATATATTCCCGTTAATTCCAACGGAAAGTTTCCACCTCTGAATATTCCCTAAAATGTGCAACCCTAATAGCAGCACAGCATTTATCACTGTGATAACAGAGTGGGTGGCTTTGTCCTCTTTTGTAGTGCTAGAGTGATCCCTCCGCGCCTCCTGCTTCAGTTATTCTCCCTCACACTGTGTGTCTGCCTATCCTGTTGGGCATTGTATGAGTGTGTGTGTATTTGTGGAGGTTGTATACATAGAAATACAATTATATTTTTATGGTTGTATAGTTAAGCAATAAGGCACGAGGGGGTGTGATATATGGCCAATATACCACAGCTAAGGGCTGTTCTTATGCATGACGCAAAGCGGAGTGCCTGGATATTTTATTTATTTAACCAGGCAAGTCAGTTAAGAACAAATTGTTATTTACAATGACAGCGTACCTCGGACAACACTGGGCCAATTGTGCACAACCCACATCACTCCCAATCACGGCCGGATGTGATACAGCCTGGATTCAAACCAGGGACTGTAGTGATGCCTCTTGCACTGAGATGCAGTGCCTTCGACCGCTGAGCCACTCGGGATACAGCCCTTAGCCGTGGTATATTAGCCATATACCACAAACTCCCGAGGTGCCTTATTGCTATTATAAACTGGTTGTCAACGTAATTAGAGCAATAAAAATAAATGTTTTGTCATACCCATGGTATACCATGGATGAGGTTAGCATTAGCATTCAGGGCTCAGCCAATTAGCATTCAGGGCTCGAACCACCCAGTTTATAATCCCACCTTAAGCTTCCACACACTAGTTCAAAACATACAGTATATATCCTACCTGTTATGACACCTCAGACTTCCTCTTTCTCTCTCTCAACCCTTTGTGGCAGAACAGGGCTTGGTACTGTAGCTCAAATGCACCTGCCACTTCAATGAAATACCTTCTCTTTGTTCTTTGTCAGAAATCTTTTTAAGTGGCACATAGCGAGACCAGACATGCCTAAATGCAACGTAAATAATACCTCAGTCATAACCAAGCTTGAGCCCTTCCTATCCTGTCTTTTAGCAGGTATGAGGATTTACTAAAAACGTTCCCTGAAGTCAGTCTGGTAAACTTCCTATTTCTCTCTGCTCTTCCTAGGGACCATTTGTTACACCACTGGATCGCTCTCCTCGCAGACTGTCCAATCACAGTGCAAATGTACGAGGACACAGCACTGATAAAGGACCGCTCATTGGTAAATTCTCTGATCAGAGTGCTACAGACTTTGCAGGAGTTCAACATTACCCTAGAAGCTTCACTTGTCAAAGGGATCGGTATCTAGGCCCTCCTTCGTTCACACCAATTGGGCCTGACTAAGGAAGACTGTTAGGGACCACTAAAGAACAATTGAACCTTTTTATGCAGAAAAAGACTTGAACAATTAAGGGACGATTTCTGGCTTATATTAAAGCTACTGTTACATTTGCCATATATTAAGTGCAATGAGCCTTTCAAAATGTGTTGTTATTTTTATCCTCAACAATGTTGCTGTTAGATGTTAAGAATATGTTTTCTATTACGATCCATGATTTTCACATTGTTGAAGAAGATAACCCACCTGTTGTATACTACTTTATTGAAAGCTAAATATTTTCATTGTTATTGTGAACTGCTGACAATGGCTATATTCTAAAAAGGAAAACAAGGAACAAAAACTGTTAATATATTTTCAGAGAAGAACAGTATTATTTTGATATGTCTGTCAAGTTGCTTGCTCTGTTCTAATTCTAACTGTCATAATGCAGAGCTTGAAGCAAATGATGTAGAAGTATGCTTTATAAGTATGACTATGACATGGTATAGATGTTTGTGTAGGGTGGAAAACTGATTCATCTACATCAATATGACAGTGTGTAAGTTTGGATCAATCCCACTGGAAGTACCGTAGTATGCAACTATTTAATATGGAATAACTTGGCCTAGGAAGAGGCTCCTGGCTCCCCCTGTGAATAAGATAATGTAGCGTATGCTAGTGATGCACAAAATGTATTCAGTTGGAGAAGTATCACTATATGGCCATGTCAATGCTTCACACTTGACAGACAACTCTTCAACAGTACAGTACTCATCATAACCATGGCTTGGTAGAAAGTGAGTCATTTATAAAATGACAGGCTTCGTGTAAATACCTCTAACCAGTGCATCCTTCTTTCCAACTTCTCATTATTCCTCACCTGTTCTGCCCATTCCTGGCAGGTTTACAACATCATGTCTGTTCAGTAGTGAAAATTGTATGAGCTGATTGCCACTTAAATTAATAATGAGTGGTTGCTATAAAAGGCCAGATTCAAAATAGAGCAAACAATCCTCCTCTGAACTGTTGGTGTTTCTGCTATGCAATATAATCCACCTCACACAAAAAAAATCTACCCAAGATCTAGATGAGAATCATTGGACCTGCTCTATTTTTCTTACTGTGCAGCATATGATGATGAATAACAACAGCAGTTTGATAGAAGTAGGTGTGAAGGATGTCTTTCCTGTGCCAACGTCTGAATTGTGTTGGTTGTACTATTCCATTTACAATTGACATGAGCATCTTGGGAGATATATTTTTGTTTTTCAATACTGTTGTACATTTATTGGCATAGCCTATAATGTAGTGTTTACTAAGTGAGGAAATGTGTACAGTGTAAAAAAATAAATAAAGAATTCAATTACAGAAATGCATTAATATGGATATGTTTTTTGTATTTTTATTGAAGGATTATAACTGACTGGAATGGGTACACTATAAATTGCTATATGGTTATTGATGGTATTGTAAATGCTCCCATATATTCCCCATATGAACTGTAGAGCAATAATAACAGAACTTTACCTAGCAGAGAAATCAAACACTGATAGCAACGCTTGTAACAACAACAAATGCTGGTTTTAAAACGTAAACAAACTCATTCGCGCCATTTGAAATACTTTTTTTTAATTGTCCATTCATACGTTGATGATACGATGCTTGTTGGGACATGGAGTCTAATGAGGTGTTGATTACATAGGATTAGACGGAAAGCATTTCCACACTCACTACTACTCCCAGAATCCCATATTGTTAAATACCATGCATAGTGTGCGCCAATTGGTTGAATTTGTGTTCAAACGGACACGTTACACTCCTAATATGGTGTTTCTACGATGGAAGGCTTTATTTTCATGTTTTTTTTTTATGCTAATGTCATTCTAATACCCAGCTGTATGCAGCAGCAGCAGTAGTAGTAAAGCATGCGCAGTGTGTAAAGAGACAACGGTGAAGATTCTAAGTTTTTGTTCGGTAAGTCCACTGTTATTTAGCCTTTACGCAATTTGCATTTAGAAATTAACGCAAATACTCATGTTTTACAGATCTTACATTTAATTTTAGTCTGTCGCGTGCGAACTATATCTGCAAGGGGGTCATTGTAACAATGGGAGAGCATGGATGTGGAGCGTGGCGTGGTAGCTAGCTAACGTTAGCAGGCTAGCTAACAACAATAGTCAGATTGCTATTTGGCGCTCTCAGCGGGCGAACGTTTGCATTTAAAGGGAAACTATATAAAGTATTGTGCGTGTTAAATCTTAAAACATTTGAAATTATAAAACGAGCCAGTTTCGCTCAAATCACTTTTTATGTCGCTTTTTTTTTTTTTATGACTTCGTCCGCTTTTTGTTTCTTCAGTGAAAGGAGTTCTCCTTCCCCGCTTTTTGTTTTGGATTCCCCAAGTAACTGAGAATCACTTTCCCGACGAGAACATATCAGTTTTAAACACAGTTAATCAAAAGGGCAATAAGAAAAGCATAGTTAATGTATTACCAGCGACCCACTGTTCTAATTTGTCGAGTATTTGTAGTAGCCAAGTTAGCTAGCGATGGCGTCATTACTAGCGGGGGTTGCCAGATGCTGCCATTCTATTTTGTTGGATTGCTTGCAAGTAACAATCATACAATGATAGTTTTGGCAATATACCCTTGGTGTATTGTAATCTACTAAATGGAATAGCTAGCTTGCAATGGTTGGCTAGATTTAGTTGTGAGTCTGTGCTTAAAAACCATTCAACTAATTTCATCATTTGGTTCCTGTCCCGCGAGCTTTGTTTAAAAATAGTCTCCTCCAGTCAGGAAACAAAAAAGCGAGATGGGAGTCGCAGCCTATAACGTTAATTGTGTGTGTGCATAATAACGGGGATGTCTAGCAGATCTATCACCGGTGGCTAAGTGATTGTCATTAATTTGTATAGTAGCTTGCAAGATTGATAAAAGGTGTATCGAAATGCACACAAGTTTGTATTTATTTGCTCCGTATTGCTTTTTTGTGTAGTTAAAATAGGTCATTCGTCAATAAATATGAGAGCTTGTCTCAGCATGAAGTTATCATGGATCGCTGAAATTGTAGAATAAGACAGCTAAATGGAAATAACACAATGTTTTGACCAATGTGGGGACCCGCCCCTTTCCACCAGGGGAAAGCATTACAGCAGTAACGTTACAGTGCTAGTACTATTCTGCATTCAATGAATGGCATCCTTTTGTAATTATTTGTTCTTTCTCTGTAGGTTTCCCATTGATCATCATGTTTGGTTTTCACAAGTCGAAAATATATCGCAGCCATGAAGGATGTTGCATTTGCAAAACCAAGTCCTCCAGTTCACGCTTTACTGACAGCAGCAGATATGAAGAAACCTTCAGGCTATGTTTTGGGTAAGCTTTAAGTGTTAACTACATGATAACATTGCATTCATCAAATACTTCCTTTTCAGGGAGTATTAAACACTACACACCTATTTCTGTATTGTATATTTAATTAATGTTAATGCAGAGTTTGCACCAGTTTTTGTCCCAGTGATTGTATGCCATAAAAGGTCAAACGAGTGATGGTCAACAGATTGAATTGGGAAGATATTATTAACTAATCTATGACAGATTCTAGGATGGCTTACCTTATTTTTTTGCTGTCTGAAGAACAGTGATGCTAACTTTGCAGTGCTTCATATATGTTAATGTTATGTCTTATGTAACGATGTTTACTGATTTGCTTGAGGTTTATTGTGCTTGTGTTTTCATTTCCTTGATTATTTATCAAGGTTGTCAGAGGATCGTGTGGGAGACATCTGCAATGCCTGTGTGCTGTTAGTAAAAAGATGGAAAAAACTGCCAAAGGGCTCTAAGAAGAACTGGAACCATGTATGCACCATCTTTTTATTTTAGTTCAATGAGGATTCACTGTACATTTTCCTGTAATTGATGCTGTGTGGAAGTTCAGTGATTGACATGTATTATATGACATTAGGTTGTGGATGCAAGAGCTGGGCCTGGCTTCAAGCTAACCAAACCCAAGAAGATGAAGAACAGTGATGGGAAGAAGAAAAACAAACTGAAGAGGCTTCACAAATTCAAAAGACAAAGTAGGTCACTTGTCTTGTATATATTCTATAATTTTGTTGATTTAACACCTTCAACATTTTTAAACCACTGAGTTTTACTGCATAAGTCTTTGTTTCACTTTAGTCACTAGGCCCTACTTGGAGGATCCAGGTAGAACATGCAGATGTTGCCTCTAAATCATTTACCATGAGAGAATGCCACCAAAATGGTCCTGTTTGTCCTTTCAGACTCTGATGCCCACAGCACGACCTCAAGCATGTCTCCATCCCAGTCCCCCAGCTACGAGTCAGATGACGGCTCAGACATTGAGTCCAAACAGAGGCGCCCCACTCCTTCTGTCTTTTCCTTCCTGGACCGTTCTTACTGGAAAAGGTATGTCAATGAAGTATATGAAATTGAAGTCTGTCTGGAAAATCTAAGTTTATAATTTAGTACTGTAGTTTATCTGGGACAATTCTGCAGAAATTGTTCGTTTTTAGGACAAACTATTGAATGGATACTTCATCTTCTTCCCTGTAGGCAAAAGGTGTGCTGTGGGATTGTCTACAAAGGGCGTTTTGGTGAGGTGATGATTGACCCACGTCTCTTCAAGCCCTGCTGCAGCTCCAAGAAGCAGGAGACGTTGGTTCCCATGCAGGACACGCACCTTCCCCTTCCCACCATTCACCCCCCACCTCTCCTGCTACCGGAGGCCCTGAAAGAGGACTGGTAATGGCTCTTGAGCACCCCCTTGGGGTGTCAATGGCACCCTACAAGTTGTCTCCAGTGGCAGACTACCCCCAAAACCATTCCCTATTAGTTCACTGTGCATTTAGATGGCTAAATGATTTTCCTATTTTTGCTTTGATATGTGTTTTTGTTTTTTTATACATTCATTTTCTTATCTTTTTTTAAGAAAACTAAAAATAACCACAAAAAAATGTTTTTATAAAGGCATTAGTTGTACTATTTATAGGATGAGGAGTCAGAATTCTATTTGGCCTTGAAGGGCACACTATCCAGGTCTGATTTAATTTGGTTTGCAACATTTAAAGCTTATTTTCTGTGTTACGGTTACCAGCATTTGTGTATATATTATGTTCCTTTTGCCAGCATCCAGTCTTTTCAAAAAACGATTTTTACAGCTGTCTAATTGGCAATGAAGTGTTCATGTGCTGATATGCAAGACTCCACCAGCTAGATTTCTTTAAAAAAAAAAACGCTTATTTGCGTTGATGGAATGGACATTTTTAAGTGTTTTCTTATACTTATGTTCCCCTGACACTCGAGTAGATTGATTTGATTTATAGCATCTTAATATATAAAGGGTTATGGGCTATGAGAGGTCCTCAGTGAGTTTATACGTTATGAATGGCCTTTTAAATGTATACATGCATGCATGCGTTGTCTCACTCTTTCCCACACTTGCATGGTTTGGCAAGCACTGAGTAGTATTGTACATTGTCAGATTTGTAATCACTCCGTACCATGAGCTTATCCATTGCTTTTCCAGCAATTTCATGCAAGTGAGTCACGATAGATTGAGTTAGACCAAGCATGCAGAACTCATCTTTGTCTTGGAATGAAAACTAAGCAATTATTTATTTGTAATTTGTAGTCTTCCATGAGCTGAAAATGCACATTTTATAACCATATGTTGAAAGTGTTCTTGTATATACACTTGTGAGTGTTTTGGCTATGAGAACTATTTTAAATTACAGGATTGACAACTCATATTTTTAAATCACTAAGTGTGTACAGATGTGAAAATATTTAGATTGAGGCATTCTTTTATGGCATCACTTGTAACTTATTCATTGGCCGATAAGTGGCTCGCCTAATCCCCAAGTTTGTCACAACACTTGTGGGGTTGTGTTTGGTAACACAATGCAGCAAAGATTTTGCAACCGATTATGAAAATTAGCATTGTGGTGTTGGACAACTTCCAGCAGTAATACAGTTTGCTCCTGCTGAATACCACCCATATCTTTGTCCTATGAGATGAGTTGAAGGCCAAAGCAATACTTACACTATTAATGTTCTGTGTTTGTTGGCATCTTGATATTCTGTTATTGAACGTGTATTTTATATTGTTGGGTTTGTTTTGTTCATCTACAGAAAGCAAATCAAAGCTGAGACTATGCAGACATTTTGAATGTGAGAAATGACCTAAATGTTAAAGGAGCAACGTTTGTAAGTCCATCTCTGCCTCGTAGCAAATAGTTTTTTTCAGCATTTCATTTTTTTTAAGTGATATTTCATAATTAGAATGCAACTTTGCCTCAAGGGACAACATACGTTTATGGTTAGTGGTCGAGTCAAACCAATAAGATGTGTACCTCTGTTAAATAATGCACAGATTGCACAGTTTTGCAGTAAGTGGCATGAATTATTATCAGTTTGTTGTCAGACAGGTAGCCTGAGTGCCAGTCTGTCTGTTCCGTCATGCCAACTTCTTGTTACTTTTTGTCAAACATTGTATGGCTTGACTATGATATCAATGGCGTTTGCAAGAGCACAAACCGATCTGGCACCTGGCTAGTAGACAGGGTATCTTGTTGTGCAAAGTTATTTGCTGTAACTGAACTTCATCACAGTAGAATGGTTTGTGTCAATATGCTGTATAACCTTAGTTTTCAAAACAGTTACTTTTGTGTGGCAGGTTAGTTGAGTTAAATCTTTCTGTGATTGTTAAATAATGCCATTAAAAGGAGAGCTGCTGCTTCCTTTTATCAAGATGGAAATTCTAAACTGTTTTTGTATATAGGGAAATGCTTATTTTATTGGTGTTTGCATGGTACATTTGATCATATGAGGTGTGCCTTATAAGAATGAACGTTCCTTTTACATTATGAAATTCAATCTGTAATGTCATTTAATATTTATTTATTTCAAATCCATTTGTAAAACTGATGCTGTTAATTGAACCGTTAGGACCTTCAAGTCATTTTGATTTTGTGCACTTCTTTTGATTTTCTTATGTTTTTGTCTGTATTGTTATTCTGTATCTCAACAACTACATTAGTTCTGTCTTGTAATAAAACATTAAATATCCCTTTTGGGTCTGCGTGATCTCATTTCAACCGCTAGATGGTACTCAAACCGTAAGGTTATCTCTACGATAACCTTAGTCATCGTAGAGATTGGAGAGGGTTGGTTTAAATTAAAGCAACGTATAATGCATTTTATGAGTTGCACGACCGACTTTTTTTTACTAGTTCAGTATAATAGCTCACAACTATACTATTTTAATTTCGTCACCAGTACTCTTAGGAAGTGACATATCTGAGAAATGCCAACCCACCTTGTGAATGTACGGCTGGCGCCTCACACGGGAGCAGTGCGCAGAATCAATGATCACAGGTAGGCCTACGAGGCAAAGAATGTCAGTTGCACAAACCTCTCATTTTCATTTGGATAATCGAATATTGAGCGGGTAAGGCGCTCAAAATTCGATTTTGCCCCTGATGTTGAACACTCAAAGGCGCCTTAAGTAGCTCGCATGAAGGCTTCTTCAATATAAAGCCGCATTCACGTCATGCTAACCTAGGCGGAAGGTACCAGAATCAATTAATCGGAAGCTCCACGCAAATCATTTACTTTCATTTTAACTCAGAGGTCCCGAGATTCCGACATGACATGACGCGGCATAAATCCATGTTCCAATGTCGATTGCCTTATTCAATGTCTTGTTCATCTCTTGTCGGAAACTCGGAAAATATCCGACTTGCTTAAGCCACGTTCGGAACACGGAAATGTAATATTTGCCAACTCGTATAAGGATGATCCAGAGTTTCGCACTTGGGAAGTATCAGTATCAACAAATTGTAAGCTCTAAGCAAATAATTTACGTTCATTTTAAATAACTTACGTTCATTGGAACTCGGAGGTTCCTAGTTCCGAAAAGCACAAGAACGCGTCATACTCGTTGAAGAAAGATGATACCATAGTTTCCCACATGAGAAGTATCTCATTATCAACCTATAGTAAGCTCTACGCAAATAACTTACATTGATTTTTAAGTCCGAGGTCCCGAGTTTCCGACATGAGTTGAACGCTGCAAAAGCCAAGGCCTAGCTTTTATGTGAAATTATATTCACTTGGATACAGAGGAGCGCGATTCAACGCAGCTTTGCGTGCACTCCTATTTCAACAAAACGAGTTTTAGACAACAGACGGATTTCAAAGGATGGCACTTTGATCGCCGACAAAGACTCTAGACAAGTCTAGAGCAGTCAAGTGTGAAATACAATGGGATAATTTATGGCCACCATTATTTCGAGGATTGGGCATTCAGAGATGCCCGCTTTATACAAGAGGAGGATGAAAAAGAACTTAGAATAGGGCACGGTGCAGATTTGCGGAGTTACATTTATTTTACAAAGTCAGGCTTTTAAGGAATATTTCGTGAACCACTCTTTTCGTCCAGCCAGGAGAGAGACACATTTCCTAAGCCTACTTAAAATACTTCAGGCTATCATTTTATGGTTATAAAATCAGTTATACAGCCTTATCTAATATTCACAATTGCTTCTGTTTTCAGTATCTCTCTCTCTCTCTCTCTCTCTCTCTCTCTCTCTCTCTCTCTCTCCCTCTCTCTAAATTCAAGTAAAGGGCTTTATTGGCATAGGAAAAAAATTTTAATTGCCAAACCAAGTGTAATAGATAATAAACACAAGTGAAATAAACAATCAGAACTCAATAGTAAGCATTACACTCACAAAAGTAAAAAAATAATGGACACTATCTCTCTCTCTCTCTCTCTCTCTCTCTCTCTCTCTCTCTCTCTCTCTCTCTCTGTCTCTCTCTCTCTCTCTGTCTCTCTCTCTCGCTCTCTCTCTCTCTCTCTCTCTCTCTCTCTCTCTCTCTCTCACTCAGATACACTCACACACACACACACACACACACACACACACACACACACACACACACACACACACACACTCTTTTCTCTTTCCAAATCCACTCGTGAAGCCGACTGAAGGCTAGAATGAAAATGAGGCTGACACTTGGTCAAGACTTCAGAGCAAACGCGTCCTTTTAAGGACACCTCCAAAACTTGGATCATATCACCATGGGAGCTATTTGTATTGCAAGGGACTTTTGTTTGTTTTTGCTCTTGTTAAATACTCGCCAAATCGCCGCTCTTCTAGAGAATCCAGGTGCGTTGTATGAGTTTCAAAGGCTGTTTTTATGCACTTTTTATAAGAGTGTTTTTATGCACTTTTTATAAGAGTGTTTTTATGCACTTTTTATAAGAGTGTTTTTATGCACTTTTTATAAGAGTGTTTGCGCCCATGTTGTTGTTGTTTTCAAATGATGTATAGTTTCCAACTACTTGGCAGACTTTATTTTGTTTTACATTACTATAGTTTGCTCACTCAGTTTTGGCTTCAATTGTAAAAATTGGAACTTGATGAATCTCTTTTGTCTTGTTGCTTTTTTAACGAAGTCCTACATTTGAACCTACCTACTAAGTTGTTTTCAGATAAAAATAATAACAAATGTACCAATGATAAGGAATGGGTTCATTTTAATTTCAATCGGATCAATGTTTTGTTAACTTTAGTACTCAGAACCTGGCGAATTAGACTTTTACCTATTTAACGGAAATTATTCAGTGTTGAATTGAATATTGAGGATTTAATAAGGAGCACATTAATCCCATAATCCTAATGTACATGACTAAAATACAGATTTTTGAGATTCATAACGAAATGTTGTTCTGGTAACATTTTATGCCATAATGTGGATTTCAAATCCAGATACATGCGCAGAAGGAAGTGATGGATGTCACATTGATGCTATTTGTCAATATACCCAAGCCTCTTACAAGTGCACGTGTAAAGTAGGCTTTAAAGGCGACGGTAAACATTGTGAAGGTAATTATGTCCTCTGTAATTCCTTGTTCCTTTCATCACTCATGTTTGTATTGGGATCATATGAGACACATTTGAATTCTTTGGACCAATAGTTCCATGGATTATCAAGACAAGTTTCAATGACATTGTGATTATATATCCTAAACCTTGGCATAATGCATGACTTTTTATTTAAATTGTTTGAAAGGACCCTTTTCCATTAAATGCTCAAATGGCAAACATTCTTCAATCTCGACTTGACTCCCTTTTAGACATTGATGAATGCGATATCGAGTACAATGGTGGCTGTGTACACGAATGTAACAACATACCAGGCAATTATCGTTGCACTTGCCATGATGGATTCAATTTAGCGCACGATGGACATAATTGTCTTGGTAAGATACATTTCAGACTACAAGGTAAACAACATTTGATGTATTGAATGTCTGACAATCATTTCGCAGACATAACTTTAGGCCTATACAGTGAATTAAGATGGCATTAAAAGTGTATGATTTTAATAGGGAATTCGTTTATATTCTGCTAAGGCCATTGAACAATGTGTGACAGCCAGGTAAATAGAGATTTGTTGTAATATTTCTTTATAGTTTTCATGAAGACTTAGCCTAGGAATTCATGAACATTCATCCAGTTATTTCATTGTTCTGAGAAGTCATGTCCTGGCTCTGCCTGCAGATGTGGACGAGTGTGTCTTCAACAACGGAGGGTGCCAGTATACATGTGTCAACACCATGGGGAGTTATGAGTGCAGCTGCAAAGAGGGCTTCTTCCTCAGTGACAACCAGCACACATGTATCCACCGCTCTGTAGGTGAGTACCCCTGGAATACCTGCCCTGTGATGGCTTCCAACTCTCCTCCCACCTTCAAATGTGTGTATGTTCAGTATGTGTCTCTCTGTGTCTGTCTGTGTGTGTGCGTGTGTGTGCATGCATGTCTGTTGTGTCTCAGTCCATGCATGTTTCTGTATGTTTGTGTCTCAGTCTATGTGTGTGTGTGCGTCCTCATTTGTTTGTGTGTGTGTGTGTGTGTGCATCCCTATGTGTGTGTGTATGTGTGTTTGTGTTAAGGTAGGCTACTAAGCCGTGTCAGGGGCACAGCAGAGAATTATTGAGCTAATTCTCGAATGTTCACATACGAGAGTGTGATTGACAGCACAATGATGGATAACAGCTGTTAAATCGGTCCCCTCTCTGTGGCATTATCAAGAGCAGTCGGGCTCCAAAGGACCCATGCTGTGGGAAAAGGATCCCTGTGTCCCAGAGAACAAAACAAGTTAATAACTGAAACACTTGGGCTTTTGTGGTCTGTTTCTTACATTAGAATAAAGCTCTCACAAGTATTGTTGTTTTATTCTCACTAAATTCAATGAAGAGATCCAAAGGCTTTTCACTTACATTGGGTTTGCTAATCCTACCAGCACATCCACTCAGCCGTTGCAGCATAAGTTTAAAGGAGCTACTCTCTACAGTGACCTGGGAGAAGGCCAATGATGGTATTAGGATAGAAGATAATAGTGTGAGTCTGACTCCCATACACACTGAGTGTACAAAACATTATGGATATCTGCTCTTTCCATGACATAGACTGGCCAGGTGAATCCAGGTGAAAGCTATTATCCCTTATTGATGTCACTTGTTAAATCCACTTCAATCAGTGTAGATGAAGGGGAGGAGACAGGTTAAAGAAGGATTTTTAAGCCTTTAGACAATTGAGACATGGATTGTGTATGTGCCATTCAGAGGGTGAATGGGCAAGACAAGCTATTTAAACCAACTTGACACAACTGTGGGAAGCATTGGAGGCAACATGGGCCAGCATCGCTGTGGAACGCTTTCATGTAGAGTCCATGCCCTGATTCATTGAATCTGTTGCAACTTAACATTAGGAAGGTGTCCTTAATGTTTTGAAAACTCAGTGTATAAAGTATATGAATATGTAGAATGACCAGGGTAAAATCTAATTAAATAAAGTACTTATCTGAGTGTCCACTCAAAGTGTAGGTTCTTAGCTTTGTTTCTGCTTGCCTTCAGGGAAAAGCTCTCTCCCTCTGCCAGTGGGCTTTACTCTTTGTCCTTTCCCAGCCACTTGGTTTTCTTTCCCCTCTCTTTTTGATATGGCTTGAAAAAGCTAGGCCAGCCCAGTCCATTTGGAGTTGCACATTTGATGGGTCCACTGCACTTGCATGTCAGCCCTCTCTAGGAAGTGTTATTGTTGGGCCATGCCCCAAAGGGTTGTGGCAGATTTCTAGTCAGGGGGCTTCAATAATCTATCTTCAGACATCATTGGTGTTGTGCAGTGTCAGTTGTTTTGCCTCCTCTGTATTTCATTACCATGTACTATATGTAACAACATGTGAATACACTGTTGTTAGTAGTGTAATTACAGTGTTATTACACAGGTATAGGAGCAACCTAAAGTCAAGTGTTACCTCTCTTTCCCAGAGGGCCTTAGCTGTATGAATAAGGAACATGGCTGTGCTCACATCTGCAAGGAGACACCCAAGGGAGGAGTGGCCTGCGAGTGCCGCCCAGGATTCGAGCTGGCCAAGAACCAAAGAGGCTGCATCTGTATGTGTGAATTTTTGTGATTGATCGTTTAGCCAGCTCAATCAAGAGTTTTGTTTAGATAACACATGAGTTGAACTTTGGAATTGACCCAAGTTTTGTGTCATTGGCCTAGTGACCTGTAACCATGGTAACGGGGGCTGCCAGCACACCTGTGAGGACATGGAGCAGGGGCCCATCTGCAGGTGTCATGTGAGGTACACCCTGCACCCTGACGGCAGGTCCTGTGTAGGTAAGAGCTGACCAACCACATCCAGGCCTACTTACATACCTGGTACTTACCTGTAAGCATCTCTACGTATAGCAAACCAGATTACCTAGTCAATAATGGTGAAATAGACTGGATCCTTCTAGATATTTCCATCTGTACACTTCTTCATTCTCCTCCTTTTTGTTACTCTCACCCACTGAACCTCACCCGTTTAAATGATCACATCTTGAGCCTGTGGATGAAATGGCAATCCTTTCGAGGAGCTTGCCTTCTCTCCTGATAGCGAGTGTGTATTTCTTCCATTTGCACATGGTGGATATGATAAGCATCAGCCGTCAGATAGGAAGGAGACGTACGGTAGGCCTGTGGGTAGTATCTGTTTCTCCCGCGGCGCTACTGTGTGTGTGGGGTCCAGGATTATCTCTGAGTTCTCCAGCTCCATCTCACAGTTCCATCTCCTGCCTTATCTGCCACACGCATAGACAGCCAAACTGCATGTCTTAGGTGTAAACATGCTGCTGGTTACAGAGAGAAACACAGAAAAACATCCGGGGGAGGTAGACTACACTTACAGACCACCAAGGTGTCCACTGGGCAATTCAGCTACTGTGCATCAGCAGACAGAACAGAACAGGAGGCAACTTGGTGCAAACCATTTTCTTAAATGTTGACCTGTGTTTATTTTAGTTAGACTAAAATACCGTGTATGTATCTACGTGTATTCTGTTGGTTAGGTTACTGACTGTTACTCACGTCACCCACTGTCTGTATTACAGAGCGGGACGAGACAACTACTGAGAGCTCTGATCACAACGCCACGTCCTTCACTGAGGTGGACAAACGTGTCAAGCGCAGGCTGTTCATGGGTAATAATTGTATAATTGCACAAATTCCACTGTTATTACCCATTGTTACTTACACAGCACTAAAATAACAAAACCAAACAGACTCAGCTACTGACTGAGAGGATTCTGTCTATTGGACTATTTGAATTACTTTAGTTACCATGGGTTATGCTGCCAGGAATCAGCCATAGGTCTTTTTCAGAGGGGAGAAGAGCAAGGCCCAGTAAACCAAGACATTCCACAGGCTTTAGAGCAAACTGTGAAATGACTATGGACCCTGACTTTCTCACCGCCCGATTCCTCCCCTGAAAAATATGCTTTTGTGACAGTGTGGTACATTTCACGTTTTCCTTCCGTTTAGGATGGGGATGACGTTGGGTTTCCCAATGTATAGCACTGTCAGTCATGGTGTGCTGTGTCAATGTTCACACCTAGTAAACACTGTATGTATGTGACTGGGTTGCTAGCTCAGTGTCTAGGACTACTGCTGTTGTCTACTCAATGTCTGTTGGTAGGGTTAAAAACCAGACTTTGGCAATAGCACTATAACGTCAGTACATGATGTATAGGCATTTTTATAACCCTTCATTCAGTATAGTACATAACAGCAGCATGTGGACATTGAATGTATTCACGCTGGCCTTTCAGAGAACTGTGCGGTAAATAACGGGGGGTGTGACTCCACGTGTAAGGACACATCCACGGGCGTACGCTGCAGCTGCCCTGTGGGCTTCACTCTGCAGCCTGACGGGAAGACGTGCAAAGGTCAGACCAACCGTCCACCAAGAACCTCAACTCCATCTCTATGTCTGAGTTCCAAATGGCACTCTTTTCCCTATTTAGTGAACTACTTTTGACCTGGGCCCATAGGGCTCTGGTCAAAAGTAATGCACTTTATAGGGAATAGGTGCCATTTTGGAGGCAGGCCATCTTCATCTCCATCTCTTATTATTCAGGTCAATGTACTTTTATTTAACACGCTTCACATCTCCCTCCATAGGTATTTGGACAGTGAAGCTAACATTTTTCATTTGGCTCTATACTCCAGCATTTTAGATTTGAGATCAAATGTTTCATATGAGGCTACAGTGAATGGTAGCCTCCTGAATGGTTGAATGATGACTGGAGTCATTTTCTTTCTAAGTGAGTAGATAATATGTTTCTGAATACTAAATTAATCCTGATAATGTCAGGATTAAGAAATATCATGAAAGAATTATGAATAATGATGAGTGAGATCCTTCTTTCTGCCTCTGTAACCTTCTCACTCATCATTATTCATGAATCATGCATAATCATGGTAGTATCCACATGAATGTAGAAGTGTTCAGAAATGTCTTCTATTCTCACTTACAATAAAAGGGACTCCAAAATGGCAGAAGACATTATTCACCATTCAGTTCCTATTGGGCAAAACATAACCCAAAACACAGCCAAAACAAACTGCAAAACTTGATGTAGTCATTGCGTGCAAGGAATATGGGATCAAATGCTAACCTTTTGACAACTTTAACACACTAAAAGTGATATACTTATGACTTCTTTAAATGGGGGGGACTAGATACATAAAGTGCTTTCATTTCTAAATGGTTAAACAGATATGTATCGAAATACCCTCAAATAAAAGCTGACATTATGTACCGTCTCCTAAGTATAGAGACACATTTAAAAAAAAAATGCTTCTCTGTCCAAATATATATGGAGGGGAGTGTATGTCTGTCTGAATAATATCAGTTTTATAATTTGTCTCTCACAGACATTAATGAGTGTGAGCTGCACAACGGCGGTTGCGACCACTTCTGCAGGAACACCATCGGCAGCTTTGAGTGTAACTGCTGGAAGGGCTTCAAGCTGCTTACTGACGAGCGCTCCTGTCAGGGTAGGCCTCTTCTCTTCACTCTCTTGTCAGGGTAGGCCTCTTCTCTTCACTCTCCAGCCAGGGTAGGCCTCTTCTCTTCACTCTCCAGCCAGGGTAGGCCTCTTCTCTTCACTCTCCAGCCAGGGTAGTCCTCTTCTCTTCACTCTCTAGCCAGGGTAGGCCTCTTCTCTTCACTCTCCAGCCAGGGTAGGCCTCTTCTCTTCACTCTCTAGTCAGGGTAGGCCTCTTCTCTTCCCTCTCCAGCCAGGGTAGTCCTCTTCTCTTCACTCTCTAGCCAGGGTAGGCCTCTTCTCTTCCCTCTCCAGCCAGGGTAGTCCTCTTCTCTTCACTCTCTTGTCAGGGTAGTCCTCTTCTCTTCACTCTCCAGCCAGGGTAGGCCTCTTCTCTTCACTCTCCAGCCAGGGTAGTCCTCTTCTCTTCACTCTCTAGCCAGGGTAGGCCTCTTCTCTTCACTCTCTTGTCAGGGTAGACCTCTTCTCTTCACTCTCCAGCCAGGGTAGTCCTCTTCTCTTCACTCTCCAGCCAGGGTAGGCCTCTTCTCTTCACTCTCCAGCCAGGGTAGGCCTCTTCTCTTCACTCTCTAGCCAGGGTAGGCCTCTTCTCTTCACTCTCCAGTCAGGGTAGGCCTCTTCTCTTCACTCTCTAGCCAGGGTAGGCCTCTTCTCTTCATTCTCCTGCCTGTCTGCCCTACATCTGGGGAAGGGGCTGGGACTGCACAGTATACTGGGCTGTTGTTCTGTGTAGGTGCTGCTGGAAGATAGGACAAAGAGAGTGGGAGGCTGAACGGTTTGCCAGTATTGACTTGAAGGAGTCCTCTGAAGATCCTTAACATGTGCTAGTATAAATCTTAATGTTTAGTACAAACTGATTTCATCCTTCTGATACAATCCATCATTAAGATGCTGCTGTCTTTAAAATTAACTATCAAAAGACAATGCCACAATTCATCACCTAGTGATACCATGCTGTACCATTTAAAACCCCAATTCTACTACCTCTGCTTTTAATGACAGATATAGACGAGTGTTATTTCGAAAGGACATGTGGTCACACGTGTGTGAACTCCCCTGGTGGTTTTGAGTGTGTTTGCAACAAAGGGTACAGCCTGTATGGACTGGCCCACTGTGGAGGTAAGACTAAGATTAATGCTTATGGGGTATTATACTTATGGTATGGGGAAAGGGTTTTGACACCATTCTGAATAGTTAATGTTTGGATTTTCTATAAACTAATGTGTATAGGGTATTATGCTTATGGTGAAAGGGCTTTGATACCATCTACACCATTTCACACCATTCTGAATAGTTCATTGTGTTGTTTTTAGTCGGTTTTGCTGAAAAAAAGAATGGATGTTTTGTGAATGAAGTGAGGTGAGAGATGCTGCGAATAACATATGGATGTTTTCTGCTTTCTTCTCAGACATAAATGAGTGCAGTGTGAACAACGGAGGTTGTGAGCAGGGTTGTGAGAACACCATGGGTGGGTTTGAGTGCCACTGCCACCCTGGTTATAAGCTACACTGGAACAAAAAGGATTGTATTGGTAAGACAGTGCCCCTTCAGGCCTGGGGGGCTCTAGAAGGTTTGGGGTGTGTTGTGATAAACTGATGAGTTTTTGGTCAACTGTTTTTGACATAAAATCATATATGTGTACCACATGTATGTTTTAAAAGTTTTGGGGACTAAAAACAGGAGATACTTTGAGTTATTTTCTTCTCTTTCTCTTTACTGCTCTGTTTTTCTCTCTGGTCTTTGGTTTAAAACCTGGGACAAAAATAGAATAAAGGCAATTACTGCTGTTCCCATTTTCTTCTTCTCCTTGGATAGGTTTCACTCTGTTCCCACAACTTCTCACAACTTCTACCCTCCTCCGTCTGTCTGTCTTTCTACCACGGTCCAAGTCTGCACTTTACCTCTGAGTTTGTTATGGTTTCCATCTAGAGGCAGAGGGTTTCCCAGCAACAAAACCCCCCTCGAAACCAACCTTAAACTGCAGCAGGCAGGAGGGAGGTGACCGCTGCTACCTGACCTGCCAGTCCCAGGTCCACATCACCAGTGGTGAGTTATCAGTTACTACTACTACTACTATTGGACTGCATCCCAAATGGCACACTATTCCCTTTATATTACACAACTTTTGTCCAGGGCCCACATGGCTCTGGTCAAGGGTAGTGCCCTATACAGGAAATAGGGTACCATTTGGGACACAAATTGAGTTACTACTACTATCAGTCTGCAGAGCAGCGCTGCCTCATGTTCCAGCACGCCGTCTGTTTGCATTTGGCGACCAGGCCTTTTGTGGCTCTGCCTTTTGTCTTTGGTGGCCTGTCTCATGCCCCTGTGTGCGTTTACAGGGACGGAGGATTCTTATACAGTGACCTGTGGAATGCCTCTGCCCTGCTTGGCTGGAGCACAAAGGAATGGAAGTGGCTCGTATTGCTTGGGCAAGTACACACCATCACAGATCTGCATCAGCCTGTGTCACTCTAGCCTGACCTAAACAACCAGAAACACAACATATAAAGGCAAAACAACTTCATACCAAATCAAGTTTTCAGTATTCGCATTTTGATTTATAGACATATGGAAGTCAAGGGATTTTTCCTTTTTATCAAAGGTTAACAATGTGCTATTATTTCCTTTGTACCGTAGAACCAGAAATGTCAAGTGTCCTGCGAATTAAGACCACAGCCACTTTTAAGTCTGGCACAGGAAAGTGCAACTTGAAACGTAGTCAAGAGAGACTGAAGGAGAGCCTGAACGCAGCTCACTCAGGTACAGAGGTTTCTAACACAAGTCCAACAGCTCCTCATTCATTAAAACAATGCAGATTAACCTGGCACTACCTACATTTCATGCAACAAACTTGATAACAGGAACCAGACCTTGAGGCTGCTGGATTGTAGTAAACTGAGATTGAGCTAAATATGAAAGAAATACGTAGGGTGAAGTAGTGCTGTCTGAAATGTTTTGAATGTCTCAGCACTACACATTGGCTGGCAGTGACAGGGGAAAACGTAATTAGCCATAGCATACCTTTCACTTGGCCCCTACCCAGCTATCAATCAAACGGACTTCTGATTGTTAAATAAAATATTTTCTACAATGGGTTCTGGCATGGTGTTCAAATAAAAAGGGAACTTTTCCCAGTCGCCTCTCATTATCCCCCTGTCCAAAGGCAACACACCATCACAGATCTGCATCAGCCTCTGTCACTCTAGCCTGACCTAAACAACCAGAAACACAACATATAAAGGCAAAACAACTTCATACCAAATCAAGTCTTCAGTATTTGCATTTTGATTTATAGACATATGGAAGTCAAGGGATTTTTCCTTTTTATCAGGGGGAAAAGAGTGCATGTTTAACAGGATACACAGAGAAGTCACTGCTTTTTAAAGAATGATTAGAAACATCAGTACTTGAACAGTGCTAGAGGCATCACTACAGACCCTGGTTCGATCCCGGACTGTATCACAACCAGCCGTGATTGGGAGTCCAATAGGGCGGTGCACAATTGTCCCAGCGTTGTCCGGGTTAGGGTTTGGCCGGTGTAGGCCGTCATTGTAAAATAATAATTTGTTCTTAACTAACTTGCCTAGTTAAATAAAGGTTAAATAAAAAATAAAAACACACAAAGGATATAATCTCCTTAGATTTAAGTGTTGTGACATTGCAATTGAGTTTTATCCTCACTCTACCTGCTATTGTTAACCAGTTATAGATCATATAGTTATTCAGTAACGTGTGTGTGTGTGTTTATCTCCGTGCATGCATGTGGTTGTGTGTGGCTGGTCGTGTCCACAGACAGCAGGCCCCCCTTCACGGAGAACGTCCAGTTCAGCTATGTGCGCTTGCGCTGCAGCTCGTCTGGCCACCGGATGCGGAGCCGCCACGGCAGGAAGGCGGGTTATGAGGAGGAGGGCTCCACCATCACGGCTGAGTTTGAGTTGGATGTGAACCTAGAGGAGGTAACAGGTTGGTCTCTCTGCTCTGCCCTGCTGTGACCCCAGTCCTCTGGCTGACACTCTGCTTCCTGTTTCTCTCTCTGCTCTTGCTTTTCACTTAACAAGCCAAACATGTTAAAGTATCTCCTGTTTTGATGTGGTGTTTTGAGGTGGTGGGATCTTTGGGGAAAGTGTAGGTTTGGAGGTTTCCCTTGTATACTGAGGGAGCAAGTGGTTGATCAAATGTTCTGGTGTCTGTGTGTTGGAATGGATATGTACACAAGTGTGTGTGTCTATCTATTTTAGTACCGGTATGTGTGTGTGGTTTTGTTTGCGTGTGTTTTGTGGTCTCATTGTGTTGCGAGGACAGTTTTGGTATCTGGTGTTTCTCTCAGCAGAGAGCTGTGACCTGGGCTGTGTGCGCCGGCGCTCAGAGAAGAGGCTGAGGAAGACTATCCGTACCCTGAGGAAGTCCATCCACCGAGATCAGTTCCACCTCCACTTCGCTGGCTCTAACTACGAGCTGGCCAAGAGGCTGGCCCGGCCGGTGGACCTGCCGGAACACTGTGGGAAAGGGCAGGTACTGGTGGACAGGAAGTGTGGTGAGTGAGCATCTTGAGTGTTCTGAGTAGCATAAGATATAGGTATAAATGTATGTATAAAATGAGTAGCATCTTGAGCATCTACCTGTATCTGTTTCTGCCTGTATCTGAGCCACCCCTGGAGCCAAGCCCTGGCTCCCACACAGAGCAGCTCATATAGCCATGCCAGCAAGATATATTTAGGCAGGTTTGTTTATTGATTGGATTTGGAGCAGGTGTCGGCCAGATGACTGCCATATTTGGGTGCCGACATGCTGTAATGAGCTGGTATGGAGAGTGCTTGCTCGGCTCGCACGGAGAAAAGAGAGCCTGTTGTTGGCTGGCTCGCAAAGCGAAGAGATCTTATAGCATCTCCGTGGGATAAAGTGCAACAGAAGGTGTGATGGCAGCCGCTAGCTTTTGCTGTTGTTGCCGCTGGTCATATTTCATTTTACAGCCATAATGGGGGAAAAGTCCATTAGCTTTAATGAAACTCTGTCAACATCAGCAGTAGAAAGGAGGCTGGCATGTGTTTTCTCTGGCGGAGGGGAGGGGAGCAGAGAGCTGCGTGCCCCCAGTTCAGGGCCTCACAGTAAGCATAGTAAGCCCACTGCCTGCTGCTGCATTCTGCCTGTCTGTCTCAGTGTGGTCAGTAGAGAGTCAGTTGTCTGTCCACCGTTAACTCTGTAATGATTGGTCGTCTACCTCTAGAGCCCCTGTCTGAATCTGATCCAAGCCACCATATTTAAGGGGTCTGAAGACTATTATAGACCGACCTCTCAAAGCTGTTCTAGCCTGCCTCTGTCTTGATCCAGAGCTCTCCTCTCTTACCCCCCATCCTTATTGAGGTTGAGTGGGTGAGGATGGAGGGAGTTGAGTGGGTGAGGATGGAGGGGGTTGAGTGGGTGAGGATGGAGGGGGTTGAGTGGGGGAAGGATGGTGTTTGATCCATTCTGGTTCATAGAGCTTTTTAAGAATAAAGACTGCCCATAGCTGGTTAAATGTAATGATTTTCACACAACAGGGAAATAGTCTAACAGTTTTACAAACCAAGCATCCCTTAATCCAAGGTATCCCCAGAGAAGCGAACTCTCGCTGGTGTCTGTTTCTTTCTGCCTCCAAATTACAGGAGACTAACATTTTGTGCTGGATTCAAATGACCCTTAGCTGTTGATTTTGCTTTGTAGCTTTGTTGCTTGTTGTTTTTGTGTTTCATATGAGTTACTTACCTCATAAGTAAATCTTAAGTCTTAAAACAAAACAAAACAAAACTCAGGAGAGTAAAGTTGCCAGTGTGTAGGATTCCCACACTGCAGTTAGTTTCAGATGATCATTAAGCGGACCAGTGGACAGGCAGGGGTGTAGACATGTAATTTCGAAGGGGGGCTGAAAGGGAGCCGTAACCCCCAGCTCTATAAAGGAGCTATATTTTTCCCTCCACCCCTGGCTAAGCTCAATTAGTGCAGTTTAACCCTTTCAGTTTGCCCACTCCATTGTAAAACCCATTGGGGCTTGTTCTCACTGCTTCAGTTGGGAGAGAAATCCTCCAAACAACATGGCCTCAGCCTCACTAGTGCTGAGAGAAAAGCAATGCCTACTTATTCCTCACTCATAAAATATCTAGCACTCTTTCTCTCAAACCAAATTGTGAACGTTATGAATCTCATGATATAGTACCCGGCAGTATTCCAATAAACCAACTGGTGAAATATCTCATATGTTTAATCAGAGTTTTTTTTCATTCTAAACTCAGCAAAAAAAGAAATGTCACTCATTCACTGTCAACTGTGTTTATTTTCAGCAAACTTAACATGTGTAAATATTTGTATGAACATAACAAGATTAAACAACTGAGACAAACTGAACAAGTTCCACAGACATGTGACTAACAGAAATTGAATAATGTGTCCCTGAACAAAGGGGGGGGGGGCGTCAAAATGAAAAGTAACAGTCAGTATCTGGTGTGGCCACCAGCTGCATCTCCTCCTCATGGACTGCTCCAGATTTGCCAGTTCTTGCTGTGAGATGTTACCCCACTCTTCTACCAAGACACCTGCAAGTTCCCGGACATGTCTGGGGGGAATGGCCCTAGCCCTCACCCTCCCAACCAACAGGTCCCAGACGTGCTCAATGGGAATGAGATCCGGGCTCTTTGCTGGCCATGGCAGAACACTGACATTCCAGTCTTGCAGGAAATCACGCACAGAACGAGCAGTATGGCTGGTGGCATTGTGATGCAAGAGGGTCATGTTAGGATGAGCCTGCAGGAAGGGTACCACATGAGGGAGGAGGTTGTCTTCCCTGTTAGGCACAGCATTGAGATTGCCTGCAATGACAATAAGCTCAGTTCGATGATGCTGTGACACACCACCCCAGACCATGATGGATCCTCCACCTCCAAATCGATCCTAGGCGACGTTGTTGCCGGTGATGTCTGCTGAGGACCTGCCTTACAACAGGCCTACAAGCCCTCAGTCCAGCCTCTCTCAGCCTATTGCAGACAGTCTGAGCACTGATGGCGGGATTGTGCGTTCTTGATGTAACTCAGGCAGTTGTTGTTGCCACCCTGTACCTGTCTCGCAGGTGTGATGTTCGGATGTACCGATCCTGTGCAGGTGTTGTTACATGTGGTCTGCCATTGCGAGGACGATCAGCTTTCCGTCCTGCCTTGCCTTTAGCGATGTCTTAGGCGTCTCACAGTACGGACATTGCAATTAATTGCCCTGGCCACATCTGCAGTCCTCATGCCTCCTTGCAGCATGCCTAAGGCATGTTCACGCAGATGAGCAGGGACCCTGTGCATCTTTCTTTTGGTGTTTTTCAGAGTCAATAGAAAGGCCTCTTTAGTGTCCTAAGTTTTCATAACTGTGACATTAATTGCCTATCGTATGTAAGCTGTTAGTGTCTTAATGACCGTTCCACAGGTGCATGTTCATTAATTGATTATGGTTCATTGAACAAGCATGGGAAACCGTGTTTAAACCCTTTACAATGAAGATCTGTGAAGTTATTTGGATTGTTACAAATTATCTTTGAAAGATAGGGTCCTGAAAAGGGACGTTTATTTTTTTGCTGAGTTTAAATCATTCATGGTTGATCAACAACAACATTTGCATTTCCGTATGCCTCAACCCAGTATAAGTATGTTGGACTTTAGTTTCAGACCACTTAATGGGGCAGAATGACTGTATTACTATGAAAAACAACAATAGCCAACAGCAAAACTTGTCAGTGTGTAGTGTCTGAAACCCTGTGTACGAGTATTCTCCTGATCTCTTTTACATAAAATAGTGCATGTTAGTTTTAACATTGGAGATGATTAGGAAGTGCTGTTGATTCAAGCTGGGAGTTTGAGTGCTATATCCCCCCTCAGTCAGGGCCACTCTGCATGACCCCAGCCACTAAACTGCTGCGGAGAATTGACTTCAGCAACACCATGGGAATTAATTAGCATCAGCTGTTTGGGCCTCTGCTTGATAGGCGCAAGAAGTGATTGGGGCAGGCAGAATGGGTGGATTCAGAACTCTGACCCCTTTTATTGGGTTCAGCTCCTTACCATTGTGATACCATAGTGTTTGCCTATGTCATCAAATACTTGAATAGAGGTGAAAGGTCTTTTAAACCTCTTTGGGGCCATCAATTCGAGGACTCTATAGAATTGCCTCTGCATTTGAAAGGCTTCAAGTTTTTTTCTCTCTCTCACTATTCTCTTCTCTCGCTCTCTGCATCAAATAAAAGCTGGTGGAGACAATGCGACGGTGGCTCCTCATGGTCATTCAGGATAAACAAAAGGCAGAAAAAATGAACTGCTCTTGAGAGAATGACATTTTTTTTCTCTTAAGGAAAATCAAGTTGCTGAGGCACATATAATGGATGTGCGTTAAAGGCTTTGTGTGTTCCTCATTAACTCATTATGGCTGGTTCTCTCCTGAAAAGCTCTTCTTACTTAGATTTTCCTGAGGGTTCCTGAGGGTTTTTATGAAAACGCAAAATAATTTCACTTCACTCCTCTCTGTTTGGAGAGATGATTAGATGTAATTTCCCCCTTTAAGAAGTTCACCAGACACACACAATAATTCAAACATAAATTAGAGACGTTGTTCTACAAAGTAAAACATGAAAAAGGGGGAAATGAAAGCTGATGGTGTGCATCCCTGTAATCAGGCTTTGCACGCTCTTGTGAGATAACATACAAACACTCATTTTGACTGGCTCTGTGTGTGCTTTGGTAGAGGTGAGTGTGCTTTGGATGGTATGTAGAGTTCTTTCCCCAATGCACACCGGTGTTATGTGAAGTGTAAGAACTTGTTTGATGTGGGACACAAAGGCATCTGGAGAGCAGCTCAGTGCTCTTATGTCTTTATTTGTGCATAGCTGCAGCAGGTAGATTTGCAATGCCTTTTTAACAGCTTAACACTGGGCCTCTTGTGGTGGGCTTGAATGCCAGTGTGTGTGTGTGTGTGTGTGTGTGTGTGTGTGTGTGTGTGTGTGTGTGTGTGTGTGTGTGTGTGTGTGTGTGTGTGTGTGTGTGTGTGTGTGTGTAGCGTCCCTATTATCTAGCCAATCTGCCTCATTCTTCTACCTTTTGCTAGTGAGCTGCACTGTTGGAACGTATTATGACAGGGATCAGGGAAGGTGTGTTCTGTGTCCAGCTGGAATGTACCAAGATGAAGAGGGGAAGATTTCTTGCGAGGTCTGCCCAGGGCCAGAGGTGAGAGGAAGCTCCAGGTCGGTTGGGGCGCGGAATATCTCTGAGTGTGGAGGTAAGGCTCAAGAGTTGAGGATATGAGTAATCATGTATCTCCTAACGGTGTACAAGACATGAGACATGAGTCACCTTGGATACTTACTTACTCAACCATCATAATCATAAAGATAACTGCACCAAAATACACTGAGCTCCTTCAAAGACCTTGGCATAGTTTTCCATCATGGTTTGATCTTTTAAAAAAAGTGATCTTAAAACTAGTCTCCCAGTCAGAATCACATCCTGTTATGAGTATATATGAAATACACAGGAAGGAGTGATACCCTGATCAAAATCTCCCCACAGGCAGATGTTCTGCTTTGTATAAAGTCGTGTAAGCCTCGGAACATTCAAGCCCTGTTTGAATTAAACAGCCACACCCGGGCCCTGCCCACTCCTGAATAAAGAGAAGAAGGGGCCACCATGTTTTCACCCCCCCCAAACACTGTTATCACAGCCAATTTGTGGCTAAGCCACAGATCCCATCTCCTGCTTTCCCCACCAATAGACTAAACAAAAAAGAGCTATGGGAGAGACAGTTTGTTAAAGTCAGTCAGGAGATATGAGAGAGGTTGTTCCATGGTAGATAATGTCCTTGCATTACATTACTCCACTGACATCTGCTCTCCTGGCCTTAGTCTTATTGTGGTAGAGTGCTCATCTTTAAGTCGCTCTGGATAAGAGTGTCTGTCTGCTAAATGACCACATGTACGATGGGACTGTTCTGCCTGCGGCTATGGAACCCTGACCTGTTCACCGGACGTGCTACCTGTCCCAGACCTGCTGTCCCAGACCTGCTGGAACCCAGACCTGTTCACCGGACGTGCTACCTGTCCCAGACCTGCTGTTTTCAACTCTCTAGAGACAGCAGGAGCGGTAGAGATACTCTCAAAGATCGGCTATGAAAAAGCCAACTGACACTTACTCTTGTGTTACTGACTTGTTGCATCCTCGACAACTACTATGATTATTATTATTTGACCCTGCTGGTCATTTATGAACATTTGAACATCTTGGCCATGTGCTGTTATAATCTCCACCCGGCACAGCCAGAAGAGGACTGGCCACCCCTCATAGCCTGGTTCCTCTCTAGGTTTCTTCCTAGGTTTTGGCCTTTCCAGGGAGTTTTTCCTAGCCACCGTGCTTCTACACCTGCATTGCTTGCTGTTTGGGGTTTTAGGCTGGGTTTCTGTACAGCACTTTGAGATATCAGCTGATGTAAGAAGGGCTATATAAATACATTTGATTAGATTTGATTTGCGCAGGCTGAGTGAAACAAGTGTCCCTCTGACCAGTCCTCTGTTGTTGTTTTCCCAGGTCAATGTCCCCCTGGTCAGTTCTCCCATGATGGCTTCATCCCTTGCCTGCCCTGTCCCCTGGGTACCTACCAGCCAGAGGTGGGGCGCACTTCCTGTTTCCACTGTGGAGGAAACCTGGTCACAAAACACAATGGTGCCGTGTCCTTCCAGGAGTGTGAGACCAAAGGTGAGGGGTCAGCTTATCCATCCCATGTAGTTATGCCTATAAAGTCTGGGTGTGAGTCCCAAATGACACCCTATTCCCAATATAATGTATAACTTTGACCAGAGCCCTATGGACCCTGGTCAAAAGTAGTGCACTATATACGGAATAGGGTGCCATTTGGAAGACACTCTGGATCTTTAAGGGAACTCCCCTGCAGTTTCTGTTTTATGGAAATATACAACATTGGTTTATGTTGGTGTATGAGAGGTGCTAAACCGTGGTACACCCCATTCTGCTCCTGTAGTCCAGTGTTCACCGGGACATCACTACAACACCAGCACACACCGCTGTATCCGTTGTCCGATGGGGACGTATCAGATGGAGTTTGGTCAGAATTACTGCATCTCCTGCCCAGGAAATACCACCACCGACTTTGACGGCTCCACCAACATCATGCAGTGCAAAAGTATGTATGTTCACACAAGAGTTGTCTGTGTGTGCGTACGTTTGTGCGTGCATGTGTATGTATTTGTGTGTTAATGGCTTCACACTTTAGATGTACTTAATGGCTACATACTTTAGATGTACTTAATGGCTACATACTTTAGATGTACTTAATGGCTACATACTTTAGATGTACTTAATGGCTACACGTAGAGTAAACTAAAACTAGATGCAGGTTTCTCTACTGTGCTCAAATAAATATTGTTCCTGTCCTGCTTTGGGATGCTACTGTAGATAATTAGCGTCGCAGCACCAAGGCAGCGTAAACTATTTGACACTATCCTGTCACCTCACAGACAGACACTGTGGGGGAGAGATGGGAGATTTCACTGGCTACATCGAGTCTCCCAACTACCCAGGGAACTACCCAGCCAACATCGAGTGCACCTGGACCATCAACCCACCGCCCAAGCGCAGAATCCTCATCGTGGTCCCAGAGATCTTCCTCCCCATTGAGGATGAGTGTGGAGACTACCTGGTCATGAGAAAGAGCTGTGAGTGTTTATTTTTTTTTTTGTGCGTGCATGAATGCGTCTGTCTGTGTGTGTGTGTGTGTGTGTGTGTCGTGTTGGAGGTTAGGGCTTGTTAGGTGACTGGGTGTTATCAGGGTGCTACAGTATTAATGTGATTTCACTGTAGGTGACCAGATGTTGGTGATGAATGTCTTTAGAATTATAAGATGGTGGCAGTGTTGGTAGGAGGTTCTGCATAATAGGATAGCACCTCTCAGAGATCATAGGGGTTACTATGAGCTTCTAATAGACCATTAGATCTTGACACTTTCAGAGTAATGAATGGCACTAGTGTTTGATTTGTCATAATGTGACCATTTCCTCAATTCACAGCTCTCTCCAACTCTGTGACGACCTATGAGACCTGCCAGACCTATGAACGGCCTATTGCCTTCACCTCCCGCTCCAAGAGGCTGTGGATACAGTTTAAATCGAATGAAGGGAACAGTGGGAAGGGCTTCCAAGTCCCTTATGTGACCTATGATGGTAAGAGACATCCTTACTGGTGGAAATATTGACATTTAAATTACACATGCTTAAAAACAATGGATCAAGTGTCTGTGAAATGTAATTTAATTTGGAATTTTAAGTCTGGATAGGTCTGCACAAATAATATAGAAATATACTCTTGGGTATGTTTATATATGATATATGTTTCAGAGGACTACCAGGAACTCATCGAAGATATAGTCAGAGATGGAAGATTATATGCCTCTGAAAATCACCAAGAAATTCTCAAGGTAAAGATTTCATGTATTTCCTGTGGAAAAAGCTTTTGTCTGCCATATACTACCCTCTTGTGGACACAATAAGAAATTCAGGATGCAAACTTCACTTGAGCACCAACGTAAAAATGTCAGATGATTGTTGGCTCTGTCTCAGATTGAACTCTAACCTGTACTATATTTTGGTTTACATTCTCTTCTCAGGACAAGAAGCTTATGAAGGCACTGTTTGATGTATTGGCCCACCCACAGAACTTCTTCAACTACACAGCACAGGAGTCAAGAGAAATGTTCCCAAAATCCTTCATCCGATTTCTACGTTCTAAAGTCTTGAGATTCCTTCGCCCTTAAGAAGGCACAATCATCAAGTTGCTTTGTGGATATCTCAGAAAACCAGTTACTCCCTAGAAAAGAGTCCTTTACTTCTCCTGCCTGTACAGAGACTGACTGAGTCTAGAGTTGACTAAGAGAGTTGAACTTGGACACTTTCCTCAAATGGACTTCAATTGGACCTTCTGGGAATAGGTGGGTAGTGGACTGTCATGGTGCAGACAAGTGGCAGCTCCCGCTATCACATCTGGTCTACATTCTAGAGCTAAGTTTTTTGTACTTCAATACCACATCCATCTCTGATACTTCCATACACTCCTGTGTGTGAGCATTGCAACATTTGTCTTTTCCTTTTGATTTTAAACTTTCAGTCTCAGGAATAAAGCTTGAAGTGGTAAGCTGATTTGATTGTTAGCATTTAAATTCATGAAAGCTTCGATTTGTATACTGGTGTAACAACAACATCTTGAAAATAATTATGGTAAACAGAACTTTCATCAATAGCATAGAAGGCGGATGAGAAAAGACTCTTGATTATGTATAGAAAGTTAACTGAGGTTTATGCTAAATGTCAACCACATAGATAGTGTATACTTATAACATACATTATTAAAGTCATGTTTCACATTTAGATCAGAATTGTTGACAGAAATATGCCTGAATATGAGAAAATAATATAGCACAAATGTGACCTTATGGTGGGAACTTTAAAGCATTACAAAGAATGTAGTGATACCACAAAATAAATTATCCTTATGAATGTATTGTATATTGTGTAAAAAGTATTAGATGAAAATGTTAACGTATTGTAGTTAACTGCATTCCTGACACGTGTGCAGTATCGACACATCCCTTCACAACCTGTATTTTTGCTGTCCTGAAAACATGGTTGTACTTTAAAAATGACTGGACAGTGAATACTCCATGCCACTGGGCTTTGAGCGAACAACAAATGCCCATGGATCAAGACTAGCTCTTCACTATGATCATTCAAACAGATACCAAAGACTACTTTTCACTACTCATAGAAGTGAGATTATTGAGCGGTGTGACTAGAAATGTAGAGCAATATGAGGGGGAGCAAGTGAGATTATACATTCCAAATATGGAATGAGAGGTTTGTAAAATAGAATCGCTCTATTCACTTATGACTTAGCAAATAAATGTATGTCTATATTTTTATGTTTGTACATATAATATGTTGTAAATAAAGCGAATAAACATAATATTGTGCTTTTGCTTTACTTCTTTTACTTTCTGATATGCTATTTTCAATATAAGCAACAACAATGTCCAAATCAACATAATACATTAATTATGTAGTTTTTTTATATAGGCTCTATAACATGAGTTATTGCATTATATTAGTTATAATTGTTTTTGCTCTTGAATTAATCAAACAATTGCCTGCCACACTATCACCTATTGTAATTACTTAAAATTCACATTGATTATATTTTCAGCACTGTATCAGAGACATTGGGAAATCAGAGACACTGTAAGAAAACAGTAGGGTTAATGCTATCAAGCGTCCTTGGGATGTCCCTACCCTAAACCCTACACTTACCCTAGTCTCGCGTTGCCATACCTCCGAAATCACGTCGTTGTCACGGGAAGCCTGGTTCGCGACGAGGCGACCCTAACCTTAACCCTTACCAAAGATTTGCATAACTAAACCAATACCACAGCCTGTCGTTTCCAATCGGAACAAATAAGTAATTAGTGGGGAGAACAAGCAAGGAGTTGGGCATAGCCAAGCACGAGTTAGGGAGATCCTATTGGCCTCTGCATATTTCCGTTAGGGAACGTGCGTGTGCAATAACTCAATTCGCTTTTGCACTCCTAAACGCGTTTTTTTACAACTTTGGCAATGGGTAAAGTCTGCATAACATATTTTTAGTTTGGGAACACAAAACTGTATTGAGATAAAATGTTTAATCGATGAGAAAATGTGCAGAATGCCGGCCAAAATCCATATTTTCCCACTGCCGGCCAGAGGGCTTCCATATTTGGTAGTGAGTGGAAACGCCAAGCGGATGCTTCACGTTTATACATCCGGTGAATCTTACCTTTATTTAATTAGGCAAGTCAGTAAAGAAGAAATTCTTATTTTCAATGACGGCCTAGGAACAGTGGGTTAACTGCCTTGTATAACAGACCTTATTTTTCGGCGTTTATCCAAAAACCATACGACGAACCATGGCGGAGTTAGAGCCTACACAAAGACGCCATTACTATTTATCTTTATAAAGTTACAATTTTAAAAGGTTACGGCAGGTTCAGGGCGACAGATGTTTACCTTGTCAGCTGGGATATTTGATCTTGCAATCTGTTGGTTGCTAGTCCAGCGCTCTAACCACTAGGCTACCTGACTCCCTGGCTATCTGCCGTAACCTTTTAAAATGTTAACTTTATAAAGATAAATAGTAATGGCGTCTTTTTGTAGGCTCTAACTCCGCTATGGTTTGTCGTATGGTTTTTGGATAAACGACAAAAAATAAGGTCTGTTGTAAACACAGGTTTAGGAGATTCTATACGCTTTGTTCTATGAGATAATCTAAGAGGGGTATGCACGTCCCAAGGATTCAGGATAGCAAGGACCCTCACAGAAAGGCCATCATTGCTATATGTTTTTGTTCCGACAAGCTGTTTACCTGGGGAATACTATTTACGCGCACAGGAAGAGATGTCATGCAGTTGTCAGCTGATCAGTCGAAGGAAATGTTTGATGCTAGCAGAGGAATTGTTGTCAGTTAAAAAAACGTATCTGATTTCAGTATATCGTTTCTCCAGTTTCTTAGTAGCTTGTATTCTGGTACTTCAACATAGAAAAATGATGTCGAGCGTTGCCTTCAAGCTGCTCGCTCTTGTTGGTTTGTTATTGATGTCAACACAGACGACGGATGCGAAGGTAGGATCTGTTGTTGTTCACATGACTGTCATCTGCTTTAAATACATAAAAACCAATTTATATTGACATTGTTTAATGCTAGGTGTTGAGTCAGCTGGCTAGTTACTGTAGTTAGCTAGCTAGCCAGCCAAATATGGATCAGGCTAGTATGTCCTTGTGACGACAGTCAATGGATAAGTTAGCTAACTAGCTAGCTGGTAACCTGCTCTGTACAGTTACAGTAAATGTGATTATTCCACTGGCTGTGTAAGCTTATTTTAGAAGGCAGGCAGCTAGTTATATCACCATTTATGGCATTAAATGTTCTCTGATATCACAGGCTGAACATTTCCCCCTCCTTTTCCCATAGAATTCAGAGGATATCCGGTGTAAATGTACCTGCCCACCATACAGAGACATCGATGGACAGATCTACAAACAAAATGTATCTCTAAAGGATTGGTATGTTGTGTTGTCATGGTGTCATTTAAATATGATTACATTCTGGTCGCGTTCCACTGCCTAGACGTTTCCACATCTTACAACGCCTGGATGGGTATTTTACCTATCAGCTAACCACACCATATGTTATAACAATCTGTCAATCGATGACAGTCTATGATGTGGCATGCAACCATTTGGTTGATGCATGCAGTGGAATGTGACCACTGTCTGAGGTGTGGTGAATGTATGGGTTGTCTGATGGATTAGGCTAACTGTAATTTTACACTGTCATATGAATGATCTCAAATCATATTGGGAGAACTGTTACAGACTTCAACCTCACTGTGCTTTCAAAGATATATTTTGATTTAATTGTATATTTGTTTTCAGTAACTGCCTTCATGTTGTGGAGCCAATGCCAGTTGATGGAAAGGATGTGGAGGCGTACTGTCTGCGTTGTGAATGCAAATATGAGGAGAGGAGTTCTGGAACTATCAAGGTAAGTCTGGGAAATCTACCAACCAGCTAGCTGCGCATGTGCTGTTGCTATCCTGCCATGTGGTAAAGCAGAGAGGAGATGATTCTTCATACTTTCATGTGGATATTTTTGCTTAAATTTCCAACGGCAGAAGGACAACAGGCAAATTAGGTTCAAATATAATTTTATTCAACGTTCCTGACACACAGGAGACTTCGGGATGGGATATCACGCAACGATGTTGCCCAAGTGGGATAGCATCGGCGCATGTGCTCTGCTACTAACCAGTCAACTCTGTCTATTATTGTGGAGCTGAAATGGAGTCAATGCGTTGCAGGCAGCCAAGGGTTAATGAGTTTGACTGCTGAACATCTAATCAAATGGCCACCCGGACTATTTACATTGACCCAACCCTTTGTTTTTCCACTGCTGCTACTCACTGTTTATTATCTATGCGTAGTCATTTTACAAATTACCTCGACTAACCTTCCCCCCTGCACATTGACCCCCTGTATATAGCCTCGTTATTGTCATGTACATGTTACTATTTGATTTAGTAAATATTTTATTAACTCTATTTCTTGAACTGCATTGTTGGTTAAGTGCTTGTAAGTAAGCATTTCACGGTGAGGTCTACCTGTTGTATTTGGCACACATGACAAATAAAATGTTAATTTGATTTGTGTCCACTGTGTTCCAGGTGACTATCATAATCTACCTGTCCATCCTGGGCCTGCTGTTCCTCTACATGGTGTACCTGACCCTGCTGGAGCCCATGCTAAAGAGGAGGCTCTTTGGACACTCACAGCTTCAGAATGATGATGATGTCGGGGTATGTGTGCATGTGCCCATCCCAACTATAGTGGTGGCCTTTAAGTCAAAGCAGTTGTTGTAGCCGTGAAATTTTTGTTGTTTGATTGTGGATCTCGTATTGTGTGACTTGTTGGGGCAATGTATGTGGTGGTGATTTCAGATCATGCTGTAAATTGCTGTAAATTGATTTGATGAATAGCTCGTAGATAATTGTGTTTGGAAATGTTTCTAAAAAAGGTCAACTATAGCTTGTCACAATGTCACTGTCCTCCTCACTGTAATGTCTATCTCTCTTTGGGTTCAGGACCAGCAGCCTTTCGCCAACGCCCACAACGTATTGTCTCGTTCGGCCTCTCGCCCCAACATGCTGAACAAAGTGGAGCACGCTCAGCAGCGCTGGCGGAGGCAGGTCCAGGAACAGAGGAAGTCTGTGTTTGACCGCCACGTGGTGCTTAGCTAAACCCATCCCCAGGAAACAAAAACCCTGGGTGAAGCAAAAAATGTTACTGTGACTGGGTGTTCCCTCTTTTTTTTTTTAATGTTTTTGTCTGATTCTTTACCCAACTTCCAAGCTTCATCCTTATTTGTGTTTTGTTCCTCAACTGGACCTGTATTTCCTGAAATGTGATCATATAGCTCTATGTATTCAGGAGGTGATCATAAAGGGTCTCTACATCAATAGGTTGAAGTGGGGTGTTGCATTTGAGACCTTTGGCTTAAGATAATGCTAGTGTCTGTAGGACTTTTTATACTTTCTGATTTAATAATACTAATAGAAAGTTAGATGTTACAGAAAAAACAAAAAATCATACCAAAATGAATCACTCAAACTAATGAAAACATCTACAATAAATGTAACATCTGCTACCTAAACTACAGAAGATGGGAATGAGTTGGAAACAGTAGAAATGTGTAACATCAGTCTCTTGTCAAAAAGCATGTTTTTTTAAGAAGTGATGTATAAACTTATTTACAACCTTTTACCCTAAACAACAGTTGATGTACAGACGTATGCATTTCATTGTGTGTTGACTGTGGTGTGAACACTCCTGTATCATGTTCTCCTGTAAGGCTAAGTATAATGTAGCATTTGGGAGACATTTTGACTGTTAACTTATCATCCGATGGTATATTTAATGTAAACATTAGTCTTCTCCTTTGAATATATGTGTGTTACTGTAGTCAGAGCCCTCAGCTGTCACTGTCTAGAGTAGATATACACCATCTCTGCACCTTGCTTGTTTTGTTTTCAGTTTCTTCTACTCTCCATTTAGATACATTTGACATGAATCACACATGAATGAGATCCTCCTTTATTCAAACGTTAAATATCTGTCATTGTCTTATGTTAGACAGTATTGAGGCCACCATCTGTCTTTTACACTGACGTAGAACATTTTGTAATGATCATTTGGGATAGCTTGGGTGGTTGTAAAGTGGGTAGAAAATGCTACTGTTGGGTGACCTAATGAAAGTGTTAAATCTTATCTGTGATAACATCACATTTGAAATACATTTCTGTAATATTTATAATGCTTTTGTTTAATGCTGACAATGTCAAATTCCTTGACCATCCTCCAGGAGTCGTGCTTCAACATAAAGGGTAAAATGCATTAGCCAAAATTGATCATCGCATTGATAGGCGCACAAAACCATATTGCACTAATGCAGACATTGATAGGCGCTCAAAATGGCAGGCATACTATACCTTCGGAGTTCTATCAATATGATAATTTTAGGATAGGGCTTTGCTATGCATAGGACGGTAAACAGCAATGCTACAACTGATGAGACATTTCAATAACCAATGGATTTAAATTGTATTAATGCATTAAAAATCCATCATTCATAATATAGCCCAGAGGAAACTAAATCTGAACGAAAATAATCAGTCTATTTCGCAAGTTCACCATTGAACAATAGAACACGGAGTAAAATTACAGGATACGTTTGCAAATAAAATTGATCTCTAATTACAGTATGTTGATATCATACAAGACAATAGTGATCATTTATTTACTTTTCAATGACTTTTGCAGAGCTGCCGTCATCGTTTCCTGTTCTCTCCCCTTTTATTTTTTTGTATGCATGCAGTCCGTTATCCAGAAAAAAAGTAGGCTACTCTCCGCGCAGAAAATTCAGATTTAAGGATACTCTGCAAGAGAGCTACATTTACCTTGTCAAAGAATGGATTGTTGAAAAATACTCCAATAAGTGCATAAAGGATAAGGTAAGGAGCGTTTTCTTTTTAATTTGTTCATAAAGTAAACCCATATATTGTAGTTTTAACTTAATATAATGCATTAACTGTTTTATGAAACTGATTCTTGCATTTTCTGTTTTATGAAACTTGCGTGGGCGATAATGCAGAAAATCATAAGAAATTGCCACAAAAATGTTGAGATTGTTTATGAGAGTGACTTGCTGGTTTGAATTAATAACCTACGACCAACAACAGTTTCCCCACAATTGTTTTATTCAATACAGTAACCTCAAAATCAAGTGCTGTACTGTGAGCATAAACTAGGGGGCGCCTTAGGCCTTTTATAGGAACTACCCTAAGTACCCAATCTGGCATCTTAACTGAAATAATAATATATGAATCTTTTGTACCATTCTTACCTTTTGAATATCAGTCAATATGGGAGGATTTGGGTGAATTTGTTAGTTTTTTTTTGCAGTATGCTTTTATTGAAGTATTAAAATGTTGCTTCATGCATGGGGGAATGCAGGCTTCTGGAAGAAAGTAAAAGTATTAGAACTACTCTTTCACCTGAAACTCTTTCAAACTGAATTATTGCATGTCCAAGCAAAAACAATATTTCAAGGTACTTTCTTTTAATAGGACCCATCCTGTGTTTTAAGGGCCAGGCTCTTATCTGTCCCTCTGGTCAATGACAGACGGAGAGGGTCTGTCTCCTCAATCCCCTATTCAGTGCCTCAGTGTCAGACAGTGGGAATCGTTTCAAGGCTCATAGAGGCTGCATCCCTGCAGGAGAAGCTTCAGTCAGAACCTTCCCGAGGTCTGCCTGACCATGGTCAGACTAACATTATGGCTGCTGTCTGGAAAAACCTTTCAATGCCACTGAAATGCAAGTTGCACCCTGTGCTTGAAATTGACGATGGGCTGTTTGGTATGATTTATTCCTGTCTATAACAGTACAATGATTTCCGATGTTTAGAATATGAATTATTAGACATCTCTTGAGTAAATACTGTGGTTAAGGAAGGGCACATTCTCAGAATAGAAATGTCTTTCATAAGGGAGAATAACTACTTCCATGCATGTGTTTATCCTGTCATTCTTAAAGGCCCAATGGAGCCGTTTTTATATCAATATCAAATCATTTCCGAGTAACAATTAAGTACCTTACTGTAATATTTTTCCATTAAAATGGGCAAAAATAGTTATTAGCCAAAAAATTATCAAGCTAGAATTTTGCTTGGACTGTCTGGGAGTGGTCTGAGTGGGGAGGGGAAAACTTAAAACTAGCTGTTATTGGCAGAGAGGTTTGGAACTCTCTTTCTTATTGGACTATTAAGCAATTTACCACCTGGTGATGACACCAGCCAAGCCAAAACTCTCTCCCATGCAAACAGGCTGATTAGAAGGTCCTGTGTAGATTGTATTTTCAACCACCAATTATCAGGAAATAACACTGATCAAATGTTTTCACACTTTTGCAGTATTAGTTTCAACAGCTGTTATACAATATGATACAAAACACAGATTTAACAAAATGTTGACTGCACTGGGCCTTTAAGAAAGCATCTGGAGCAAGAATTAAGACAATGTGCAGGACATTCCTCTACTTTCAGTATGTGAGGCTGACAGCTATAATACCATTAACACATTGAACTAATCAGGATGAAGGCTAATGTGACTGGAGGCTGCCAATTTCCTCCCTGATAACAAATATGGCACAGGATCATGTCCTAAAGTGTTTGCCCAATTCCAACAGTGCTGCAAAACATAGGCGGGTGTTTATTAAAAATTAAAAATAAATCCCATGTGCGGTAGTGACTTTAGATCTGTGGAGATGTGTATTATTTGTACATGGGGACAGCAGTGGCAGATCTTTTAAAAGTCTCATGGCAGCCTTTGGTAACAGCATTCTCCATGGGTCACAGATTCCAAATGGACTCCATATGAAGAGAACAGTCAAAAGGGGCCATAGTGATGCCTGAGGCTGTAGCACCTATTACAAGTATGCATAACAAACACTCACACACACAGAATAGCTTACATGCCTCTAGTAGCTTTCCTTGTGACAACAAAAAGTTCAGCTTTTTGTCCATTTTGAGATATTTCTCAGCAACAGAATTAGATCGAATCATTTTATTGCTCTATGATGCTAAGGGATAAAATAAGATGGATACGATTACATTATGATACTAGATGAACCACTGAAAACTCTACAGGCCCTGAAGCTTATTTTGATGCAAATTGGTACTTTAGGTGGAGAGGAAGTATTTATAGTGTGAGTCTTGCCATCTCTCTCTTCATTGCTGTAGGCCTTAGGGCAGTAGTATTGGATAGACATCATCAACATGAGAGGACTCGACTGCTGGAGTTTAAAGGGTGCCTCATGACCTGTCTTGAAATTGAATATGTTGTTCCTAAAAAAACATCTTTATGTTAAAACAGAAGCAGTTTAGACTTGCGATTCAATCAGACCCTATGCTGTTAGGCTGCTTGGAGGCTTTTGTATGCGACTGGCCCATCCTCATTTCCATAGCTCCCTTGACCCACTGGCCCTTGGCTATTTAAAATCTCCAGATGCCGGAGGAGAAGCTCTCACTGGAATATTTTGTGGTAAGGGTGTGGTGAAAGCTCAACAGTGTACTGGAGAGGGTTACTGTCAAATTTCTGAGGCTTTTGTGGGTTCACTGAACATGACCGATGGATCCTACGCAAGGTACATTGGACCTGTAACGGGTCCAAAAAACACTGGCCTGGTCGTATGTTTTTTCCCTTTGCCTGAATGGCTTTAGCAGGTGTAAAAGGTGGAGAGTTGTAGACCTCAGGGAAATTATTTGAAAACAGATTTATGCCATCAAAACTGTGTGGACAAATTCCTGAGACCGAGCATTGAAAAAGGTTGCATTCTCTTGTGAAAGTAGCCCTATACAAACAATAATAGTCTCTCTTTAAGTAGTGCTTATTTAGGTTTGGACTGTATTTGATTTTCTCATGTTACACTCACAGAGAAGCAGCGTAATATATTGCTTACATTGTACAGAAGAAACCCTGAAGACAAGACTTCTCGACACCACAGTGGATTCCAGGAGGTTGTTCTTCGTTGTGCATCCATGCTACTGGAGACAGGGTTCCCAGTATGAAACAACACTAGTACCTCTGCTAATCTGAAGCACAAAGCTGTCAGCGTCCACTCAGTACTCTTTATACTTTGATATGTTTGAGAGACAACTGCACTGAACAAAAATATAAACACAACATGTAAAGTGTTGGTCCCATGTTTCATGAGCTGATATAAAAGATCCCAGAAATGTTCCATACACACAAAAAGATAATTTCTCTCAAAAATGCACACTGTGAGTAAAATATATGATACATACTGTAGTTGGAGACTTGGTAGAACTGTGGTGTTTTACTGCAAATTTTGTTGAAATTATGTGGAAACAACGTTGATTCAAAATGGGGAGTCGATCTACCTGTCATGAATAGAATTATTCATGACAGGTAGATCGACTCCCCATTTTGAATCAACGTTGTTTCCACATAATTTCAACAAAATTTGGATTTGAAAAAACGCATCAATGTAAGGGAATTTCATCTATTTTTTACCCAACTTTTAACCTAAATCTAATGACATGGTGCCATTTTTTGTTGATTTCACGCAGAATTCACATTAGTTGACAACTCAACCAAATGTAAATCAAAACGAGTTATTGAACTGATGTCTGTGCCCAGTGGATGGCTTTAGATTTGATCTCTCCCCCATCTATGTTTCTACTGCTGATGCTCAGAGGGTTTGATGAGAGAATTGGTTTATGGGTAAGCTGTAAACTGACATTTGTTTGTGATGATTAGGCATTGCATTATAGAGTAGATATGAAAGACAGGCTTTATAATTACCATTTTCAGTCTTCTGCATCCTTTCCTGTGAAAGGGGACATTGATTCTTGATTGTAGACTTTGTGCCAATTGTTTTAGATAGAAATGTTCACTTCTTTTTCAAATTCTGCTGTGGCCCAATAGCTGTTCCCTTAACCAGAGCAAGGTTGAGTGGACTCGTGTGTTGACTCATGCATGTTTCCAATACTTGTGGCTTGTTTGTATTTTTTCAGGTTTTTCTTAAGTGCATCGGAAATGTTCCAGAAATCAGTAGCGTAAAGGTAGGGCACATATTGTTTACGGACCATACACTTATTGTTTACCGACCAAATTTTTCTTTGATGTCAAAGAACGAAAATCTCTTAACAATTACAACAATGATTGTTAAAAAGGCTGTTTTGCTTGGAGGTAACCTACACTTAAGAAAGCGAAAAACAGACACAACTTTGGATATGGTGATCTTCACAGCAGGCATCCTCCCCTTGAGTATTGTTTAGTCTGGACTCAGACTGCAGTGTTGTTTCTCAACATGCATGTGTGCTCTGGGAGGCTTAATGTTGGGAGAGCAGAGCATGAGGTTTAAGCCTGTCTAGAGCCCTCTTATATAAAACCAACCAGAGAGCGACAGGATCCACACTGCAGTCCAACAACAAGGATTCACATCTGCTAATATGTACATGGATTCTGGTAACTGTCCTCATAGGGGTTTACATGTGTTCACTGTTTTGAATATCTGAATTATTACTTTGGGATATGTCTCCAACCAGTATAATGTCCTAGTATAATTACATATAATGTCAAAAAAACATTTAATGGATCTTGTTAATAGTTTTGTAAAATAAGTATTTTGTTAATTGGTAACAGTCTATACTCCTAATTTTAAAGATATGTATGACTGTTGGGACTAATCATGGCAACTGTCTTCCAACTCATTAGCTGTGTGTTCGTCATTCAGTTTGACCTGAAATGATGTCTTTGACAAACCTTTCCCTCTGGAGATAGTCTCATCATCAAGCCCTCGAGGCTGTTCATAATTTCACCATTTCACTAATTGACACAGGCCTTTAAAGGTTCAACCTTGACTTTATCTTCTGAGATGTGTTTTGACATCTTATCTATCTCCTGGATGAATAGCGGATTCATTCTGCATCTCTGAGTACAATTCTGTAGTTGAAACGTGTGTGTAGGCCTATTGATTATGTTCTTGTTACATTGTGATTTTGCTAGTTTGTGTTATAAATAGTTGGATACACCAAACGCATACAATTACACAGAAATCTTCTCTAATTGTTTCCCTGAAAGAATATCCACGCTGAGTTGAGTAGTTATTCATTCCAGAACTAAACATAGTGTTCTCTCGTAGCTGTTATTGATGAATAAATCTCTCTCTCCGAACGTGGGAATATACTGTACTGGCTCATCATGCTGTCCACTTTATATGTTGTAATAGTCACTTGTTGACTTTAGTTTCCAACTCCAAGACTTTCTTACCCCTCTGGCATGTGTGTATTTGAGAGCACTCTAGTGTTGTCATGTGCACTCCCAACTGTCACTCTCTTTATATGCTGTTAGAAGGCTAGGAAGAGAGTGTCAAAAAGATCCAAATGGAATGTGGACCACATGATAATGATGTCCTGAGGATAATTCCAGAGCCTATCTGACTCTCTTGGTCATTCCTATGAAATATACTGTTTAATAGACAAAGAACTGCAGCAAGCTTATGTGTGGGATAGAGGAAAGGGGCCAGATCCATTGAAGTGGGGGGCAAACAACCCATCTCCATGGAAACTAGTCCAGCCCTCGCCTCTCCAGAGGTCTCAAAGAGGGAGGGATTTGGTTGGAAGGACATGACTCGTAGTTCAGTGGGAAAGCTGCAGCTATCCGGCAAAACGAAACGTTTTATTTTTTTGCTACAATTTATCTAACGGGATTGATATTTGCTGACATTTTTTTGGGGAAAAATGGCTGTGGAAATGAGGCGCTACTCTGAGGTAAAGCCGGTCGCCATTTGAATTTTAATTTTTTTTACATTATTGGGGATAGTTTATAAAGGGTTAACGAGGATCTAGCTAGTTGCAGCAAAAGTATCCGAATGCCGTACAGACAGAGTTCGGAAAGCGCAAATTCATCTCGTGGTTATATGCGACTGTATCAATTGACAAACCTAAAGTATAGCCTACAATAAATATTTCGCTGAAGGGATTTTAGTGATTTTACCGTATTTGGTAACAGAACAGTTTTGGGGATGTAACGCTATTCTTGTTGTTAGCGTTACATCCCCATTTAGGCTCTTTCAAGTAGATAATGTGAATGACAAAACAATTAAATTAAATCGGACTGAGCGAGTTGAGGCTAAATAAATTATGCCAAACTAAAGTTTACATTGTGGAGCACGAGATAATTTATTCAATTCAAAAGAGGGTCAACTGTAAACTCCCTTGGGCCTCCTTGGGTTCTTGAGAGCTACGGATAATTTAGCTACAAACGTTCTGAGATTGCATCCGCCTCAGATTTACTAATGCTGTTGAGTGAGAATATCCACAATCATACATAGCCTATTATGTCCTCTAATGTGGATTCTATTGTTTCTCTCTGAGGGGCATCTCTCTGTTAGATGAAGTTTAGCCAGATCTTTTTTCCCCCCAGGGGTACCTCCTGCTATCACTAGCACTGCAACTAGGCAGACCCTGCAGCTGCAAGCTCTTTTTCTTGAACTTTTCACGAACAGACTGTCTATTGTGCATATCTAACAATGACCTTTCCTTCTCACTGGACTGGATTGTCAGCAGCAAGATTGGGAGGCCCCTCTGTTCTCTGGCCAGGGCTTGCATAACAGGGGCGAGGGTGGGATGTCACCAGATGCCTTTTAGGCTGGCATTATCAGACAATGTGTATGATATCATACACACACCCAGTTATTGGGTAAGACTGGTAGGCTATATGTATGCTGCTATGCCCACTGTCCACACATCACCCATAATAGAAACCCAATGTCTAGTGCAGCCACACAGCTTTAAGGTGCCTTTTCACCATTTTATTTACTGGCATCTAAATGGCATACTGGGCATACTATTAGCCTATAAGCCATATAATGATCACTATCCTGTTGAAGCTGTTGGAATTCAATGTCAGCTTGCCAACCTTGATGATGAGTTGTAGATCTGTGTTGATCCCTCAGTGGTTTAAGATTCATGGGGAAACCATGTGATACACTGTGAACAGGATCTTAGTGGAATATAGCCCACAGAGAATGACTGTATTGGATGTCACAGTTAAACCTCATCATTTGACTGGGTCTAGGCTATACATGCAGCAGTGGATAATCCAGCCACAAGTCTGCCCCACAAGTGTCAAAAGTTATGTCGTTTTTTTTTCTTAGCCTTGTTAAAGGTTAATGGTGCATCGCTTTTATGCAGTGCCTTCAATGTGCCGCATCTTCCTCCCGGTCCTCCCTTTTCTACTCCATTTCATCTCAGCCATTTGCATTTTAGGCCCATAGCAGGAATAAAGATGGCAAGACATAGGGCCATCTATGGTTTTGGAATGGAAGCATGGTAGTTCAACCAGTGTATGGATCCTAGGTAGTCATGTGGCTAAGCTTAGCTCGTAACTTGGCATAAATTGGCGCACAATACACATTATGGAGTGATTCAAGTTTAACATTTTATTGTCAAGTGCACAAGTACAGTGAAAAGTATTTTCTTGCAAGCTTTTTCCCAACAATGCAGTAATTAATATCAGTAGTACTATAAAAAAGTATAGTATTGACACTGATTCACAGGTATTCTGTGTTATCCTTTCTGCTCACCACCCAGCCTTTGTAACTAAGATCCTGTACAGTAGGCTGTCACTTCCTGTTACTTCTTGTTTTTGTTTTGAATGACGGAGAACTTTGATTTACTTTTGGGTGTAGTGCAATGTACTCCCTCTGTTCAAGCAGATGGGGAATGCTGTCCCTTTCAAATATCACCAATCCCATTCTCTCTTTGGAGTTTGGCATTACAAATACTGAGTGTTTGCACAACCTTTCATAGGCATTCTTAAACCTGTCCAAGGCATATTCAAAATGGTTTGGGCATGGCATTCTTTCAGGCTCACTTGCCATGTAAAGGCTATTGGTAAGGTAAACTGCCTGTGACCAGAAGTAAGTGCTGGGAGGCTGGCATTCAGGCTCCACCTTGATGTGTAGTCACTAGCTCACCCTGGATTACATACCATTTGCTTTACTATACATTATATATTCCTGTTTTGATCATGCAAAGGTACCTTAAAAGGAATGATATTCAGATGTATTTTCTCTGCTTCTCCTTTGATAGCTCACCTTACACATTTCTGTAATCCATCTATCTTTTACATAGGATATACACTCAGTGGCCAGTTTATTAGGTATCTAGTTCTGGGTCGGACCCCCTTTGCCTCCAGAACAGCCTGAATTCTTCAGGGCATGGAAACATTGCTCAATTGGTATCAAGGGACATAACGTGTGCCAGGAAAACATTCCCCACACCATTACACCACCACCAACAGCCTGTACTGTTGACACCAGGCAGGATGGGGTCATGGACTCATGCTGCATACGCCAAATCCTGACTCTGCCATCAGCATGACACAACAGGAACCGGGATTCGTCGGACCAGACAATGTTTTTCCACTCCTAAATTGTCCAGTGTTGGTGATGGCGTGCCCACTGGAGCCACTTCTTGTTTTTATCTGATAGGAGTGGGACCTGGTGTGGCCGTCTGCTGCAATAGCCCATCCGTGACAAGGACTGACGAGTTGTTCATTCCGAGAAGCCGTTCTGCACACCACTGTTGTACTGCGCCGTTATTTGCCTGTTTGTAGCGTGCCTGTTAGCTTGCACGATTCTTGCCATTCCCCTTCGACCTCTCATCAACAAGTTGTTATCGCCCACAGGACTGCCGCTGACTGGATGTTTTTGGTTTGTTGCACCATTCTCGGTAACCCCTAGACACTGTCATGCGTGAAAAGACCAGGAGGCAGGTCATTTCTGAGATACTGGAGCCGACGCACCTGGCACCGAAGATCATACCACGCACAAAGTTGCTTAGGTCATCCGTTTTTCTCATTCTAACGTTCAATCGATCGGTAACTGAATGCCTCGATTCCTGTCTGCCTGCTTTGTATAGCAAGCCATGGCCACGTGACTCACTGTCAGTAGGAGTGAACTGTTTTCATGAATGGGGTGGTGTACTTAATAAACTGGCCGCGGACTGTAGGCAGTCATAAGGGTTCAGTCAGATCCCCTCTTATCCCTCAGATTCATGATCATAAATGAACCCTCTTCCATATCAGAGTAAGGGAGAACAGTCGTAAGACAGTGGAGGCACACAAAATGTCTTGTCCTCCTTTCCTTCTTTCATTGGAAGTTAAAGCCTTTGTGTCAGAAGTCAGCCCAGTGACATATATCCTACATCCCAGCTCCCTGCAGCAGCTCAAATGGAGATTAGCCTATTTTCCACATGGCAGCTCCGACAGCTGTGCATGCTCATATCCAGTTTGCCCAGAACACTTTTCCCCAACTTTCCAAAAAGGGCATATCTGCCATTAGTATTGCCTTGAAGATAAAAGGGAACTGTAAACAGCTGAAAGATGGAGAGAAAAGAGGAATGAAAAAGATCGAAAGAATTGGTTCCATCTGGCGCATTGAGTCAGAGAGCTACGGTGGCAGGGACTTGTGGTTATTGTGTAGGGAGTGTGCAGCTGCCATGAACAGTGTCAACCTGGGGTGCCCCTGCCCATAAAGAGGCGAATGGAGCTTTGTGGGATGGATATTTAAGGGGCCCGACAGTGCTCAGCAAACAGCCGCCCACTCGACGAAAAGATGTCCACTGGACCATTCTTTAGAAAATCTGGCACTGAACGTCAAAAGGAGACAAAAGCCAGCCTCTTGCGGCCTATGTGTTAGAGCGAGGCAGAGAGGAGATTTGTATGGACTGTTAATTAGGAACGGAGTTCTCATCCAGGTGGAAGGCCTTTTATAATGCTTTCATGTTAACGGAGACGTTATTCATAGTCGTTCTCCTCAACCTAAACACATGCTTGGTCCATGACGACAGGCTGTATGTACATACACCACATGAACAGTTCCAATGCGTCTCCTCCATGTAAAAGGTTTATGAGGACCATATGATGTTATGCTAGGGACTGAGTGTCTGGAGTGGCTCCTCCTTCCCCTCTAACATGGTATTTATCCAGTAATTCAACCTCCAGACTCACGTCTGATGTCGGATTTCCAACAGCAGTCCCAAAACCTCTTTCCTCGATGAGAACGCACGGGAGAAAATTAAATGGTCTTTTGAAGACGAAAAAGAATGCCTGTGGATACATGGGCCCATACACTCCTCATGTCCTCTGGTGAGTTGTGACGTCTGGAAAGAGTTTTCAGAGGTTTTACTCTGCTTTCCCTGGCTGGCTCATGGCTGTAAGTGAGCTCAGCTCAACAGTAGTTTGAAAACCTTGGAGTATGCTGATCAGCAGAAATGGTCGGGAGGACATGTCTGCCAGAGAGGCTGAGACAGAGGTGTAGTAGCAGACTGGAGAACAAAATTAGAACAATGCTTCTATTTCTGGAAGCCATTGTGTCTGTTGTTATTACTTGATTTCCACCAGAGATGTGGTGGTGCTGGATGGAAATGACATCAAGCCAAGGCTACTCCTCAGGAGGTTCATAGAAGTTCATCCATTGTGATGACAAACACTAAATAACAACTTACTGTTATCATCACAGTTCAAACCATGAAAAGTGCTGTGTTCACCAAATCACGTTGACATCTCATATTCGGTATGTAACTGCCAGGTGTTGATGAGCAAAGATGCATAGTTGAGTGTCTGAGAATCTTTGTTGGATGATAAAGAAGCTCTTATCATTGAAGCCAGGTGCTCCGAGCTCCCGCCCCTCTCCTGTCTAATGTGTTGAATACCAGGCCTAATGGACAGGACAAATATTAGCACATTCCTCTATGTGATGGGCTGGCCTGTGGGCTTGTTGACCTGTCAAGGCCATGGACCTAATGGCTTCACTATGAGATTAAACATTCCACAGCCCATGCACGTCACACACACGCACATCCACATGCGCGCACATACACACAAACTAGCGGGAGTAGCTTTGTATAGTATTTGTGTGTTTCGGTCACCCGATAAAGGGCTTACTTTTTAACCATGAGTTTTCCCATTCAAGGACATGTTGAAAACAAAGAGCTCTTCTGTTCCACCCCAAACTGTCTCAGGAACACACACAGACTTGCCTCCTCAACAAGCAAGCATAGTTTGTGATCTAATGGTATAGTAAGGACATAGTAACTGGACATGTAGTAACTGATATTATCTAGCCTCATGATTTCCCCCCATAATGGATATGCCTTTTGCTGTAGAATATGGTATGGCTAAGACACAACAGGACAGTTATGAGTTAGTGGTTTGGATGGCAGATACTGTAAGTCATGTAGACAGTTCAGGAAAGAGTAAATGTCTTAGATCCCCAGACAGAAGGCAAAAAATGTTCTAACTGTAACTGGTTCTGAGGAACCTGACGAGAATAAACATATACCTTGAACATTGTTGTTGATAGATAGGCCTGTTTATTTTTTACTCATGATTCAGAGAGATCATATCACAGGATAGTTCTTTGTATTCCTTGTCACTACTGTGGAACAACATTACTTGCTCAATCAGTGTTTATCCAGTGCGCATCCCAAATGTAGGTAAGACGAGGAACTAATCTCCTTTGATGTGGAGTGTTTTCCATCAATCCATCTGTTTTTCCACCTTGTGTCCTGTAGTTCAACAGAATACTGTATGTATTATGTATGAGCCTCAGTCATGCAGGGTCACGGTTAACCTGCAGTTCACTTCTGGTTGTCTGTGGACCCCTGGGTGGGGGTCAGAGTGGGTGTAAATCTGCCTGCTGTCATCCTGCCTGCTGTCATTCCCCATATGGCACCCTATTTCCTATAGTGAACTACTTTAGACCAGGACCCATAAGGCTCTGGTCAAAAGTAGTGCACTATGTAGGGAATAGGGTACTATTTGGGATTTAGACCATGTAAATGCAGCATGACTCGACTAGAATTCAGAGGTGGGAGGACAGACAGCCTGTTGAAATGACAGTTGTTAGCTCCCTTTTGTCATAATTCCAGGCTGTGTCTTGTTCATAACGTTTGCTGAATGTTAAGTCAATACTCAAATGACATGTCAATATCTGACAGGTAGGTGCATTCCTGCATAGGTAGTTAACCCTTGTGAGTCAAACAAAGCTGACATCACACCCAGTGATGCAGTGGTGAGAAAATAGGTGGATAAACTCTGATCGCCGGTCTGTGAAAAAAGTAACGCCTACTTTCAATGCATTTTTCTGCTAAAGGTGGGTGAACTGTCAAGCAAAAATAAAGTGTGCTTACTTGTGTTTACCCTCCACTACACCACTGGTCTCATCTGAGCATCTCTTCCTTTACATTTATAAATTACTGAAAATATAAGTTTAGTATGCAGTGTTCTTAAATCTCATATACCAAGTGCCAGCAGTCAGTATCTTGATAATGTGTCTGCAATGCTTGATAATGTGTCTGCAATGCTTGATAATGTGTGTGCAATGCTTGATAATATGTCTGCAATGCTTGATAATGTGTGTGCAATGCTTGATAATGTGTCTGCAATGCTTGATAATGTGTCTGCAATGCTTGATAATGTGTCTGCAATGCTTGATAATGTGTCTGCAATGCTTGATAATGTGTCTGCAATGCTTGATAATGTGTCTGCAATGCTTGATAATGTGTGTGCAATGCTTGATAATGTGTGTGCAATGCTTGATAATGTGTGTGATGTTAACAGAGAGGTCTATTTTTTTGGGTGACCTGAACATTGACTGGTTAGCATCTAGCTGTCCTCTCAAGAGGAATCTTCTAACTGTGACTAATGCCTGTAATATGACCCAGGTTATCACTCAACCAGCTAGAGTGCATACCAAAAGTGTTGGATCTGTGACATCCACTTGTATTGATCATATCTTTACTAATGCTGCAGAGCTTTGCTCCAAAGCAAAATCAGATTCCATTTGCTGTAGTGACCATAACATTGTGGTAATAACAAGGAAAGACAAAGTGCCAAAGGTTGGGCCTAAAGTAATTCATAAGAGATCATACAAAATGTTTTCTCAGGACTCTTGCTGAAGATGTTAAAAATGTATGTTGGTCTGATGTTTTGAACAGAGGCCCATAGGCCTCTTTTCAAAAGTAGTGCACTATATAGGGAATAGGTTGCCATTTAAGACATTGCCGTACTCTAGCCCTAGACACGAACCATGGCCACCTCTTACTGAACATGGTTTGACAGTTTGCTGTTGCTTTGACATCCCAGGAGAGAAAATGCATTTTACCCCATTTTTCTCCCCAATTTTGTGATATCCAATTACGATCTTGTCTCATCACTGCAACTCCCCAACGGGCTCGGGAGAGGCGAAGGTCGAGTCATACATCTTCCGAAACATGACCCGCCAAACCACGCTCCTTAAAACCCGGCCACTTAATCCGGAAGCCAGCCGCACTAATGTGTCAGAGGAAACACTGTTCAACTGACGACCGAAGTCAGCCTGCAGGTGCCCGGCCCGCCACAAGGAGTCGCTAGAGCGCGATGAGCCAAGTAAAGCCCCCCCCCGGCCAAACCCTCCAATAACCCAGACGAAGCTGGGCCAATTGTGCACCGCCCTATGGGGGTCCCGGTAACGGCCAGTTGGACACAGCCTGGGATCGAAACGGGAGGCCTATAGCTTGTTTTTAAATGTGAAGAGATGGTATTAGTCTCCACGAAGTCAGCTGGTTAATGCCTTGCTGTTTACTCCCCAAAGCTCCATCTTGGACTTCTCTGACCCAAATCTCTCCATTGTTGTGAACTTGTGAAGTAGGTTGTGCATATAACCTATATCACTACACTTTTAGAAAAAAGGGTTCCAAAAGGGTTCTTTGGCTGTTCCCATAGGATAACTCTTTTTGGTTCCAGGTAAAAACTCTTTTGGGTTCCATGTAGAACCTTCTGTGGAAAGGGTCCTTTATAAAGGGTTATTCAAAGGGTTCTCTTATGGGGACAGCCGAAAAAAATGTGCGTTCTAGACAGCACCTTTTTCTCTAAGAGTGTAGCCACGGGTGCCACATAGTAAATATTGTCCGATTGCACATAGATTATGAGAAAGATGCCAAAACATTGCTACAGTGAAAGTTGAGACACAACACTCAAAACTATGAATCACCTACTCACGTGTTGCCCTCAACTTGGCTTCTTTGTAATTACATGCTGAAACCTGCCTACTGTTCTTGCATTGCACAAGTAGCCTGTTAAAGGGCATTTATTTAACAATCACTGCCATTTCATTGTCATTACAAAGTGTTCCAGATACACTGAGTGTACAAAACATTAGGAAAACCTTCCTAATATTGACTTGCACCCCTTTTTGCCCTCAAAACAGCCTCAGTTCACTGGGGCATGGACTCTACAAGGTGTTGAAAGTGTTCCACAGGGATGCTGGCCCGTTTTCACTTCAATGCTTCCCACTGTTGTGTCAAGTTGGCTGGATGTCCTTTGGGTGGTGGACCATTCTTGATACACACGGGAAACGGTTGAGCGTTAAAAACCCAGCAGCGTTGCAGTTCTTGACACACTCAGACCACCTACTACCTTACCCCGTTCAATGGCACTTAAATCTTTTGTCTTGCCCATTCACCCTCTGAATGGCACACATATACAATCCATGTATACATTGTCTCAAGGCTTTAAAATCCTTCTTTAACCCGTCTCCTCCCCTTCATCTACACTGATTTAAGTGGATTTAACAAGTGACATCAATAAGGGATCATAGCTTTCACCTGGATTCACCTGGTCAGTCTATGTCATGGAAAGAGCAGGTGTTACTAATGTGTTGTACACTCAGTGTAGGCATAGGCAGTAAGCCTCATATTTGGAAACTGTACTGATCTGAAGTACTTCCAAAATTGATACATAGGCCTATAAAGAATCCTGGGGTACTCCACATTTGTTTTGATAGAACCATTAAGATTAACTGAGACACTTTTCAAATGTGTTTTTAATTGCAGTATGCCTGTCTTGATAAGTTCTCCTTTTTTCTAAGCATACTGTATTTGCTTTCCAGATGTTACAATTAAAAGTGTTTTTACGCGCAGCCAACAGTATTTTTATAGTTGTGCATCTTTCAATATGTCAATGAAAAAAACGTATTTCATCAAGCTGTAGCAGGTATTTAAAAGAAATAGCATAATTTTCAGACATCTGATATTCTGTCCAAATTTCATCTAATATTTAATGTGCTTCAGTGGTGGTTGGTGAAGTTTAAAATGAGGGAAGTGGATTATAATTTTTTATGAGCATGGCCATATTTCTATTACAGCGTATTGGATAACTGTCATTCATATTCCATTCACCCAGCTCAATGTACCATTGATAGGTTTAGGCTACTACATGATACTCAAATGACTAAAATCTAAAATCTAAAATGCTCTCTATTCCCATCATGAGGTTGCTACAACCTAGCCTATGAATTAAAGTTTACAACATAAGTCACAGGTCGAGCACAGGTCGAGAGAAAAATGTGAGTGATCAAGGTGACAGTGACACATTTAATAACGCTTTGCTTGCATCTCGCTGATCTAGGGTGTAATCATTAGTCCAACAGTTGCAAACGAGAGTTTCTATTGGACAAATTCATGTATGTTTATCCCTGTTTCGTTCCGTTTGCTTCAGTTTTAAGAAAATATTTTCTACAGAATCAGCTGTCTGTGACCATGCAAAAAAACCTTCATATCATAACCGCTAACTACTACACACAGCCTATATCATTGTCACCATATTAGTTAACGTCTCATAGTCAACATAACTACTAAAACTAAGGCGTTTAGTAAACCCGCTACAATCATGCAGTACAGTGTAGTCAGCAAGCAGTTTAGCAGTTACACCGGTGGGCCCAGGTGGCAATAAATTAATAAAACCAAAAGCTTATCTTGACATGGAAGAGTTCCAGTGTTGGATAGCCATAGCCAGCTAGCTAACATAGTATCCCTGTATGTTTGAGCCGGGTGTTTGAGTAGACTAAACTAGCTAGCTGCATTCACTAGCTAAGTGAAAGTGAAAGAAAATACAACTAAATCTCTCTCTTTCTCTTGCTTCTCCTTCATTTTTAAAGAATTGATTTAATCAAAACTGTTCAACTATTGTCTTCCTCTCTCTTTGAGTCAACTACCTACCAGATTTTATGCACTGCAGTGCTAGATAGCTGTAGCTTATGCTTTCAGTACTAGATTTATTCTCTGATCCTTTGATTGGGTGAACAACATGTCAGTTCATGCTTCAAGAGTTCTGATAGGTTGGACGACGTCCTCCGGAAGTTTTCATAATTACTGTGTTAGTCTATGGAAGGGGGTGAGAACCATGAGCCTCCTAGGTTTTGTATTGAAGTCAATGTACCCAGAGGAGGACGGAAACTTGTTGTCCTTCGGCTACATAATGGTGGTACTCTACAGAGTGCTGTTTAGGCTACTGTGGACCTTCATTGCAATTCAGTGTGTTTTAATCAATTATTTGGTGACGTAAATATGTTTAGTATAGTTTTATCTAAAAAGGATAACTTTTTAAATGTTTCACTATTTTTATTTTTATGAAATTCACTGAAGATGATGGTCCTCCCCTTTCTCCTCTGTGTAGCCTCCACGGATGTGCTTTAATGTTCTGTTTTTCTCACATGCCTTTTAATGTTGGTGACGTTGATGGCTATAGTAAGGGAAAGCATGTACAGGTGAAACTCCAAGTATACCTTTGGGTGCTTATGGTTGTGTGCACAGAAATAAATACAGACCAGAGCCTATGGCTATGTGTTTGAGTGTAGCCTAATCACCATCACTGTAGTCCAAGGCTCACATTCTGAATACCTTGGATTTCCCTGCCTGCAGAAGATCCGAATGAACCAAAACAACTGCAGTTGTTAGGATCTATCAGGATATTCTGGCAATTCCCTGTGCAGCTGGATCAAAATGAAGATGTATGCTCTGTCCTCTCAGTCCACTAAAACAGGAAATAGATGACAGCAGGAATGCCTTCTCTCTCCTCATCTGTCTCTATAGGGCTCAGTGCCGTCTCTCTCCTCATCTGTCTCTGTAGGGCTCAGTGCCCTGTCTCTCCTCATCTGTCTCTATAGGGCTCAGTGCCGTCTCTCTCCTCATCTGTCTCTATAGGGCTCAGTGCCGTCTCTCTCCTCATCTGTCTCTATAGGGCTCAGTGCCGTCTCTCTCCTCATCTGTCTCTGTAGGGCTCAGTGCCGTCTCTCTCCTCATCTGTCTCTGTAGGGCTCAGTGCCGTCTCTCTCCTCATCTGTCTCTATAGGGCTCAGTGCCGTCTCTCTCCTCATCTGTCTCTATAGGGCTCAGTGCTGTCTCTCTCCTCATCTGTCTCTGTAGGGCTCAGTGCCGTCTCTCTCCTCATCTGTCTCTATAGGGCTCAGTGCCGTCTCTCTCCTCATCTGTCTCTATAGGGCTCAGTGCCGTCTCTCTCCTCATCTGTCTCTATAGGGCTCAGTGCCGTCTCTCTCCTAATCTGTCTCTGTAGGGCTCAGTGCCGTCTCTCTCCTCATCTGTCTCTGTAGGGCTCAGTGCCGTCTCTCTCCTCATCTGTCTCTGTAGGGCTCAGTGCTGTCTCTCTCCTCATCTGTCTCTGTAGGGCTCAGTGCCGTCTCTCTCCTCATCTGTCTCTATAGGGCTCAGTGCCGTCTCTCTCCTCATCTGTCTCTATAGGGCTCAGTGCCGTCTCTCTCCTCATCTGTCTCTGTAGGGCTCAGTGCCGTCTCTCTCCTCATCTGTCTCTATAGGGCTCAGTGCCTTCTCTCTCCTCATCTGTCTCTATAGGGCTCAGTGCCGTCTCTCTCCTCATCTGTCTCTATAGGACTCAGCTCAGCTCCACTAAGGCTACTGCTGCTTCATATAACTACTTCCTGTAAACAAACAGCTTATGACTAGAGCCCAGCACCCTCCCTCCTATCCACCTCTGATCTCTCTGGGTTTTCTATTGACCTCCATAGAAACCAAAACACTTTGGAAGAGGGGTTGTTTCAGTGGTCATTTACATTTACGTCATTTAGCAGACGTTCTTATCCAGAGAGACTTGCAGTAGGGAGTGCACACATTTTCATACTTTCTTGGTACTGGTCCCCTGTGGGAATCAAACTCCCAACCCCGGCGTTACAAGCACCATGCTCTACTAACTGAGCCACACGTGATCACGGGTTAGTAACACGGGTTCCTCTGGGTGCTGATGTCTGTGATGTCATGGACACCACAGAATGTGTGGCGTTATAGAGAGAAGTGTTGAAGAAACAACACATTTGATCTGAACATCCATTTCAACACAATAAGACATGAATATATAATGAAGATGTTTTGGTGAAATGATGATAATGGCAATGATATGAACTACATTATCAGGCAGAGAAATATGCAAGACTGTCATTACCCTTTGATTGAACATAATGTTGATCAGAGTAGTGTAAATGTGATGGCCCGTTTGGCTCACATGCAGACTAGACCAAGCATGCACGTGCGTCCGCCATCAAAATATCAGGTTGAAATATCAACATGAAATCTGAACCAGCTATATTAATTTGGGGAAAGGTTGAAACACATGAAACATTCATGGACATTTAGCTCGCTAGCTTGATGTTGCTGGCTAATTTGTCCTCGGATACAAACATTGGGTTTTATTTTACCTGAAATGCACAATGTACTTTTTTTCTGGATCTTTGTAGAATTTTGACCCATTTTGAGTCTCTACTCTGACAGTTAATCCACAGATGAAAGGGGAAAAATGGTTAGTTTCTAGTAATCTCTTCTTCTTTTTCTGTGGACTTTATATGGGGGTTGGCAACCAACTTTAAGGTGCATTAACACCACCAACTGGACTGGAGTGTGGACCTCAGTTCATCTTTCAATCACCCACGTGGGTATATGCTCCTAAAAACCAATGAGGAGATTGGAGTTCTATTTTAGCGCCTGGCTACACAGACGCTGGTTGAAGCACGCGAGCAGTTTGAATGAAATGATTGAATAACATGTATGTGTAAATGTATTTTGCAACGCTTGCGCACGTAGCGCGGGCGATGTTGTCATCAAGTCAGTCAGATCAGAGAAACATGTCTCTCTCCCTGTTTAGCCTGAGTCCTCAGAGCCTTCAGCAGCACACAAACTACAAGCCCCTAAAACTAAAATCTGCAGTAAAACACAGCCAGGCTTTTTTTTCTAGCCCTCTTGGTGAACACGTTCATGGGAAGAGAGCAAGTCTGTTAATCTTGGCTGCTCTAGTCAAGCAGAGACGGATACAAACACACATTCCAATCAGAAGGGGATGGAGTGTCTCCTCTCTTTAGTTGGCTCTGTGCTTTGTTTACAATTACTGGCTATTCTTGCCCACTTCAATCTCAAACAGTGATTTTAAGGGTGCACCGTAATTACAATCTAGAGACCGTGCTCTGTAATTTCTTTAATTCTACCTTTTTAAAGTTTTGTGCTCTAAATTGATGGGGAAACAATGGAGTGAGATTGAAGGTTTCTTTTAAACGAGCCCAGATCTCCTGTCCAACTGGCCTGAATGATTCAGAAATATTTCTGCCGTTTCTGTGACAATCAAAGTCATTTGTCTTCTGTTGTGAGACTTCAGGGACCATTCTCGTTTGGAGCGGTGACCTCATGATTACTGTATTCCCATGAATTTGTATGAGAAGAGAGAGAGAGAGGTGCTGGATTAACAGCAGAGCCTAGAGCACAGATGAGTCCCTCACACAGCACAGCCCTTTCTCTCCTTGGTTGTTGTACTTTATGCTCTGGTGTTTACTCACACTGTTAGGAATCCAGTGAAGTCATCCATCTGATATCTGATATGGCACTCCCATGGCTGAGGTTAAGCTCCATATTTGTCATGTTTTTGGCCAAATATGCACAGAGCACATTGACCCACTTACATTCTCAAGGTCTCAAATTCAAGCGTGAGTGTTTTGGGTAACGCTTTATTTCACATAACAAATGTTCTTATTACCGCAATATATTAACAGTAAGTAATGAATTGTTGTGATTTATAAACAACATGTACACGGCTACAAGTATACCCTCACCCAAACAATCACAAAGACTTCAGTCTGTTGGATGCTGATGTTTTGTCCATGTTACGGCTGGGGAGTTTCATGTGTTGTATCCTGTCTGTCTATCAGGCGTGTGGGCGGTCCGAGGGTGACGATGACTGCCAACAAAAGTTCCAAGGCTGCACCCCGAGCAAGAGGGGCTAATGTGCCCCGGGACATCCCCGACAGGTCAGTGACATCACCACCAGCCTCTAGGCCAGGGGGAGGGGGAGGGACAGGGTGGATGGGAAGGAGATGGCTCTCAACATGCACTATGATGTCAGTAATAACCAGTGCAGGTGCTCATATCCTTTATTGCCTCAGTCAGGACATTTTCTTCAGGGAGGAAAGCTATTTTTGTAAATCTGTACCGTGGGATCCCACTATGTGTCTGTGTTGAGTGATACACTGCATACAGTAGGTGACATGGCTCATCAACCCACAGTTGTTAGCGTTACGCAATTATTAATAAGGAAGTACTGATTGTATTCTGCAGTATTCTGTCTGCCTTTTCTGTAGAGCTACAGGGATAGGACTAGTAGTATCTGCTTTTGTAAGCCATCCTCTACATTCTGGAATAGGGCCCCATTCAACAATAAACTCTTTGTGGTCTGAGGAGAGGCTTGTTTGAGTTACCATGTTGAGAGATGACATCTTCCTCCTGGAACAGAGAAACAAACAGGGCTCGCAATGAAAGTGCTGGCGATAGACTGTTCTGTTTTGTGATCAGTCTTTCCCTTCAACACTATATATACACACACTGTGTCCACTGAAACTAGGCTTAGAGTGAAGATTTAAGATCTACAGGAACTGGCATCAACAGGCATGGAGTGCTTACATCGGACTCACAGGGGTGCAACTGCAAGCCTTCACCATCTGCTACTTGGTGTGTAGTCTGTCAGGATGTTAGTTTACCAAGTGGTACATGTCCTTGTATAACACAGCAGTCAGTGGCTATGGCTCTGACATGTTTTAGTTGGATCTCTTATGTGAATAACTTTGAGAAAGACTGCCAGTTGGAAGCTAGCTACAGCCCTGGCTGGTACATTGACCCAGTGTGAAAACACCATAGCCTGTGAGGAGTTTAAACATGACTACCACTGACAGATATATTTTTTAAGATAAATAGATTTTGTGCTGAGTAGTTGTTTTTCTGTTACCTCACCACATCTCCTGAGTTAGATACACTCTTAGATTAAAAGGCGCTATCTAGAACCTAAAAAGGTTATTCTGCTGTCGCTATAGGAGAACCCTTTGAAGAACCCTTTTTGGTTCCAGGTAAAACCTTTTTGGGTTCCATGTAGGACCCTTTCCACAGAGTGTTCTACATGGAACCCAAAAGGGTTCTACTTGGAAACAAAAAGTGTTCTCCCTGGAACCAGAAAGGGTTCTCCCATGGGGATACCCGAAGAACCCTTTTGGAACCCTTTATTTTAAGAGTGTAGTTAGCCCTGGTCTCCTTACGATAATCTACTCAGGTTACATCAAGCATTTGAATCTAATAATTGTACCCCATCGCTCATCTAACAACCCCATTCGAGATAAAGACAGTTCTCTAGAAACAATAACACTCCCTATCTCTGTTACCATCAACACTCTACACAGTTCATTGTTTCTATCGTTTTTTTAAATTAAAAGTTGCACAAAATTAAGATGGATTTAAGAGAAGAAACTATGATTTATGCAGAGAGAGCACCGTTATATACTTGCTCCCACCTTCCCACAAGTCTCTCTACCCCCCCCCCCCCAAAAAGAATGATTCTGTCGGTAAATCACTTGGCAGGAAAGAATTCTGAGAAGACAACTTCTCATAAGATCTGGGAGGGGTGCAGCAGGGCTTTGATGGGCACTTCTTTTAATAGAAAAGATTATTGCTGAGAAAATAAATTAAGTCACTGGAAAGCTGGATATAAATTTATAAAAAGGTAAAAGGAAATGAAATAAAACACATTTATGAGAGGTAGAGGGAGTGTGTCTTGAGGGTGAAGCTCAAAGTGAAATGGAGCGGATGTAAATGGCTTCTCTCTTTTTTTCTTTTTGAAAATCTATTTATTTATCTGGGTTACTGGAAGCCCTCCTGTTGTGGCCCGGTCTATCAACAGAACAGGAAGTGACCTGTGGTTGATATGATGTGCCCTGGCTGGAGGATAGTGGGTCCAGGACCCAGAAGCCAGGCCCTAATTGGCACCCAGCTCAGTACATGTGTGGCCGCCACAGTTGAAGCTGCCCAGCGCCAGAGCCAGGCTTGTTTTAACTGGCCCAGTCCTGACCACCAGAACACCCCCCCAGACCCCAACCACAACGCAGCTATCCATACTGGACAATTCTGCACTTGATGTTTTCCTTTTGTGTGAAAAGGAACTTACAGGGGCTTAATACTGCAGTCAAACTAGCTTTTTATGACTCCTGGAGTAATCTTGGCCAAGGCGTGCCTAAGGGGGTATTTTTGAATGTGCGCTGTTATTCTACCGGCTGATTGCATATGGGGTGTTTGAATCGATATATTACATAGGGTCTGTTGCTATTTGAAATACAACTACAGTGATTTTACAGTGGGGCAGTTTTGACTATCCCAATGTTATGGCTGCTGCTAGGTCAAACAAGAACCAGACTAAATTTAGACTAAACTAAAATATAAATGCAACATGCAACAATTTCAACAATTTTACTGAGTTACAGTTCATATAAGGAAATCAGTCAATTGAAATTATTTTTTTAGGTCCTAATCTATGGGCAGGGGCACAGCCATGGTTGGGCCTGGGAGGGCATAGGGCTGCCCACTTGGGAGCCAGGTGTAACGCAGGTCAACTAATGTTGAATACTTGTTATCACATTTCAGGTAAGACCCAAATGCAGACTGTGTTGAAGTAACAATGTTTATTACAGCAACAGGGGCAGGCAAATGACAGGTCAAGGCAGGCAGGGGTCGATAATCCAGAGTAGTGGCAAAGGCACAGGACGACAGGCAAGCTCAGGCAGCGTAGTCGGGCAGGCGGGCTCAGAGACAGGACAATCAAGGGTCAAAACCGGGGGGGGGGGGGGGGGGGGGGGGGGGCGAGAAAAAGCGAGACTGGGGAAAAGCAGGAGCTGAGAAAACCGCTGGTTGACTTGACAAACAAGACGAACTGGCAACGGACAAACAGAGAACACAGGTATATATACACAGGGGATAATGGGGAAGATGGGCGACACCTGGAGGGGGGTGGAGACAATCACAAGGACAGGTGAAACAGATCAGGGCGTGACAATTGTTACTAGTGAGATCCAGCAACCAATCATATTATATTATATTATATTGTGATATGTTTAAAAGTTTACAGCTATTACTAATCATCTGTCAGAAGCTGCATGACGAGCAGTTTATTTTGAGCCAATCAAACTAAATTTTCTCTCTTAGTCCCTCTCCTAACCTCACGCTCTACACCAGTAGGCTCCAACATGTTGGAAAAGAGCTAGAATGGAACGTGAAGAGCTACCGCCATTCTATGGAAGAAAAACTACGTTTCAAATCGAAGTGAGAAGTTGAACAAAACTGAACTAAAAAGACAAAACCAGATATTAACACTTACTTATCTATCCGAACGTACTGTGAAGGAGTTGGAGGAAAGATTGACCCCGGGGTTTGGTTAGGTTTAATAAGGAGAACGAGTGTCAGTATTGTGGAGGTGAGGATAGAAATAACGTACTTTACTCTTGGAAAACTCATAAGTCAAACTCCACGCAGGGATAAACAATCCTGACAACTGACAAGAAAACAATCACCCACAAAACATAATGAGAACCAGAGGGTTAAATAGGGAAATAATCATAACGAGATGGGAACCAGGTGTGAACAATCCAGACGTAACAAATGGAAAAAGAAACGTGGATCGGTGGTAGCTAGAAAGCCGGTGACGATGAATGCCGCCCGAACAAGGAGAGGCACCAACTTCGGCGGAAGTCGTGACAATGAGCCGCTAGCGATTATACTAGCTAAACTACTGCTAGCGTTTTGTGCGTGTTCATACAGAACCTAGCATACGCACAAGCCGTTAACATTTAGGCTAGCTCAGCTGTCGATCAATTGAAGTAGCAAACATTAGTGATCATGCTAATCCTGCATGGCGAACTATTTTAGTTTTCATACTTTTATAAAATGTGATTAGCTATTATCATAATCCATGTTGGTACACAGTTATGTTTTAGATTACTTTATAAGAAATGGTGTATAGGTGTAAGCACTAGTACTTTCCATTTGCCCAGGCTAGTCTATTGTTCAGTCCATGTGAGCCTGGTGCTGTAGTGTAAAGTCCTTTGCATGGCCCAGGCTAGATTATTGTTTAGTTCACGTGAGCCTGGTGCTGTAGTTAAAGTGTAAAGCATTTTGACAAAGTTTTATTTTCTTATTCCTGTAAGAGATTAAAGCTAAGAGCTATATTAATGTTTATATGGAAGGTGCTCATGTTATATATATTGTGTGATCCTGTTTGTAAAACAGGTCAGATTTTTTGAGTGGATTCAGTTCCACCAAGGATGGCGAGCCGCCCGATCCCAGGACATCCATGAGAAAATTTGCATGCAAAGAGGTATTTTTCCTTTTCCTTGGAGGACATTGAATTTGCACTGCCATACAAACGGTCTGGTAGGACTCTTTGTTGCAAGACATCATTGCACCATACACTGCAGTGGGGCTGTCATAAGCATATGCCACATTTTGATATGCAGTCACTCAAATTTGATTCCATCTCATAGTGGTTTACAAGTCAGTATTTGTGAATTGGGTTGTGTTTTTCTGTGGATTCGGATGTGGAGGTCCTGGGCTGGCATGGTTGCACGTGGTCTGCAGTTGTGAGGTTGGTTGGACTTACTACAAAATTCTCTAAAATGATGTTGGAGGTGGTTTATGATAGAGAAATTAACATGACATTATCTGGCAATAGCTCTTGTGGACACTCCTGCAGTCAGCATGCCAAATGCACGCTCCCTCAAAACATCTGTGGCATTGTGTTGTGTGACAAAACTGCACATTTTAGTGGCCTTTTATTTCCCCCCAGCACAAGGTGCACCTATGTAAGGATCATGCTGTTTAATCAGCTTCTTGATATGCTACACCTGTCAGGTGGATGGATTAAATTGGCAAGTTGAAGTGCTCACTAACAGGGATGTAAACAAATTTGTACACAAAATGTGAGCGAAATAAGCTTTTTGTGCATATGGAACATTTCTGGGATCTTTTATTTCTGCTCATGAAACATGGGACCAACACTTTACATGTTGCATTTATATTTTTGTTCAGTATATAATGTGCATTTAGAGCAATACTGTGGATATATACCGTACAGTTTGATTTAAAGGTCATTAGCAATAATGTTTCCCCAGCAGGAGCTTATTGTTTAACATTGATCCATCAAAATGCTTTCTAGATATATTCTTATAAATTAATGTGGCAAATCAAAACTACATGTAAATTTAATTACAGAACTGATCAATGGGGTTCAACCTTGAGAATGTTGGTTACTAAAACTCATCTGTCCTCTTGCTATTTTCACCCTTGTTTGGTCTTTATCCATTTGCTTTCCATTGAAACCATATCGCATATGTTTCTGTTTTAGACACACTGGATAATTGGACATAACTTTGGACTTTTACCACAGTCAACTGGAACGTGATCTAGCTAGCACTATTCTGCAAAATGATGATGTATGAATAGCTTCATCCAGGACACTGCTCATTATGGTCCTGGACTAGACTTAAACCGTGTCCAGGAAACTGAACCTATGAGTCCAGCCTCTGGACTGGGTTTAATGAGAGAGAACCCTGAGTCCAAACCAGGCATGTGGGGCCAGTTTCACTTCCCTCTGCCTCATTATGAGAAACCAAGCAGTTTCAACCGGAGAAGTTAGATACAGTAGTCCCTCAGAGATAATCTGTAGTGATCTGTTTCTCATACATACTGTACATCCCTATGGCATTGTTCCTACATGCTGATTGATGGTATGGGTTAATCTGTCAAGTTCCACTGGTTAACTCACTTACCAGGAGCCATTTTAGTGGAGTATCATACACTGCCTTCAGAAAGTATTCACACCCCTTGACTTTTTCCAAATTTTGGTGTGTTACTGCCTGAATTTAAAATGTATTAAATGTAAATAGTTTTTGTCACTGACCTACACACAATACTCCATAATGTCAAAGTGGATTGATCTTTTCAGAAATGTTTACAAATTAATTAAAAATGAAAATCTGAAATGTCTTGAGTCAATATGTATTCAACCCCTTTGTTATGGCAAGCTTTATAGTAATACATTCAGGAGTAAAAATGCACTTAATAAGTTGCATGAACTCACTCTGTGTGCAATAATAGTGTTTAACATGATTTTTTAATGACTACCTCATCTCTGTACCCTACACATACAATTATTTGTGAGGTCCCTCAGTCAAGCAGTGAATTTCAAACAGATTCAACCACAAAAACCAGGGAGGTTTTCCAATGCTTCGCAAAATAAGGGCACCTACTGGTACTTGGGGACAAATAAAAAAGGCAGACATTGGATATCCTTTTGCGCATGGTAAAGTTATTAATTAGACCTTGGATGGTGTATCAATACACCCAGTCACTAGAAAGATACAGGCGTCCTTCCTAAACTCTATTACCGGAGAGGAAGGAAACCCCACAGGGATTTGACTTTAAAACAGTTTAATGGCTGTGATAGGAGAAAACTGAGGATGGATCAACAACATTGTAGTTACTCCACAAAACAAACCTAATTAACAGAGTGAAAAGAAGGAAGCCTGTACAGAATAAACATATTCCAAAACATGCATCATGTTTGCAACAAGGCACTAAAGTAATACTGCAAAAAATTTGGCAAAGCAATTACCTTTTTGCCCTGAATACGTATTATGTTGGGGTCAAATCCAACACAACACATTGCTGAGTACCATGCTCCATATTTTCAAGCATAGTGATGGCAGCATCATGTTATGGGTATGCTTGTAATCGTTCCGGACGTGGAAGTTTTTCAGGATAAAAAAGAAACAGAGTGGAGCTTAAGTACAAGCAAAATCCTAGAGGCAAACCTGGTTTAGTCTGCTTTCCATTAGACACTGGGAGATTAATTCACCTTTCAGCAGGACAACAACCTAAAACACAAGGCCAAATCTACACCTGACTTGCTTACCAAGAAGACCGTGACTGTTCCTGAGTGGCCAAGTTACAGTTTTGACTTAAATTTATTTGAAAATCTATGGCAACACCTGAAAATGGTTGTCTAGCAATGATCAACAACCAGTTTGACAGAGCTTGAAGAAGTTTTGAAATAATAATGTGCAAATGTGGAATTAATTTGGAATTCAGGCTGTAACACAACAAAATGTGGAATAAGTCAAGGGGTATGAACACTTTCTGAAGGCACTGTAATTGAAAGACTTATTGTCCCTCATATTGTTATTTGTTCAATAATAGGCCTACCCTACACTCTTAGAACTCTTTCCAGGTAAAACCCAAAAAGGTTCTACCTGGCACCGAAAAGGGTTCTCCTATGGGACAGCTGAAGAACCCCATTTTCTAAGAGTGTATGTTGAGTATGGGAAATTGACCTTCATATGTGTACAGTTCAGTAATGCTATTGAACTGGCTCCATTTAATTTATTATATTTACGTTATGGCTTAATCAAGCTTTAAGGGGCGTTCTTTAGTTAATACCTAACTTTTCCTATCTTGCTGCTTTCTTCAGCTCTTTGGGCTGTTACTATAATGACAAAACCTTTCCTGCTTTCCAAACAGACTGTAGGGGCCTAAGTATAGGTGTGTTCTCTCAACTCTACTGGATTTGAACCCGTAATGCTTGTTTAGAATTTAGAATGTACAATTTGAATTGTTTGAGAATGAGGCAGGCCACTTGGACATAGCAGTTTGTCAGGAGGAGTTACGTCACTGACACAGTGAGTCAGAGACAGCTCTCTCCCCAGTAGTCCCCACCCCCGTGTGAAAGACAGAGCCCAGAGTTGTGAAGAGATCTGTCCCAACCTGCACCTCGGATCACAGCCATCACTTCCTCCTCCCAGCCCAGCCCAGCTCAGCTCACACTTGTTATTCTAACCGTTGCTAGCTGTGACATCAGATCCCCACCACCGCCTTGGGTTTCGCAAGCCTCAGTCAGGAGCCAAGTCCAGAAAGTTCCCAAAGTCTTCTGAGTGGGGTAGAAACGGAAGAGTCAGAGATGGGTGAGAAAGAGTGTGTTTCTCTCTGTGAAAAGCCCAAATGAGGTCAGCAGCAGGGTGTTTTATCCACATTGCTCAGCATTGAGCAGCAGCAGCGTTGCGTTAGCGGTGGTGTGAGGTGAACAATGACCAGTCTGTAATGAGCCAGGGGCCGGGCCAGTGTCCACCCTGTGAGGCTGTTAGCTGTTAGCATCAGGAAACACAGACAACTCTCCCAGGACTAGTGTGGTAAGCTGCTGATGAAGGTAAGACCTAAGAGCATCTCATCTGTCTCTCAGCGTGCTGTATTCCCATGGCTTTGTGTGTGGCGTCTACATACATTCTACCCAAATCATTTTAATTATGTGGAAAAATCCACGCATGCATTTTTACTGTTGATATGTATTTGCTTTGGCGTCGAACAGGGATCCCATACTGCCAAAGTTATGTCACATTACTGGGTATTTTCCATTGGTTATTTTACATGAGTGGTCAAAGTTTTCATGTTGCCTATTATCTTAGAAATACATTCTGGCGTTGAAGGGTTTTCCTTTCTTTTCTTTCTTCTCTAAAGAGAGTTTTTTCCCCCCTCTGTTGCCCTGTAAACTTTAGCTGCTATGATTAATCTTCCACTGGTAAGCTGAACACACCTGAGGTAACCACTGGTATTCCACGCCTAGTTTCTCTCAATGTGTAGTCAACAGTGTTGAGAGGAATTCACAGCAGCTCTCAGCGCCAGACTCTTCCGAGCTGTTTAGTGAGCTAAATTATTATTTTGGTATTTGGGAGCAAATAAAGTAACGTTGTAAGGAATGGTATCATGATGTTTCTGACCCCCCCCCCTTCCCCCCTTACTCTCATTCCAGGTGCCAGTCTGCGTCCCCACCCCCCATTCTCTCTGCCACACAGGGGCGGTGCCACGCCCCGCTCAGCGACAGCGAGGACAACAGGCAGCACGTCAGATACGTCAAAACAGACGGCAGACTCTTGGGCCGGGCCGGCTGGAGCAGCAAGACCGCTAGCCTCTGCAGCGGAGCCTCCCTCTCCTGTGACTTATCGTCCCAGAGCCGACTTACCAAGTCCAAGAGCATTAGCTGCCTGGACAACAAGCTCTCCATCTACAAGCCCTCTGGTGGGGCTCAGGTGGGTCAGGAGGCCCAGGGGGGCCAGGAGGAGCAGAAAGAGAACCAGAAACAGGAGGACCTTCCAGGGGGAGGTGGACTGAGAGGTGGTCCCCTGAGCTGGAGCACACTCTCCCTGGGACCTTCGTCCAACCACGGCCACAAGCGCACCCTCTCTCTCAGCCGCCCCGTGTCAGGGGCATCCTCTGTGGCCATCCGTAAGAAGATCTCAGAATGGGAGTGCAGGAGGGTGGCTCTGCCTAGGATGAGCCTGTGTCTGGAGAAGAGGCCTGTAGGTGAGCGTGTTGGCGGCAGCGAGGGCTGCCCAAGCCTCCTCCCCTCACCTTGCAGTGAGAAGACCTTTGACTTCAAGAGCATCCGGAGGATGAGTACGGCTTTCTCCGAGTGCTCCTACCCAGAGACGGAGGAAGAGGAGGCAGCCTCAGACAGGGAGTGCCTGGGCCGCTTCCAGAAGAGGCCAGGAAAGACAGACTCCTCTGCGTTATTCCTGAGCTCCCTGTCTGCTCGGAAGGAAACGTCTGCTGTACTCAATCGGATACAAAAGATTGAGAAGGTGCTGAAGGAGAGCCCCAGCCAGCCACCGCGGTATCTTAGTAACTGCTATGCACCAGACAAAACGAGACAGAAGTTTTTTCTGATAGGTGGGGTCGAGGACTTGGACAGTAGGGGCACCAGTAAACGCAGCAGTATATGTTCCGTGGCCACAGAACCAGACGCCCTGCCGGCCTCTGATAAACTCTCCAGACAGAGGTTCAGTGTGAGCTCAACCCGGTCAGAGACCGAGAGCCCAGAGCCCCTCTGTCAACAGACCCCGGGGGGCATGCCAGTCAACCCCCTGCCCAAACCTAAACGCACCTTTGAGTACGACGCCAACCGCAACCACAAGGGAATGTCGCCAGTCAACGGACTACCTCCTGGCAGTGCTTCTGAGGAGTCACCACCCCTGCTGCCCACCACCCCAGCACCCAACATGACGCGACATCTGACAAAGGACGGGAGCTCCCCCAAGAGACTCCAGGACAGGTGAGAATAGTCACATCACCTCTAGACGTGTACGCTCTTAGAAAAAAGGGTTCCTAATAGGTTTTTCGACTGTCCCCATAGGAGAACCCGTTTTGGTTCCAGTTAGAACCCTGTTTGGTTCCAGTTAGAACCCTTTTAGGTTCCGTCTAGAACCCTCTGTAGAAAGGGTTCTTTCTAACTGGAACCAAAAGTGTTCTACCTGCAACCAAAAAGGGTTATTCAAAGTGTTCTCCTATGAGGACAGCCGAAGAACTCTTTAAGGTTCTAAATAGCACATTCTGTTCTAAGTGTAGTCTTTTGTTGTTATGGCATGTGTCAGTAAGTCCACGGTTCAGTGAACTGATGTTTTTGTGTTGTGCTTAGTGCATTCTCAGACAGTAAAAACATGTGTATCTTATCCCCCGGGCCCTCCTTCCCCCTCAGAATCAGCCATGCTGATCAAACAACATGGCGAACAGGAGATGCTGATTTATGTAGCTGCAAAACAAAACATGGGTCCTGCAGGCTGCAGTAAAAACAGAGAGGCAGTGAGTTTGTTGAGTTCCTTTCTGAGAGTTGCACTTGGACGGCTAGAACATTTATTTGTCTTGGATTTGTAGATGTCTTTAACATGTCCTGAGAATGTTTTTTTTAGGGAGGTAAGGATCATAGACCAAGCGTTTACTTTGTTGGTGTTCAAGTGTATTAAATGATTGGCCTTTTGTCTGGCTCTGGCTGTAGTCAGATAGACAGTAGAGAGGCCTCGCTCACTTCGTAGTGATGCTGCTAACTGAATTGGTTCCACCAAGTCTGCCTCTGTTCAGCGTTTGATAATAAGCAGATAAACAGTCTGCTGTTCATTTTCTCAAGGCCTCAATGTTTTCCTGCATTAGAAAGACAGTATTTTTTGGCTTCATATGAAGAGGATTGCATTGTTCTATTGATATTGTTCATGGCTTTTGTTTTTTCTAATTTGATTTGTCTAGAATGTTGCCATTGAAATGGAATATGTTAAATTCAGTTTCTGCTGTTTTTCCAGTGTTATTTTGTAAGAATGCCAGGCTTTCATTGAACAAACATCAAGTAGCCTAATTGCAACACAAACTAATTGCAAATGTCAACTACATTAGACAGGGCATTGTGTATCTTAGTATAAGGCCAGGTAACAAACGTCTGCTGTCTGTAAGAAACAATCAAAGTATTAATGTAAATAGGTCTATAACACAGTGCACTGTAATAATGGTTGATATAGCACACCCTTAAATATCACTACTCAGCTCCAGCCAAACTGTTCATGTCCAAGACCATCAATTGTTCTATCCTTGAAATCCAACAGCTTTTCAACAACGTTCCAAGTAACATCAAAACAGGACTGTATTCTTCTTATATCATGCCTGTTATTTAGCAAAGGCCTACAGTATAGAGTCTTGCCAGTGGACATCCCAAGGTTCCCAGTGTGCCTCCTCATCCTTCTTCATTATGTTGCTATAGAGCTGTGCAGTACAGGCAGCTATTAGCCTGTTATGTCTTTCTGGAACACTTGATATTGTTTATTACCCTCGTTCTTTATCCCCCTTTAAATTGCCTTCAGAGCACAACTTGTTTAGGCCAATGACTGAGGGGAGGGCCTTGCCAGATCCTCTTGATGAGCGGAGAGGAAGAGATCCTTTAATGTCCCTGACTTGGAGTCAGTGTTTAACATTCCTGCGGCAGAGGCAATTTCAGAGCATGTTTAAAAACCATGAGCCGTCAATGGAGCAGGACAGCAGGATAGCAGGCGTGATCTCACTGATCTAATGGAGGGACACTTCCCCTGTCCTGTCCTGAGCATTCAGAGTCCAGACACACACAAGCTGTCATGCTGTGTACATACGTACAGTACACAGAACTCCAGAAAATGTTTGGGTTGGTGGTAAATAAACAGGAAATGACTTTGTGATTGGAGCACATGTTGCTGTCAGCGTAATTAGATTAGGGGTGCTCTGAACCAGTGTTCCAGGTCTCTCTCTCTCTCTCTCTCTCTCTCTGTTTGTTTAATTGGCAGCTTCATAGAGGGCTGTTGAGGGATGAGGCATATTTGGGTCTCATTGGAACAGTGGCTTTCATCCTCTCAGGTGGTCCTCGTTGATTGTAATCGGCCAGTAGAGGATGTCAGGATGGAATGATCCAGACCCTCTGGACTGCAGCTCTTCTCTCCACTGTCTCAGCACACAGCCATGCATGATTAAATGCCATATTCTTTTCTGCTTTTTTCATCCTTCCTCCCTGTTTCTTGTTTCTTCCCATCTTTCCCTCCCTCTCGTTCGCTGTCCACGCTCTTTTCCTCTGTGATTCTCCCTCCATCAATCCCCTCGCTTTCTCTTTCTGACTCGCTCTCTTTCTGACTCTCTCTCTGACTCGCTCTCTCTCTGACTTTCTTTCTTTCTGACTCTCTCTCCCTCTCTCTCTCTTTCTGACTCTCTTTCTCTTTCTGACTCTCTCTCTCTTTCTGACTCTCTCTCTCTCTCTCTCTCTCTCTCTCTCTCACTCTCTCTCTCTAAATCTCTTTTTTTCTGACTCTCTCTCCCTCTCTCTCTCTTTCTGACTCTCTCTCTCTCTCTCTCTCTCTCTCTCTCTCTCTCTCTCTCCAGGGAGTCATGTGAGTTGGAGAATGCTGCCAGCCTGGCCTCCTCGTACCCGTCCTCTCACACAGAGAATGGCACTGTTTCCACAGAGACCCGCAGCAGCAGCCGGCCCAGCTCCAAAAGCACTTTAGAGGAGAACGCCTATGAGGACATAGTGGGTAAGCATGGTGCTGTGTCTGGATACCTGAGGATAACTCAGCCTGACCTGCAACACTTACTGATGCATTGTAATTCAATGAATAACCAGGATTTTGAAAGCCAAACTCTGTTAGTGACTGCTGATGCAAGCAGTAATTCCAAAATCCTATCACACACTTTGTAGATTTCTAGAGAGGTCTGATTGTTGGCCACTCTCTCATATCCTCACACTCTCAGCTGCCACGTAGACTGGATTGTCTTTATTCTGAAGGATGGCATGAAGATGTGTGCTGGTTTCACCATCAACTCCTAATTGTTATGGACTGATAACAAGTATTTCTTTATATGCTATAAGCTCTGTTTGTCTGTCTCCAGACAATGGTTATGTGGGAGCCAGCAACAACAGATGGGTTATATAATGCTAGCTGGCTTTCCCCTGGTTAAAAGGAATTTGACAGTCATGGTGTACATTTATACCCCATCTGCTTTCTATTGGACAATCCCAAATAGCTGACTGAAAAACTCTCAGGGCTTTTCAAAAATCAATGCTAGATTTATACTTCATATTCCTGCTTTATGTTTATTCAGCTCTGTATGGTTATGTAAAGAAAATCTGATCATCACTCACTCTTCATTATCAGGCCATTCCTTGAGACAAAGAATGGCACTCCTCCGTGTACTGGATTCAATTGTAAGATTACTCTGTGGCTTGGGAAAATGTCAACTTGATATGCCTCAGCTAAAGCCTAGACCTAGCACTAAAGCTAATTTCACATAAATCAAGTGTTCGACAGTCTCACAAGGAATTGTTTTCACAAAATTGGGGGAATATCTATCCTCTAACAAGGACTTTTGACCTCCTGATAGTTTTAGTAACATGGAAAACTACAATATCACAGTATAAGCAAGACCAACTCTAATTTCTCTGTATTGAGGGTGACAAAGTACAAATGTATGCCAAATTCCTTTCCAGTAATAAACGTCCTGAGGACTGTGGACAGTGAAAAGGCTGGTTCTCCTGAGGTGTTTCATGTGGCAGCGATGTCTGTCACATCTCGCCCGGCCCTTCTCGGCCCCTCCACTATAAATCTCCTTCCTGCTCATCAGGCTTGAATGTGAGACCCAGTAAAAGAATGGGGGCTGACATGCTTTTAGTTGGAAATTAGAGATTGAGTGTTGGTTGACATATGTTTGTAGCCTTTGAGCATTTTTTTTTGCAAGCACATGGGTCAAATTAAGACTGTAATGGCCACATTTCTCTCTCATACATGGTTGACTCTCTTCCTCTATTCGTCCTCTATAGCGTTTTATTCAGTCTCTGAAGATGACCAATGGTTCCAGGCAGAGCATGAATCGGTGGCCGCGAGGGGACCCGGGGGACTTTCATGCGTACCCCAACAAAGAGTCCATTGTTCGCCGGTCAAACACCTCTAGTATGGGATCGACGATGCGGTCGAAGGCATTTTGGCTGAATGATGATTAGTTACAGAGAAATACATTGCCTCTGTGAGCTGTCCCTCCCCAGTGATCCTGGCTGCTCCAGTCTGAAATAGGCCTAGCTGGCTCTGATCATGGAATGGCGGTCTCCACCACCGCTAAGCAGCGGTTTACAGGTCAGATGTTCCGTTGGAGGCAGCAGCCACAGCAGTGGGAGATAAGCCATGTTCTAGTCCCTCTCCGCTCGTATTTCAACGTGTAGCAGCCCAGACACTTTGGACTCAGACACACACAGCCCTTGTCGAAGTTTTTAATCAACTATGTGAGGAGATCATAGCTGTCTGAGGCAGTAGCCCACTGACAATGACTACATTAAATAAAGACTCTTCTCAAAATCAAATCAAATTTAATTTGCCATATGCGCTGGATACAACTGGTGTAGACTTTACTGTGGAATGCTTGCTTACGAGCCCTTCCCATCATTACAGAATTAAAAAATAATAATACAAATAGTAACAAAAGAGGAATAAAATAAAATACACAAGAATGGAGCTGTATACAGGAAGTACCAGTACCAGTACCAGATCAATGTGCAGAGGTATGTGGTATTTGAGGTAGATATGTACCTGAATGCAGGGTAAAGTGACTAGGAATCATGATAGATAATAATAAGACTAAAATATAGAACAGAGTAGCAGCAGCATATTGTGTGTGTGTGTGTGTGTGTGTGTGTGTGTGTGTGTGTGTGTGTGTGTGTGTGTGTGTGTGTGTGTGTTTTTCGTTGGAGTGTATATGAGTGTATATATATGTGTGTGTGTATATGATCTGCGTATATATAGTCTAGTGAGTGTGAATATGGTGTCTTTATATAGTCCTAGTGAGTGTGAATATGGTGTCCTTATATAGTCTAGTGAGTGTGAATATGGTGTCTATATATAGTCTAGTGAGTGTGGATATGGTCTCTTTATATAGTCCTAGTGAGTGTGAATATGGTGTCTTTATATAGTCTAGTGAGTGTGAATATGGTGTGTATATATAGTCTAGTGAGTGTGAATATTGTGTGTATATATAGTCTAGTGAGTGTGAATATGGTGTGTATATATAGTCTAGTGAGTGTGAATATGGTGTGTATATATAGTCTAGTGAGTGTGAATATCGTGTGTATATATAGTCTAGTGAGTGTGAATATGGTGTGTATATATAGTCTAGTGAGTGTGAATATGGTGTGTATATATAGTCTAGTGAGTGTGTATATGGTGTGTATATATAGTCTAGTGAGTGTGAATATCGTGTGTATATATAGTCTAGTGAGTGTGAATATGGTGTGTATATATAGTCTAGTGAGTGTGAATATGGTGTGTATATATAGTCTAGTGAGTGTGTATATATATAGTCTAGTGAGTGTGTATATGGTGTGTATATATAGTCTAGTGAGTGTGAATATTGTGTGTATATATAGTCTAGTGAGTGTGAATATGGTGTGTATATATAGTCTAGTGAGTGTGAATATGGTGTGTATATATAGTCTAGTGAGTGTGTATATGGTGTATATATAGTCTAGTGAGTGTGAATATGGTGTCTATATATAGTCTAGTGAGTGTGTATATGGTGCATATATAGTCTAGTGAGTGTGAATATGGTGTCTATATATAGTCTAGTGAGTGTGAATATGGTGTCTATATATAGTCTAGTGAGGGTGTATATGGTGTATATATAGTCTAGTGAGTGTACGTAGGGTCAGTGCAAGTGTACGTAGGGCCTTCCTCTGACGCCACCTGATATAGAGGTCCTGGATGGCAGGGAGCTCGGCCCCTGTGATGTACTGGGCTGTCCATACCCCCCTCTGTAGCGCTTTGAGGTCAAGGGCAATGCATTTGCCATACCAAACAGTGATGCAGCCAGTCAAGATGCTCTCAATATTACATCTGTAGAAATTTTGAGGATTTGAGGGACAATGCCAAATCTTTTCAGCCTCCTGAGGGGGAAGGGTTGCTGCCATGCCCTCTTCACGACTGCGGGTGTGTGGCAACCATGTTAAGTCCGTAGTGGACGCCAAGGAACTAGAAGCTCTCGACCCGCTCCACAACAGCCCAGTCAAAATGGATAGGGGCGGGCTCTCCCCTATTTCCCCTATAGTCCACGATCAGCTCCTTGGTCTTACTGATGTTGTTGTCCTGGCACCATTACATTTACATTTTACATTTACGTCATTTAGCAGACGCTCTTATCCAGAGCGACTTACAAATTGGTGCATTCATCTTATGATATTTACAATACTACATCTATATCTTTTTTTAAATTAATTAATTAATTAATAAAACATTTTTTTTGGGGGGGGTTAGAAGGATTACTTTATCCTATCCCAGGTATTCCTTAAAGAGGTGGTGTTTCAGGTGTCTCCGGAAGGTGGTGATTGACTCAGCTGTCCTGGCCTCGTGAGGGAGCTTGTTCCACCATTGGGGTGCCAGAGCAGCGAACAGTTTTGACTGGGCTGAGCGGGAACTACGCTTCCGCAGAGGTAGGGGGGCCAGCAGGCCAGAGGTGGATGAACGCAGTGCCCTTGTTTGGGTGTAGGGACTGATCAGAGCCTGAAGGTACGGAGGTGCCGTTCCCCTCACAGCTCCGTAGGCAAGCACCATGGTCTTGTAGCAGATGCGAGCTTCAACTGGAAGCCAGTGGAGTGTGCGGAGGGGCGGGGTGACGTGAGAGAACTTGGGAAGGTTGAACACCAGATGGGCTGTGGCGTTCTGGATGAGTTGTAGGGGTTTAATGGCACAGGCAGGGAGCCCAGCCAATAGCGAGTTGCAGTAATCCAGATGGGAGATGACAAGTGCCTGGATTAGGACCTGCGCCGCTTCCTGTGTAAGGCAGGGTCGTACTCTGTGAATGTTGTAGAGCATGAACCTACAGGATCGGGTCACCGCCTTGATGTTAGCGGAGAACGACAGGGTGTTGTCCAAGGTCAAGCCAAGGCTCTTAGCATTCTGGGAGGAGGACACAATGGAGTTGTCAACTGTGATGGCAAGATCATGGAACGGGCAGTCCTTCCCCGGGAGGAAGAGCAGCTCCGTCTTGCCGAGGTTCAGCTTGAGGTGGTGATCCGTCATCCACACTGATATGTCTGCCAGACATGCAGAGATGCGATTCGCCACCTGGTTATCAGAAGGGGGAAAGGAGAAGATCAAGTGTGTGTCGTCTGCGTAGCAATGATAGGAGAGACCATGTGAGGATATGACAGAGCCAAGTGACTTGATGTATAGCGAGAATAGGAGAGGGCCTAGACCTGAGCCCTGGGGGACACCAGTGGTGAGAGCACGTGGTGCGGAGACAGATTCTCGCCACGCCACCTGGTAGGAGCGACCTGTCAGGTAGGACGCAATCCAAGAGTGAGCCGCGCCGGAGATGCCCAACTCGGAGAGGGTGGAGAGGAGGATCTGATGGTTCACAGTATCAAAGGCAGCAGATAGGTCTAGAAGAATGAGAGCAGAGGAGAGAGAGTTAGCTTTAGCAGTCTGGAGAGCCTCCGTGACACAGAGAAGAGCAGTCTCAGTTGAATGACCAGTCTTCAAACCTGACTGATTTGGATCAAGAAGGTCATTCTGAGAGAGATAGCAAGAGAGCTGGCCAAGGACGACACGCTCAAGAGTTTTGGAGAGAAAAGAAAGAAGGGATACTGGTCTGTAGTTGTTGACATCGGAGGGATCGAGTGTAGGTGTTTTGAGAAGGTGTGCAACTCTCGCTCTCGAAGACGGAAGGGACGTAGCCAGCGGTCAAGAATGAGTTGATGAGCGAGGTGAGGTAAGGGAGAAGGTCTCCGGAAATGGTCTGGAGAAGAGAGGAGGGGATAGGGTCAAGCGGGCAGGTAGTTGGGCGGCCGGCCGTCACAAGTCGCAAGATTTCATCTGGAGAGAGAGGGGAGAAAGAGGTCAAAGCATAGGGTAGGGCAATGTGAGCAGGACCAGCGGTGTCGTTTGACTTAACAAACGAGGATCGGATGTCATCAACCTTCTTTTCAAAATGGTTGACGAAGTCATCCGCAGAGAGGGAGGAGGGGGGGAGGGGGAGGAGGATTCAGGAGGGAGGAGAAGGTGGCAAAGAGCTTCCTAGGGTTAGAGGCAGATGCTTGGAATTTAGAGTGGTAGAAAGTGGCTTTAGCAGCAGAAACAGAGGAAGAAAATGTAGAGAGGAGGGAGTGAAAATATGCCAGGTCCGCAGGGAGGCTAGTTTTCCTCCATTTCCGCTCGGCTGCCCGGAGCCCTGTTCTGTGAGCTCGCAATGAGTCGTCAAGCCACGGAGCAGGAGGGGAGGACCGAGCTGGCCGGGAGGATAGGGGACATAGAGAGTCAAAGGATGCAGAAAGGGAGGAGAGGAGGGTTGAGGAGGCAGAATCAGGAGATTGGTTGGAGAAGGATTGAGCAGAGGGAAGAGATGATAGGATGGAAGAGGAGAGAGTAGCGGGAGAGAGAGAGCGAAGGTTGCGACAGCGTAATACCATCTGAGTAGGGGCAGAGTGAGTAGTGTTGGAGGAGACCGAAAGGGAAAAGGATACAAGGTAGTGGTAGGAGACTTGGAGGGGAGTTGCAGTGAGATTAGTAGAAGAACAGAATCTAGTAAAGCGTATTGCCTGCCTTGTGAGTAGGGGGGGACGGTGAGAGGGTGAGGTCAAAAGAGGAGAGGAGTGGAAAGAAGGAGGCAGAGAGAAATGAGTCAAAGGTAGACGTAGGGAAGTTAAAGTCACCCAGAACTGTGAGGGGTGAGCCATCCTCAGGAAAGGAACTTATCAAGGCATCAAGCTCATTGATGAACTCTCCAAGGGAACCTGGAGGGCGATAAATGATAAGGATGTTAAGCTTGAATGGGCTAGTGACTGTGACAGCATGGAATTCAAAGGAGGAGATAGACAGATGGGTCAGGGGAGAAAGAGAGAATGTCCACTTGGGAGAGATGAGGATTCCAGTGCCACCACCCCGCTGACCAGATGCTCTCGGGGTATGCGAGAACACGTGATCAGACGAGGAGAGAGCAGTAGGAGTAGCAGTGTTTTCTGTGGTAATCCATGTTTCCGTCAGCGCCAAGAAGTCGAGGGACTGGAGGGTAGCATAGGCTGAGATGAACTCTGCCTTGTTGGCCGCAGACCTGGAACTCCACGTGGGTCGTGCACGCTGGGACCACCAGGTTAGAGTGGCAGCAGCCACGTGGTGTGAAGCGTTTGTATGGCCTGTGCAGAGAGGAGAGAACAGGGATAGACAGACACATAGTTGACAGGCTACAGAAGAGGCTTCGCTAATGCAAAGGAGATTGGAATGAAAATTAACTAAACAACTGGGGAAGCGAGAGAGCAGGGCCTCCCTCACTAACCTTTCACTGAAACACTCAAATATAACTCTTCCAACTTCCACTTTAGAAATTATAATTGATGTAAACTACAGTGGTTCAATGTTTCCAGGAATAGGCTCAAACTTAGTTTATTCAGCTAGATAAGTTGGTACAGTATTCTTCCATGAAACCCACCCAGTGCACCGTATCCTATGACGCCGTAGCTAACTAGCATGCTAGCATCCAATAACACACGGTTGGCACCAATACTTGGTTACAACAAACTACCAATGGATCATTCGTGTCCGTGTCCAGTTCCTTTCATAACGCAGAAGTAATTAAACGTTGGCTAGCTAACACAAAGTCAGTCCTGCTAGCTACACAAGTGGACTACATATCTCGAATGTTCAGAAAGTTAAGCTTACGTTGCAAAAATCTTATTGACTAAAATGATACAGTACAGCTAGCTGGTAAAGTTGGCTAGCTAGCAGTGGCTGCGTTGTTGACTTTGTTTGAAAATGTAGCTGGCTAGCTAACCTCGATAGTTTCTCTGTACTACACCTTTATCTTTGATACAAAGACAACTATGTAGCTAGCTAACATTACAGTAATCAAATCGTTCCGTTGTAATGTATTTAGTTTCTACAGTACTGCTAGTTGGTAAAGTTGGCTAGCTAGCAGTGGCTGTGGTGTTGACTTTGTTTGGAAAACGGCGTTGCTGCGAACGAATATAGCTGGCTAGCTAACCTTGTTAGTTTCTCTAAACTACACCTTTATCTTTGATACAAAGACAGCAAAGACAACTATGTAGCTAGCTAACATTACACTAATCACATTGTTCCGTTGTAATGTATTAAGTTTCTACAGTACTGCTAGTTGGTAAAGTTGGCTAGCTGGCAGTGGCTGTGGTGTTGACTTTGTTTGGAAAACGGCATCGCTGCGAACGAATTTAGCTGGCTAGCTAACCTTGTTAGTTTCTCTAAACTACACCTTTATCTTTGATACAAAGACAGCAAAGACAACTATGTAGCTAGCTAACATTACACTAATCAAATCGTTCCGTTGTAATGTAATGTAATGTAATGAAATGTAATATTACCTGCGGAGCGAAGTACAGCACGACTACTCACTCCAGCTCCAGAGACACTGCTAAGTCTCTGACCTCCTTCCTGTAGGCTGTCTCATCATCGTCCATGATCAGGCCTACCACTGTCATGTCATCAGCAAACTTGGTGATGGTGTTGGAGTTGTGCGTGACCACGCAGTCATGGGTGAACAGGGAGTACAGGAGGGAACTAAGCACACACCCCTGATGGGCCCCGGGGTTGAGGGTCATCCTAAGTCCAGGATCCAGTTGCAGAGGGAGGGGTTCAGTCCCAGGGTCTCTTGCTTGGTGATGAGCTTGGAGAGGACTATGGTGTTGGACGCTGAGCTGTAGTCTATGAACAGCATTCTCACATAGTTGTTTTCCCTCCTGTCCAGGTGGAAGAGGGCAGTGTGAAGTGCAATTGTGATTGCTTCATCTGTGGATCTGTCAGGGGGGTATGCAAATTTGAGTGGGTGTAGGGAGTCTGGGATGATGGTGTTGATGTTTGTCATGGCCAGCCTTTCAAAGCACTTCATAATTACAGGTATGAGTGCCACAGGAGTCATGGTCAGATTTTCCAAAGGGAGGACGAGGGAGGGCCTTGTATGCATTTCTGTAGGTAGCAAAAAAGTGGTCCATAGTTTTAGTGCCGTTAGTGGCACAGGAGACGTGTTGGTAGAAGTGAGGTAGGATGGTTTTAATTCTCCACCCAACCACTTGTTTGTTTATGGCCCCATACAGTTAGTTGAGTGCCAGAGTGGTGTTGGCTTGTGGATGGATGTAGACAGCTGTGATAATTACAGATGAGAACTCTCTTGGTAGATAAAAGGGTCTGTAGTTAACCATGAGGTATTCTATATCAGGTCAGCAAAAGCAAAATATTTCCTTCATACTGGAAGCAGCACACCAGTTGTTATTTATGAAAAAAACACACTCCTCCTTTTGACTTCCCCGAAGCTGCCGTCCGATCCTGCCACTGCATGGAGAATCCACTGAGTACTACGTGTATAGCGTCATCATCCAGCCACGTTTCAGTAAGACATAATATTGCAGCTTTTCAAGTCTCTCTGATAGGAGACTCTCAAATTAATTCTTAAGTGACTGGACATTTGCCAATATTCACTGGTTTCTAATTCTGAAGCCAGTGAAGTCAGTCTGAAGTCAGTGTCTTTGTATTTTTTTGCTCGCACACGCTTTTTCAATTCTGCCCACAAATTTTATATAGGTTTGAGGTCAGGGCTTTGTGATGGCCACTCCAATACCTTGACTTTGTTGTCCTTAAGCCATTTTGCCACAACTTTGGAGGTATGCTTGGGGTCATTGTCTATTTAGAAGACTCATTTGCGACCAAGCTTTAACTTCCTGATTGATGTCTTGAGATGTTGCTTCAATATATCCACATAATTTTCCTTTCTCATGATGCCATCTATTTTGTGAAATGCACCAGTCCCTCCTGCAGCAAAGCACCCCAACAACATGATGCTGCCAGCCCCGTGCACTTGTCACACCAAAGTACGTTCATCTCTAGGAGACAGAATGTATCTCCTTCCTGAGCGGTATGATGGCTGCGTGGTCCCATGGTGTTTATACTTGCGCACTATTGTTTGTACAGATGAATGTGGTACCTTCAGGCATTTGGAAATTGCTCCCAAGGATGAACCAGACTTGTGGAGGTCTACAATTTTTTTTCTGAGGTCTTGGCTGATTTCTTTTGATTTTCCAATGATGTCAAGCAAAGAGGCACTGAGTTTGAAGGTAGGCCTTGAAATACATCCATAGGTACACCTGCAATTGACTCAAATGATGTCAATTAGCCTACCAGAAGCTTCTAAAGCCATTACATCATTTTCCGGAATTTTCCAAGCTGTTTAAAGGCACAGTCAACTTAGTGTATGTAAACTTCTGACCCACTGGAATTGTGATACAGTGAATTATAAGTGAAATAATCTGTCTGTAAACAATTGTTGGAAAAATTACTTGTGTCATGTACAAAGTAGATGTCCGAACCGACTTGCCAAAACTATAGTTTGTTAACAAGAAATTAGATTTATGAATTGCTGATGAATACAGTATGGAATTTCTCTTTAATTTACAGTTGAATGTATACTGTAGTTTTTAGCATTTTTGAGGTATGGGTGTTAAACAATTTAGATCCAAAAATACTATATATATCTCCCAACAAATTTGGCCCATGTGGTCACAAGCCTTCTCTGAAGGATGTACACTGTACAGTTACAGCATGGTTTGTGGTGCCACCAAATGTTTAGACGGATCTCAAGCCCGTTTTGGTCCCGTGAACATCTGTTTATTACATGAATGACTGGTGCCACTGTAGCAGCCACTCGATGGCGAGGGACATTCTGTCCATAGCCCTTTTATGGGGTAATCCCATCCTGACATTGTGTAGATAGTCTGTCCTCTGTCTCGCTCTAGAGAGAGCCTATTGTGTAAACAGATGCCGAGTCACAGTGTGGGTGCAGCCAGGTCAGGGGAGGTGTGCCCAGTGTGTGTGTGTGTGTGTGTGTGTGTGTGTGTGTGTGTGTGTGTGTGTGTTTGGATGTGAGTAACCACAGCAGTTGATTAGTACCCTCCTGTGCGTCAGAAGCCAGGGAGACATATCATCATCCCGGCAGGCTGTCATTACTCTGCTTCAGTGGAATGGGGTCCAGAGCACTGAGACGTCAGTCCAGCCCTAGAGCTGGGCCATACAGACAAACATCCATATTGCGATAAATTGCCTGAATTGATGTGATAATGCTAAATATAACAATAGTTTATAACAATGTGCATGTGCCACCGTATATTTTTTTTATATTACCCTTAACTACTACTACTAGTGTGATGCTTGTAGCCATCAATTGTCCCATTAACAATCACACGTATTAGTAAACTTATTTCATTTCAAACTTCATATTTCTCTAGTATAGGCTACTTATCGTAATGAACAATATCAGCAAAATGCCTGCGATAAGTGATCGGTATGGTCAGTCTCAATTTTCGGTTTATGGTCCCAGCTATACCCAGGCCTGTTATTGTATTCATCAGCTCTGATAATACATGGGGAGGGAAGAGGGAAGAGCCCAGTCTGACTGGACTTTCATTTTCAGTATGACATGGCAGAATGCAATGATGATCTCACTAAGATGGATCATAAATAGGCAATAAATGATGAACCCCTTTTAACAAAACAGATACCTTTAACAGATACATTTAGCACAGTTTAACGTTGGCCTTCAAGGTGTTCCTCCAGTTTATAGGATTCTCTTCCATCATTGAGATGCTGAAGTGTAGATTTAGTGTAGTCTCTTTTAACAGACACTAGCTCTGTTGTAAGACTCTTGCTCGTCTTTCACTGCAAGTCTTTTCCCTCATGCCTTTCGACACCATCTGGCTCTGTTTTCCTTTTTAGTGCAGTTCCTTCGTTTTCTCACAACCTTTTCAGACCCAGCTGAAATGTTATTCTCAGAGCACGTCTGGATGGACATGGGCAGGGGTGTTATACAAGTTTTTATACTCGCTGGCTGGCCCTTTTCTAAGTGACATCAGTGAAAGCAGTGCTGTGTGAGATTCCCGTCAGTGTGCAGTGGGAAAACCCAAAACTCTTTGTGCAACACCTCTGAAATGTTGAGTGATCATTTCTACATCAACAGTCTCATTGAAAGGATGTAAGAATGAAGTTCAGTGATACCTGAGAGGAGGAGGAGGAGGATGTCCCGCTCCTCTCTTCCCCTTCGCCTCCCGCAGCAGACAGCCTGCATACTCCGGCCATGACTCACCCCTAGCAGCCCAGTGTCCGGGAGTCTCGGCACAGTGCAGTCGATCAGGGGCCAGCGGGGCCGCCGGGGCCCTGGGCCAACAGTAACTGTTTAAAGAGACAGTACATTTGGGCATTGTAGCAGCCAGCTGAGATTGACCTTTAACCTGGGCCCTGCATGACTTATCTGATCTGAGCTACACCACAGGGAGCCTCTCTCCTGCCCCCCAACTCCCTCTCCTGCCCCCCGTCATCTCACACAGACTCTGGCCTGAAGCCCCTCTGGCTTTGTCTTGTCTAGTCAAATACCTTCCTTCTCCCTGAACCTCAACAGATCCTTCTGAACAGCTGCTGCTGTTATCTTAGACCTTAATCTGTTTTCTTAATGTCGTCACACAGAGAAGGAGAACCCGTACGAGGACGTGGACCTGAAGAGGAGGAGTTTGGGTCGGAAGAACCGATTGGTACCGGAAAGCAACCGGACCTGGACCTCCCAGAAACTCAACTCACCTCCTCAGGTAACCCAGCTAGCTAGCAGAACTGAGATATTTTCCTCCCTCAGACTGGAGTTAGATCTCTGAAACCTGGACAGGATCCTCCAATCATCTTATTTCACAGCCTGATTTCTCATTATTTGCGCTACAGAAGCCTTTTGATGTGTTGAATCCTGGTGGAGTTCCAGTAAAATACTGTCAGTCTGCCTGGAAATGTAGGTTTGGCTCTGCTGCTTTAATATGGAAGGGCACTGTCTCGTCGTAGGAAAGATGATTTAGAATTTCCTTGTGTTCAACTGGGAATGAGGTCACTGTGCAGTGAGGAAAATATATTGTGTTATTGGGTACGATTACTTATTGTCATGACAAAAACCTCAGTCAATCCCAGACCAAACCAAGATCCATTGCGTCATCCTATAGGCCCTGGTCAGAAATAGTGCACTATAAAGTGAATAGGTTGCCATCTGGGACACAGCCTCAGTATTGTCCTCTCTCTCCCCCTCCACAGCTGCCCTCTCAGCCCAGTAGCCAGTCCCTGCGCCTCTCTGGTCCCACAGACAAGAAGAGTCACCGGGCATCCCGCCTGTCCAAGCGACACAGCCATGATGACATGCTGCTGCTGCCGCCCCAGCTGGGGGTCTCTCCCTCCCCCTGCTGCCTGCTGGATGACAGCCTGAGCAGCGCCAGCGAAACCCTGGCCTCCCGTAGGCACCGGAGGATCCCCAAGGTACAATATAAAACACTCCAGGCTGTAGGAATGAACCTGTTCTCTCCATGAGGATCTCCTCAAGGACTATTCTATTCTTGCAAGCCATGTATCTACGGGGCCATACATCTACCTGGAAGGCAAAATGAAGATGGATTTGCTATAGACTATACAAATGTCATTCTTTTGAATAATTCCTAAATGCACTGTGTTCGAAACGCTTTGCTGATTCTGTTCATACTTTGTTTTAAACACAAGCCATATCCCAGGGATAGTTCTGGACATGCAGAGAGAGAGGGCACTGAGAAGGATTTTATGTCTATCTCTTCCTCCCACACACTGAATGGAGCCAACTTTGAAGAGCTTCACCACAGGAGATCAGATAGTCCTCTACTGTCGGTTGTACACACACTGAGCTTCCCCTTTCCTCTCACTGTTTACAGATTGTCCAGAGAATCAACTCCATTTACTCTACCAAGAGAGGGAAGAAGAGGCTGAAGAAGCTGTCCTTGTCTAATATTGAGACGGCATCTCTGAGAGGTACATAGGGGCTCCTCCCTTCCTTCTCTCCATCCACTGTCTGGATCAGGGAGTAAATATTTGTGTCTCCCCCACCCACATAGTGTCCCAGTCATCTCATCTCTATGGCATAAACATAATTGTAGAGTTGACCCCTGACCCTAAACAAACCTTTTTTCTTTCTCCGATCTGTTTACAGATGACAACAGCGAGAGCGAAAGCGACTCTGATGACAGGTTCAAAGGTGAGAGGTCACAGTATGCAGTTGATGCTCAGTCCCTGGAGAACAATGGTGCACTTGGTCTATAGCTGTCTTTTTCTGCACAGACAGAGGATTTGTCCCACTCACAGCAGATACAACAAGCGCATGTCTCTGTTGTGACAAGTCGGTGTTTGGAACGAGACATCGATCAAGTGACTTGTGACCAAAGGGACCACAGAAATGTAACTGAAAGGCAAAATGAAGACGTAATGGATGTGATATAGACTATACAACTGTCATTCTTTTGAATAAATACTAAATGCACTGTGTCCGAACTTGTTGCTGATTCTGTTCATACTCTGTTTTAAACACAAGCCATCTGTGATGACAGTTATGGTGAACTATAAGGTTTGTATTTCTCTCTAATCTGTGTTTAGGTTGTTATGTGTTGGACTGTGTGAGGATAAACATGTGTGAGTATAGAGGTTTAATCAGTGTGTTGAAACCCAGCTAACGTTTTAAATCCGGTTAAGTTTTGGTTCCCAGAATGCTTTTGATAGGTTAGAGATAACAATCATTTAACCTCCATTTGTTTGGTTTTCAAAGCATTTTCTTTTTTTTAATCATCCCAGGAACCGCGTGGCAACTTTTCAGGGGTCCTTGAATGTTTGATTTCCTTTTACATCGTAACATGGTTTTGGAAACATCATACTTGACTAAATATGTTCCAATAATGTTTGGAGAACATTCTCTCGTTATGTTCTCTCTCAACCTAAGGGGAATCCAATGGTAACGTTTCATTAGTTATGGGAATGGGTCTTGTTAGCTGGGAAGTGGATGTTGGACTGTAAGCTCTTTGTCAGTCTTCATGGCTTGTAGTGCACTATTTGCTGTGATTGCTGTCAGTTGTGTGTAGTACACAGTATTTGGGATATGCATTTTGTTAATACAACCCTGTACTGAAGGTTGAACTGTCCATATCCCTCTCTCTTCTCTCCCCAGCCCACACCCAGAGGCTGCTGAAGCTGCAGTCAATGCTGCGGCGGGCCCCTAGCTACCGCACACTGGAGCTGCAGCTGATTGAGTGGCAGGAGAGGGAGCTGTTTGAGTACTTTGTGGTGGTGTCCCTCAAGAAGAAGCCCACCAAGAACTCCTTCTTTCCCGAAGTCACCTACCAGTTCCCCAAGGTAAGGGAACAACCAAAGTGTATTCTGTCCCCTCAGGCCCCTTGGTCATGGGTCAGACAGCAGTGTCAAGTCCCTTAAGTGAGAGAACGGATTTAAACAGGAAGGGGTCCTGGTCGATAACTGTTTGTTCTGAGACATTACTCACTGGACCTACAGAAGTCTGTATGCTGAGAGCTGTGATATATGGAGGTCGGAGACCCTTACCAATGTTGTTTGCATGTTGAAATAGAATTGAAAATGGCTCATTTTCATACAGAACAATATTGATTTCTGTGGTCAAAAACGTCTGTGTTATCTAATCTACTTTTAGTAGCCATTATGGCCACATTAGTCCAGCACATACAGTTCCTTCAGAAAGTATTCATACCCCTTGACTTATTCACATTTTGTTGTGTTAAAGCCTGAATTCAAAATTAATAATACAAACATTTCCCACTCATCTACACACAATACCCCATAATGACAAAGTGAAAACAGGTTTTTAGAAATTTTAGCACATAAAAAAAAGCTAATACAGAAATATTCATACCCCTGAGTCAGTACATGTTATAATCACTTTTGGCAGCGATTACAGCTAAGTCTTTCTGGGTAAGTCTACTAAGAGCTTTGCACACCTGGATTGTACAATATTTGCATATTATTATTTTTTAAATTCTTCAAGCTCTGTCAAGTTGGTTGTCGGTCATTGCTAGACAGCCATTTTCAAGTCTTGCCATAGATTTTCAAGCTGATTTAAGTTAAAACTGTAACTAAGCCACTCAGGAACATTCAATGTTGTCTTGGTTAGCAACTCCAGTGTATATTTGGCCTTGTGTTTTAGGTTATTGTCCTGCTGAAAGGTGAATTTGTCTCCCAGTGTCTGTTGGAAAGCAGACTGAACCAGGTTTTCCTCTAGGATTTTGACTGTGCTTAGTTCTATTTCGTTTATTTTTATCCCAAAAAACCCTGTGCAGTCCTTGCTGATGACTAGTATACCCATAACATGATGCAACCACTACCATGCTTGAAAATATGAAGAGTGGTACTCAGTGATGTGTTGTGTTGGATTTGCCCCAAACATAACACTTTGTATTCAGGACATGAAGTTAATTTCTTTGTCACATGTTTTGCAGTTTTTCTTTAGTGCTTTATTACAAACAGGATGCATGTTTTGGAAGATTTTTATTCTGTAAAGGCTTCCTTATTTTCATTTAGGTTAGTATTGTGGAGTAACTACAGTGTTGTTGATCCATTCTCAGTTTTCTCCTATCACAGCCATTAAATTCTGTAACTGTTTTAAAGTCACAATTGACCTCATGGTGAAATCCCTGAGTGGTTTCCTTCCTCTCCGGCAACTGAGTTAGGAAGGACTGTAGTGACTGGGTGTATTGATACACTATCCGACGTGTAATTAACAACTTCACCATGCGCAAAGGGATATTTAATGTCTGTTTAATTTTTTTACCCATCTACCAATTGGTGCCCTTCTCTACGAGGCATTGGAAAACATCTCTGGTCTTTGTGGTTGAATCTGTGTTTGAAATTCACTGCTCGACTGAAGGACTTTACAGATAATTGTATGTGTGTGGGTACAGAGATGAGGAAGTCATGAAAAAATTGTTAATCACAATTTTTGTCAATGCAACTTAATGTGAGTTGTTAAGCACATTTTTACTCATGAACTTGTTTTGGCTTGCCATAACGAAGGGGTTGAATATTTATTGACTCAAGACATTTCAGCTTTTTAATTTGAAATGTATTTGTAAGTGTTTCTAAAAATATAATTCCACTTTGACATTATGAGGTATTGTGTGTAGGCCAGTGACACAAAATCTAAATGTAATTAATCCATTTTAAATTCAGGCTGTAACACAACAAAATGTGGGAAAAAGTCCAGGGGTGTGAATACTTTCTGAAGGTACTGTAGATATTTCTGAAGAGTAGGGCCATGGCCGTAACATACGGGTTGAGGGAGTTTTCGGAGTTTATTGACAGTAAGTGGTGTAACCAGGAAACGGTTTCTATGGTAGTTAAGTGTTTACTTACTCAAAGATCTCTTTTTAAGCTATTTAAGATTTGGTTCAGTGATAGAATCCCCTGGGAGATATCGGTATGTTGGTTCTCTGCCAGAGAAAAGCCTGACCCAATGATGTCGGGGTAGAGAGGGGGGTTGGGGGTGATAAGGGGAGGGGGCGCTGACCCTGTGTGGGAGAATGCTTAGGCTGGTCATTTATTCTTACTGTAGGGGACATTTTTGGGGACCCTGTAAAGAGGACAGACTCAGTAGACTGTAAGCGTCTGGGTCTGTTTCTGACTGAGGCGTTTCCTGTTCCTTTCTCGGCTCGTCTCACAGCTAGAGAGGCCCACCAAGCTGATGAGGGAGGCAGAGCAGAGACTCAAAGCCATCCCCCAGTTCTGCTTTCCAGATGCCAAGGACTGGACCCCAGTGTCTGAATACAGCAGGTACAGTACAGATTACTGTACAACCCCACTGCATCACGGAGGAAAGCTCACCACCACACTGTTGTCTTATTAGTCCCATTCCTTGCCTGAACCAGATGGGTACTAATCAGTTGTGATGCACAAGTGTTCCATATATAGATTAAGGTAAAAAAAACGAACAAATCGATAGTATGATTAGACGTGTAAATATCAATGAGTAAAATTAGGAAGAAAACACAAAGATGTAATGCCATTATCTTCATGAAATCCTGGTAGACTCTTACTCTCACTCCTGCTCCTGACAACGTGGGTCCCTAAAACAGCCTTCTCTCTCCGCCACAGAGACTGGGCTACTTCACCAACCCTAAAGTGTGAATGAGATCCAACAATATGTTTCCTTTGATCACTGTTCAATCTCTACAATCTGTATGCTGGTTTGACTATAACAGAGTGTGTGTGTGTGTGTGTGTGTGTGTGTGTGTGTGTTTCGGTACAGTGAGACCTTCTCGTTCATGTTGACTGGAGAGGATGGCAGCAGGAGGTTTGGGTATTGCAGGCGTCTGCTGGTAAGCAAGCCACCATTAGTTCACTGGTCCCTGTTCTGTTCACACCCTGCTGAGCCAGCCCTGTTTGTTTTGACAAGGTTTTTTTCTTTCCTGTGGGACAATTGAGGTGTTATTGCGTCACCAAGCTGGGTATGAATAGGAATTTTAATGTCTGTATGTAACAAAGCTTGGTCGTTTTGGCCTTTCAAAATGGTTGGGATGAATCCTAGTAAAACTGGACTCCTTCTGTTTCATGAGAGTTTCTCAGGAAAAGAATGCCGAAAAACAAACCATGAAATGTCTAAGTTTGTCATTGTAGAGCACAACCCGCCAGTAAGGGTTTCTAGTCATTTGATATTTTATGACGAGCCCACAGTTCAGAAAGTATGGCTGTGTGGGATGTTGTGCTTGCTGTGATTTTTTTTAATGTCACTGTTATGCCCAAGAATGTGTACATTCACAAAGTGTGTATGTTTTGTAGGGTTTGTCAGTGTGTTTTAGTAGTCTACTGTATTTGTGTGTCGCGTAGACCGAGATGGGGGCCATTCTTAAACTCAGTTCTGACTGTTACTTGACTGTATTGAGCTCAGTAGTTACTGACATTAAGTAGCTGTAGATCAGACGACTCCTGGTGCTGTGAGAGAGGTGAGTTCCCTCCTCTCCGGTAACCCAGCTCCTTCCTTCCCTGGTGGAAGTCTAAGGAGTTGGCATGAACAACACATTCCTAAGGACTTTAACCAAGTTCCACATGCTTGATTTAATCATCCATTTGGAGAAAGCAGAGGAGAAAATTGCATACCTAATATGGACAAGTGGATCGGGATTTCTTTATATGTATGCACGTGTTAATTTGTGTGTGTGTGTGTGTGTGTGTGTGTGTGTCTGTGCATGTGCAGATGTGTGTGTGTGTTAGGAGATGGATAGATCCAGCAGGCCTGGTTGGCTCCAGAGTAGATTGGTCTGTGATTGTTTAGTGTGGAGGGTAGAGGTATTCATTAACTGTGTAGAGACTGCAGCACCTGTGTTTAGTTTACAATGGGAAGCCTCAGTCTCTCCAGATGAAATACGTCTACCTCCAGCAGCTGAAAGACCAGACTTATAAATATTTGTTCAACCACAGCTGATTGTGAACTAACCTGGTACTTTATCTGAATAAAAGCAAGTACAGTTTGTGTGTATGATAGTATTTCAGTATATTCTCATTGATGTTGCATTATAAACCTAACCAAGTATCTTATCTTAGTATCTATTGCCACATTACTGTCTGTGTTACCTTACAAGCCTCTCTTCCCCAGTGTCTGACGAGACTCTTAATTTGTGCCCCTGTTCCAGCCGAGTGGGAAAGGGCCTCGCCTTCCTGAGGTGTACTGTGTCATCAGCCGACTGGGCTGTTTCCACCTGTTCTCCAAGGTGAGTTCATGCTTACACACACACACACACACACACACACACACACACACACACACACACACACACACCCTAGTGTAGCCGTCGTCGCGGTTACCTGTCTCTGAGCCGAGCCGAGGCCAGTGTTCCCAGGAGTGAACTAGTTGAGGCTGTGCCAGCATTTCCACTCAATGGCATCCTGTCCAGCATAAACCTTATTTTCTGCTTTTTCCTCTCTGATTTCCCAGTTAAATAGTTTCCTTCACTTGTTTCTGAGTTGAGCTAACATGACACAGAGTGCTCATTGTGTTTAAGTACTCCATGCCTTATCTGCCTCCTCATGAATCCTCTATGAACAGTGTATTTGAAGTGAATAAGGCCTGTGTTAAGGGAAACAATTAAGAGGTAGTAGACACATCTAATGAATGAAAATAACTTTTTATTACTGTATTGTGAGTGCTAAAATGTGCCAAAAAGCTGTCAGTTAGTTTCATTTCATATTCATTTAAGGTCAAAAGGAGGCATAAATACAATAGATTGTTTCTGTCTTGTGAGGGTTGAACAGTCCTCATACAGGTGGCGGTGTAAGTTTCAGAAGGCACCGTTTTGAGGGCTTGAGACCTGCGTAGGTGAGAGAGGAAATGTTTTCCAAGGAGTTTGAAGTGCTTTTCTAGTTAAGGCGAGAAAGATGGGAGTGTTTGATTTCACTGGGAACAGAGGGTGTGTGGGGAGTGGAGAGGATATCATATGACCCTGAATGTGAGTGTGTCTCTCTCCAACAAACTTTCCAGACAGGAGTAGACAGGTCTGACACAGACAGACACATGGACATATTGGGTGGGATTTTCCTTTGCTATTTTCCATATATATCAGACAGCCACAGATTGAAATTCATACTGTATTTGTCAAAAGGGGCAAAGGTAGCCTGGTTCCAGACAATAGCAAGAGCTTTACTTCAGACAGCAACACGTTACCATTTCCATTTACTGGCCATATTGACTGAATGTACTTGGTCTTGGTCTATTACTAGACTCTCAATCTACATCCCGAGTGAAACCTTATTCCCTATTTAGTGCACTACTTTTGACCACGGTCCATAAGGCACTATATAGGGAATTTGGGACTTTCTGTTTGAAATATTGAGTGTTGTGTCTGCTGTGTGGTCTAACTCTCAACCCCCTGTCCTGTGCTGTGTGGTCTAACTCTCAACCCCCTGTCCTGTGCTGTGTGGTCTAACTCTCAACCCCCTGTCCTGTGCTGTGTGGTCTAACACTCAACCCCCTGTCCTGTGCTGTGTGGTCTAACTCTCAACCCCCTGTCCTGTGCTGTGTGGTCTAACTCTCAACCCCCTGTCCTGTGCTGTGTGGTCTAACTCTCAACCCCCTGTCCTGTGCTGTGTGGTCTAACTCTCAACCCCCTGTCCTGTGCTGTGTGGTCTAACTCTCAACCCCCTGTCCTGTGCTGTGTGGTCTAACTCTCAACCCCCTGTCCTGTGCTGTGTGGTCTAACTCTCAACCCCCTGTCCTGTGCTGTGTGGTCTAACTCTCAACCCCCTGTCCTGTGCTGTGTGGTCTAACTCTCAACCCCCTGTCCTGTGCTGTGTGGTCTAACTCTCAACCGCCTGTCCTGTGCTGTGTGGTCTAACTCTCAACCCCCTGTCCTGTGCTGTGTGTAGATCCTGGATGAGGTGGAGAGGCGGAGGGGGATCTCTGCAGCCCTGGTCTACCCCTTCATGAGAAGTCTGATGGAGTCACCCTTCCCAGCGCCGGGGAAGACCATCAAAGTCAAGACCTTCTTGCCTGGAGCAGGGAATGAGGTTGGAGACACATCAGCCCTTGGTTACTAAGGTTCCATCAAAGAAGGATGATGCATGAAGATAATGCGATGTATGCTTAATTGAGCATGACCTGTGACCTCTGTAAATGTATGACTGGTTGTGACCCCAGGTTGTGACCCCAAGTGGTGTTCTCTTCCCCAGGTCATTGAGCTGAGGCGGCCCATGGACTCCAGACTGGAGCATGTAGACTTTGACAGTCTCTTCAGCTGCCTGAGCGTGCGTCAGGTGGTGCAGGTCTTCGCCTCCCTGCTGCTGGAGCGCAGAGTCATCTTTGTGGCTGATAAACTCAGGTGAGCGGCAAGACTCTTAATGGTGGTAACCCTTCTAGTAATAAGTAAAGATAGAGAGAGAACTGAATCTCCTTGTCATGGGAAGCTGTCCCTGTCTAATGGTCATGCCCTGTTAGAGGCAGGTGGGGGTTGTTGAAACTTGTAGTTGTTAGAGGATGGTTACTTGTGCCAAGTGAAATGCTCAATAATACCTTTTAGAGGCAGTGTTTTGTTAAGGTAGTTCTGAAACGTTAAGGGCTGTTGTCATTGTTAGATAAGGATTGAAACAACAGTATTTACAGAGAAATCTGATACTTAGAGCTCTCATCGCCTGCTCATATTGTAGTGTAAGGTTATCTCCCGACAAAGATCTTAACCCGCCGACATTAGGTTATAAATAGTAAAAATAGTTCCTAGAATACTTCATCCTTGTCACACATGGTGGCTAGGAGTGAGATCAATTGCTGTCTAGGATTACGGTGTATGTTAGCAAAAATATCCCTCCTCAGTTATCGCTGAAGTCCACTGTCTTTTTCTGCAGTGAATTCACCTATTCTAGCCCCATTACAATAACATCTGCCTTACATGAGAGGGATTTTATCTCATGCTCTTGTACATTTTCCCTTTTCTGTTTACGTTCACACAGAGATCTGACTTTTCTCAGACCCACAACATTGCTGAGCTCAGGGATCCTCTATCTGTATCTTTCTGGACATGTGGCTCTACAGTACAGACAGACTATGATACCGTCATCATAACACTGTTTCACATGTCTTGGTGCATTTCCTCTCACAGAGATGACATATCCTGAACTTTAAAGAATGGACTAACTTCGAAGAGAGATCATTTACATAGTATCTATAACAGTTCCAATAGTGAGGATTGCCCTGCCACTCTGCCAGTGCACTCTGGCTCACCCTAACTGTTGATGGCAGATTTAATTCTTCAGTCGAGCTGCTTGCCATTCACCCAATCTGCACAGCAAATAGCAGCCTTCTACTGTGGGTTTGTCAGTTGGTGCTTAACGAGTTTAGCACGCAGGGACAGGGTTAGAGCTGTTAAATTAATTCTCCCTGCATGTACTCACAACTGATGTGGTTCCAGAAGTGGGTCATCTCTTTGCCGGGGGCCACTGTCCAACCCTGGCAGGCAGGGTGGGGTGGGGTGGGGCCGATAACATGGAGCTAGGGATCTCCAAGGAGCCAGAGTCCCACCAGGCAGGCACAGCCATCTGCCCCTGGCTATAGGACAGCACTCTGGGCTGAGGGGCTCTGTTAGAGGGGGGCAGGTTTGTGTTGAACGGTAATCTCTACATATCAGAGGACAGTTTAAACAAACATCAGTGGGGGCAGTGACTGTGAGGGGAAGGAATGTACTTCCTGTGTGCAGCGACTCTCTCCTCTGATCTATGGCTTCACTGTCACTGCATGACTGATGGCGCCATGTTCATTCCCTGGTCCCTGCTTGGCCTGTTTACGACAGCCCTCTCCACCCAGGGGGACTCAGAGAAAGCTGTTTTTGTCGTCACTCCGCCGTTTGAGACAACGACTCCCGGGTTCATGTCAGTTTGCACATCACCCAAAGATTGTTAATCAGTCACCCATTTCTAAGGGCTCTTGTGAACAGCAGCAAGGACTTATCGAATAGTCTGTGTCTGAGATACTGTTAGTGAACAACACTGAAAATCAGCACCATGAGTCTTGACAGACTACAGTACTACAGACTACAGTACTACAGACTACAGCCCTGCTCAATGTTAGAACTTAATTGAAAACCATATACTATTACTTATCATAAAACCTGCTTTGTATCAACACAATGACATACTTCACCATTCAGGTCTTATTCAAGCTCTGAATAAAGGCAAAACAATAAGTTTTCATTGTGGATTAGTGTCACAAAACCAACCAGTTCTTTCTGTGTGTGTCTAACTGGACTTAGTCTCCAAGGCTCACACCCAGAACCACAATAGATGGAGCTCTAGCTGCCAGAGTGCCCCAGAACAAGGACCAGACCCCTTGTGTCTCAGTTCCCATTGAAAACAGGATTCAAGGAGCCACTCTGGGCGTCATTGGGCCGTGTTGGGGAGAAGGGAGAGACCCTCTACTGACTTCACTGGTAAAAGGGTCTGATCCCGTGGGAGACAGAGAACGCAATTCAATCCCAGAAATCCCTTCCAACACAACATGATGTATGTTTGGGTGTAATCTATATCCAATAGGAGAAGGATCTAAGGGAGGGAAAACACCAAACAGGCGATGTTAGGGAATGTGTCTCCACTGGGTTGCACTGTGGTAAGATTTGATATATAAGTATTATTTTTAAACCAGGTGGTTCGAGCCCTGAATGCTGATTGGCTGAAAGCCGGGTTATATCAGACTGTATACCATGGGTATGACAAAAATAATACTATTTTCTGGTCTAATTATGCTGGTAACCAGTTAATAATCGCAATAAGGCACCTCGGGGGTTTGTGTTATATGGCCAATATACCACGGCTAAGGGCTGTATCCAGGCACTCTGCATTGCGTCGTGCTTAAGAACAGCCCTTAGCCATGGTATATTGGCCATATACCACCACTCCTCTGGCCTTATGCTAAGACAGAGGTTGGCAGAATCGCTGTACCGACTTCAAACGAGTCCCAAGACCCTTGTGGGGGTTGTAGAACAAAATGGAGAACGCCATCATGTTCGTGAGAGTCTCATCTTTCCACAGATGGGGTTTGTAGGCCAAACCGTTCGGACGCTACAGACGATTTTGTAAGAAGACCAATTTTCATGTCTCATGGTCTGAAAGACACTGCTCTAGCTCTGTCACCTTTCATTGCAGATGCGGAGGTGCGACATAGACGGATGCAGTGGATCCAATGCAAAACAACAGATATCTCTAGCTTAAACTGACTATTTTGTATGTTTTTTATTATTAGTATTATGCTAATTGGATTATGCTAATTAGACATAGGCCTTAGTTTTTTTTATGTTTATCTGACTCCATTTGATATTATGGTAAAGTCATGTGCAATCAAGTATTATGTGTTTAGCCGACTAAGATAAAGAAATGGTCATGAGAAGCGAATATCAAAGTATGTATGCTATTATTTATTTACTTAAAAAATGTCTGAATACATACAAGGCATGAAGCTGAAGTTACAAGGCAATACTGACCCTTAGGCATTGCCTTGGGCCATTTGCCATGCGGCGAGTAAATTACGGCCGATCCTACGGGGTTACATGGACTGTTGCATTAACCCTTTATTTGTACTGTAGGCTGTGTATGACTTGTTTAAGAGGTCACAACGGGTCGTTTGCCTAAAGCAAGCGTCTTTGTACATATAAAAATGCTTTATATCAGACATGTTGCTGCTTATCTGTGACATCAAACAGCCAGACAGACAGTTACTCAGAACTGATGATGATTAACCAGCAAATGGCTGCTGTAATAACAACTTTGATGCCTAATTACATAAATTCATCATCGGTTACATCAGACTGTAATTGCTTAACCAGATTTACCTGAAGGCTCTGTGCTGGGATTGCTGCAGTGCTCATAATGTAAACATCATCTTCCAGTTATTATGGGTCTAGGACAGAGAAGGGTAACCACCACAGAGAGTGTTGGCTTGTTTGATCTGCCTCTCTGTGGGTCTAAATGGGCGGGTCTCAACTTTTTCCCTGCCATTCCTCCATTGTTTGGGCTTGCCTGTGGGCTAGGTTCAAAATATACAGGTTAAGTCAAGAGGATTCTAATATCCCATAACTCTTTGCAATTCATGTGACCAGCGTTGCTAGTTAGCAACGGCGCTAGTAGATATCAATGGAGCTGTTTCCATGAATTTGTTTATTTTCTAACGCTTCTGTATAGAATGACTTTGTTGTCTTAACCTTCCCATCTTCAACCCAGCCTGTGGATGTAGAGGTGATTCTCTTTTTTTGGCCAATCTGAGAACATGGAGGTAGTTTCCGATTACTGAAGTGCTTTAATAAGTCAATGTTTCTATTGTATTTGATGAGAGGACCACAGTAGAAGAGACAGGGGATTGGGAGGAAGGTAGTGTGTGTATGACTGGGAGAAAGCTAGAGGGTAAGAGAGGGAGAAACAGGGAGAAAGAAAGAGCATTGGTGCAAAGGGAGAGCAAAAGACCGCCTCTGAAAGCTTTTCTCATGGTCATGGTGAATTAATCAGGCTCTTGTTTTCTGAGGAGGAGAAGGAAGGCTGCTTTCTGTACCTCGTTTCCCCTTACACCGCTCACTGTAACATCAGAAAACTTTAAACTAACACATGGTAGTCACCAGATGTATTGCATTTTTATTAGTTTAAAATCCTCCATTCAAGCCCCATTCATAATTTTCTTCTACCACCTGTTGAAATGACTGGGGTTTGCATTAGATTCAGGAAGAGCCCATTGCTCCAGACTCCAGTAGCAGCAGCCGTATAATATGGTGTATGTCTGTAACCCCAGTCTGTTAAAGTGAGCCACTGTAGGTAGCTACAGTGTACCACTCTAATCTGGGAACAAGCTGTACAGTTTATTTAGTCCCTTATTACCCCTGAACACTGTTGTATCACACTGAGCAATGCTGGCACCGCACCAAATAACCTACAACAACTTAACACTTTCCCTGTGTGTATTTCTAACGCCCAAAGGTGGAGTGGATGAACACAGTGGAAACATACTGTATGTAAAATATTTCTGTGAGACTGAAGAGGGAAACTCAGAAGATGGAAACCAGAGGCCAAGCATCTGACTTTCTTCTTCTTCTTCTTCTTCTTCTTCTTCTTCTTCTTCTTATTATTATTATTATTATATATACACACACCTGGCAATGCTGCCCACAAGAAGCATTGGAATCAATAGGCTTGAGTAGGACCATGTGTAGGGTTGCCAAGGGAAGCCTGGTCTTGCTGTTCAACAGCTTCCGCTACAACTGTTCATACCAGGGAGTCCAAGCCTAGGCCGTGATGGGGACTTGAGATCCTTATGGAGAGGAAGTGGGGAAAAGACATTGGAGCTCTGTGAATACTTAACATTCTACTAGATGCACCAATGAGCAGTATGCACACAATCAATCATCATGCTCACCATTGCTTAATTTGAGCCGGATCCTAATAAAAGCGATCAAAGTTAATTCGTCATGTGAAAAAGTAGATTTTCAGCCCGGGCCTGATATTCGAATTGATTCAGGTTGGGCCGGCCTGGGTTTAGGTTTGCACAACATTGCAACCTATGTTTGAGACCATCGCGTGGCTGTGTGAGAAGCACGCCTGTATCTCTCACAGAACTAGAATGAGATTCACTTTCTATGATCTCTCTCTGCTCTGCAACTCTCATCTCAACAGCATTGCACTTCATAATTTTTTCCCTCATAGAATCATAGCCGCGCGAAGGGTTCTGGAGGAGATGCAAAACCCCTGATAAATTTTAATACATTTGCTAAAGTTCTAGAGTTACTGCTGTCTGTTCAGAAAGAAATGAAATAATTCAGAATAGCCTAGTACACCATGAGAAAGCCTGTAATTTAGCCACAGAAGATCACTATCTTATTTTAACAAATTAACTAGCTATGGATTGTGTGTATCCAATAACAAGGGATAGCCTAAATCTGTTAGTGAACAGCATGCAGATAAAATAGGCAATATTTCAAATACAATTGCGGGAAAACATAGGTTGGAAAGCAAATGGCTCCTGCTGAAAAGAGAAGACTCTAATCTGTTTGCTGTAGGCTACCAACATTTTTGATCAACTTTCAGATATTGTTTTACAAAGTAAAACAAGAGAGAGTGAAGCTTTTGGCACGAATCACCAGCGAGTGAGCTGCACATCATTGGGTGAGTCAGTGAAACTGGAAAGCATTTTTAGGACTATAATTTCCTCTTCATATTGTAACCTACAATATGTGTGTCTCCACACACCTATGCCTAGACTATTGATGAATTCAAGACAAGGTTGTTTTTATTGATCTCATTGTGTCAGTGTCAAAGTATACTGTCATTTTGACCATTTGTACAGTATTTAAAAATATTCTGCCAAAGTCTCCAGTCATGTGAAATGATGCAGAATTGCATAAAATGCGTTTATAAAAGGCAACAATTTTTCGCAGACCCTAGGCTACTAAAAATGTTCTCCATGTGTGCAAATTCTGTAAGTGCCTCTGCTCTACTTCTCTATGCCACTACACAAATGCAATGATCTGCATGCAGTGCTTTATTAAAGGGGATTTTTCTCTCATGCGTTCCGGTACATCAGAGCTCCCCAGCTTACCCCCCTCTCGCACCTAACGTTTTTGTTCTGGCACCTCCCGATTTACAAATTAAGCACTGATTCTCACCCAGAAAAATATGTATTTGCTTCAGTATGAGGAGCTGTTAGTCAACAGCTGTACTGATGCTCCTGCCAGGGCCTGTGTTTGTCCTGGGCTGAAATGGGCCGTCTGGGATTGTGGACAGTGCTGCTGACACTGGGACTCTCCATCCTGCACCTGTGAGTCTGGCAGAGTAAGCCTCTCTATCCTGAGAGTTTCCTGGGAATCTGCATGGTTAGCCACAGACAGACCCAGGCCAACCATTCCTGATCTGACATGCTTATATAACCCCAAATGCAATATATCACAAAGAAAAGTTAGGATCCTCTAAACTTAAGTGGACGGTTATGCGGATATGGTTTTGTTATGACCTGGTCTGTAAAGGTCTGCCATTCCTTTCTGCTTTAGATTGCGTCCCAAATAGCACCCTTTTCCCTATGTAGTGCACTACTGCCCATATTGGCTCTGGTCAAACATTGTGCAATATATAAGGAATAGAGTGCCATTTGGCACGCATCCTTAGAGAGTTGACTGGCAGCTCTGGGCAGAGATGGTGTTTTTCTTGCAAGTTCATCATTTCCCATGAGTGTTTCCCTCAGGACTGAGTGTGTAAGTGATACTCATGGTATCAGTCCTCTCCTCTGCAGCGCTAGCTCTGTCTTGCCTGTGGCTGAGGTTGTGAGAGCTGTACCCCATCACTCCCTGTTGGAACATGTCAAACCCCGGAGACTGGATCTGTTCAAAAGGATCAGCTCCTTCTGCAAATAAAACTCAGACAGTGAAACTGAGACTGCTTTCTGCTCTATGTTATGATGGGTGAATAAGAAACCTGAACAGACCATGGGGCTGCAGTTGTTGAGCCATGTAGATACTGGTCTCGCTTTACAGTGTTCATTAACTATAATAACTTGCCATTTTACTCATAGCTCTATTTACACTAAACTGTACCAAAACAAGATAAAGGTTCCGTCAAGGAGAGGCTGTATGCACATCAATATTGACGTTGTGATACAGCGTGGACACTTATATGTATGGGGAGTACTGTGTGTTTGGTAGGATGTGCCCTCTGCTGTTGAAGAGAACAACTCTAGACAACATTCCTTATTAACAGTGCATTCATCTTCAGTGGGGTTTGATCCCCACTGATTTAGAGTTGTGGTATCTGTGTGTTTCTGATGGGCCTCATGGTTTATTTCCCCTCTCTATCTGTGTGTACATGGACTGTATGGAGTGCAGGAGGACAGAGGGGAGGAGGGTCGGCCACTGTCAACAAGCTTGGGACTGTGAGAAAGACGACATACTATTTGTGATTTTGTGTTAAGCCACAGCTGTCAAAATTCACCAGCGGTAAGGGTGCTGTTTTGGGTAATATCAGATGGATTCAAGATCTTGTTAAACTATTGTAACACACCCAACCCATCTCTGAGGGTGAGGGAGTGGACCTACTTCCTGTCACAGATGTTTGTAGAGCAGGTCTTAGCTGTGGGCTGTGTAGTTAAGGGTGTTACACTATCAGTGGAAGAGGTGGAAACGTAACAGATTAAAGCATTTGAATGGTTGCCATGGGTGAATCTGTCTGCCTGTCTGCTGCTCCCAGTGGTGTAAAGTACTTAAGTAAATGTTTTGTTTTTTCTGTACTTTACATTACTATTTATATTTTGGACAACTTTTACTTCACTACATTACATTTTGAATGCTTAGCAGGACAGGAAAATGGTCCAATACACACACTTATCAAGAGAACAGCCCTGGTCATCCCTACTGTATCTGATCTGGTGGACTCACTAAACACATGCTTCGTTTATAAATGATGTGTTGGAGTGTGCCCCTGGCTATCCGTAAATAACATGTAAAAAAGAAAATGGTGCCTTCTGGTTTGCTTAATATAAGCAAATGTTAAATTATTTATACTTTTGATACTTATTTACTTAAGTATATTTTAGCAATTACATTTATTTTTGATACATAACAATATTTAAAACCAAATACTTTTAGACTTTTACCCAAGTAGTATTTTACTGGGTGACGTTCATTTTTACTTGAGTCATTTTCTATTAAGGCATCTTTACTTTTACTCAAGTATGACATTTGGGTATTTTTCCCACTACTGGCTGCTCCAATGTGAAGTGTTGTACAGACCTCTCTCTCCTGGCAGCTGAGAGTCAGTAGGAGTGATTTCTTTCTGCTCTATCTTTTCCTGTCTTTTTCTTATTTTCTTCTTATGTTGGAGAGAAAGAACAGCCTGTTAAGAATGGATTTCAGACTGTCCCTTAGACCAACTGGAGGAAGGAACGCGGTGTTAAGCCAGGGTACATAGCCGCACTGGTTCGCCTCACATATACAAAAGTAATTGTTTCAAGGAAAAGAGGATCAGGTTGTTGTTTGGTTTGGACGTTGGAAAGACTGGTTCACTTATGACGTTAAGCAATACGCTCTCATTCGGCTCTCTTCTTGATATTAGAGGCAGATAATGATTAACTTTAAACAAATCTCAATAAGCTTTTATTCTGTATTTTATAGAGGAACATGAGAGTCCACATTTTTGTTGCATCTGTTTGTCGTTCTTTGTCCGCTGCTGGCTGCTGTTTTAGGAGTGTTCAGAGTTTACTTCAAAACACCATCCACCACTCCCTTTCAAAGGTCAGGATAAAGTGGGCAATCTGATGGAAAATCTGGCATCCCCATGTTTTATATCATATCTGTTTTTTCTGATGGGCCCCCTGCAGATCTGTGTTGTGAGTGATGTTGTCTGTCTCCCTCCCCGGCAGTACCCTGTCCAGCTGTATCTGATGTTGACTGTCCCCATAGAGATCTTAAAAGGATTAGATATAGTGATTCTATATGTAATTCTATGGTTGTCTGTCTCCCTCTCTGCAGTACCCTGTCCAGCTGTATGCACGCGGTGGTGGCTCTGCTCTATCCCTTCTCCTGGCAGCACACCTTCATCCCCGTCCTGCCTGCCTCCATGGTGGACATCGTCTGCTGCCCCACGCCCTTCCTGGTGGGGCTCCTGTCCAGCTCACTGCCCAAACTCAAAGACCTGCCTGTGGAAGAGGTTGGCACTTCATTTTCTCCATCTCTCTCTCTCTGGCTTTTCATCTTTGTCTCCCACTGTCTTGCTTTTCTTAGACCAGGTTTAATGTATTGGCTCTATTCATTTCCTCCTCATTCTGCTCCTCTGATTTTGTTAGCTTGAGGCTACAGATTAGAGGCTATTCCACTGTCACATTCCATCTCTCTGTTAGACACTGGGCTGGGGAGTGGCCTTCCTGTTACTGGTCAGCAGTAAAATGCCCACAACAACCTACAGTATATTACACAGTCAATTACCCTGCTTGTTTTCATTAAACATTTACCCAATGAGGGACTTATATTTCTGAAGAGAATTGCGTAGGTATGTTGATCCTCTTAACTGATTGGTGCAGCCATGGGACAGATTCAGAAGCATCCGGATATACAGTAACTGGGACATCTCACGAGACAGCTATCATGGTGCTCCTCCCAACCTCCCTCAGAGACCCAGGACCACCCCTGGGTCCAGGATGAAACCACACTCTCATGATGACTGTCACAGGCTTCTTTGAAAGAATGCTGGACCTTCCAGTGATTCAGAGCAATTTTACCCTCAAAGTTTTTTTTTTACGTTTATTCATTCAAGCACTCATACCAGAAATCGTTCTAAATCAGTCTCATGTTAAATTCACAGTCACACATTGAGCAATAGCATTGTGTTTTCGAAAGATCGGGTCAAACTTGAATTCTCTCAGAGCGCTGAATGTAATATGACCTGTTTCCTCTGTTTTGCTGCCATGGATGCTGTAGGCTCCCAGTATTGAGTATTAGAATTCAAGCCATGAGCTTCCTAGTATTGAGTTATCAGAGTCCACACACAGTGTGAGGCCTGCTATAGCTACAATTGCCTGTTCAGTGCTGTCCAGCAGTCTCGCTGTGGTCAAAGCCTGACAGGACGTTGACCTGCAGCAGTTTTGTCACCAATTACAGAGGGAGGAGGGAAAGAAGATGTGTCTGCTTCTCTGCTATCCCAGCTGGACAGTTCTGCTCTGTTCTGCAGCATTCTTGGAACAGAGCACTGATTTGCCAAGGCAGAGTGGAAAGAGGGGGAAATCACTTGAATCCGTCCTTGTTAAAGTAGCAACAACTCCTCCAGCCTCAACGTGCTGTAGTGTGGCTGACCCTTGCCTAAACCCCCCAGTGAATGTGGCCTTGGCAGTTGGCAGCTGCTGCAACCTGCAGGGCCCATGCCAGGGCAGCCTCAGCCCTCAGCTCTGGGGTCCTGGCCCCAGTAGGGAGGGAGCGAGGGAGGTTCTGGCTCTCAATAAAAGACTGGCAGGAGAAGCCATCAGGCCTCTTAAAGCCCAGCTCTCTGCTATTAACACAGTTAGTCCGAGTCAGCAGCATCTGCCCTCAGCCCATGGTATGAGTGAAAAGACCATCTTACCCTGTCTGTCATATTTAACACAAGGCTTTTAATGGCCTGTCAACAGTATCTGTTGTCTGTTTACATCTGTCTTGATGTTGCTGATCGACTCAATTAAAATTCCCCATGTATCTTTCGCTGCTTTTAAAGATCTCGTTGTAACACTGGTATAACACTTCCAACTTCTGGAAGAGCTCGTCTTTCTCTTGATGGAGAGTTTGATTTATTTGTTGAGGGCATTGGTATTCACTTTAAGCCACTGTAGGCACATGGAAGAAGCCTGGATTTGATTGAAGATTTTTATTTAGTTCACCTTTATTTAACCAGGTAGGCAAGTTGAGAACAAGTTCTCATTTACAACTGCAACCTGGCCAAGATAAAGCAAAGCAGTGTGACACAGACAACAACACAGAGTTACACATGGAGTAAACAATAAACAAGCCAATAACACAATAAACAAGTCAATGACACAGTAAAAAAAAAGTGTATATACAGTGTGTGCAAAAGACATGAGGAGGTAGGCAATAAATAAGCCATAGGAGCGAATAATTACAATTTAGCAGATTAACACTGGAGTGATAAATGAGCAGATGATGATGTGCAAGTAGAAATACTGGTGTGCAAAAGGGCAGAAAAGTAAATAAAATAAAAACAGTATGGGGATGAGGTAGGTAGATTGGGTGGGCAATTTACAGATGGACTATGTACAGCTGCAGCGATTGGTTAGCAGCTCAGGTAGCTGATGTTTAAAGTTGGTGAGGGAAATAAAAGTCTCCAACTTCAGCGATTTTTGCAATTCGTTCCAGTCACTGGCAGCAGAGAACTGGAAGGAAAGGCGGCCAAATGAGGTGTTGGCTTTGGGGATGATCAGTGAGATATACCTGCTGGAGCGCGTGCTACGGGTGGGTGTTGTTATCGTGACCAGTGAACTGAGATAAGGCGGAGCTTTACCTAGCATAGACTCATAGATAACAAAACGGATGGCACTGTGATAGACCGCATCCAGTTTGCTGAGTAGAGTAATTAATGGAAGCCACTAAGATTCCTAAATGTGATCGACCACCTTGACTCTGTCTTATGTAGCAACATTTTAAATTGTGTTTTTTTCATTGGATAAAAGTAGAGCCTCTGAGGTAGAAAATGGTATATCATACACTGCAGTTGTGGAACAATGGGAAAGTAATTCTGCTTTGAAAGTCGATAAACTTGTAACCCCACTTTTGAGAAAATGGCCCTTGAATGTTTTGGTACACCTACTGGAGAGCTCTCCTTTGTCTATACCCATTCAGCATTGTTCACACCCTCTTAATCCTTAGCTGCACCCATCTCTTTAAGGATTCACATGTGAGGCCATGTGCTAAACAGAGTGACTAGTTTAGTGAACAACCAAAGATTTCATGACTAAAAGTGATAAAAGTAGTAGCCTACACAAAAAAAATTACCTCCAGGTAAAAATACACTTTATCTAGTCCTTGGCCTATTTCCTAATCTGACTTTGGTGCAGGTGATTGTCACAGTTGACTTGGACTGGTGTAAGGCGGAATCAGATGCAGGAGACAGGTGCTGGAGTTGAGTGTCCTTTTAATAATTTGACACACAAAAAACAAAACCCCGAGGCACAGGGCGCTACAGACAGACTGCCTGGAAAAAACGCATTCCCGATATGGCGAACAAACTATAAATATTAGCGGCACAAAAAGGCACGGGGCGCAGCCCGGTAAATTCTCTCCTCCTTAAACTGTCAGATAACAAACCCGTAATAAAAACACGGACCACCGTCCTGAGTGGACAATCAACAATCCCGCACAAAATCCCAACTGAAAACACACCTTAAATAAATCCCCACTAATGACAACACAAAACAGGTGCGGAACAGACAGACAAAACTAAACGACAGAAACAACGATCGATGGCAGCTAATAGGCCGGCGACGACGACCGCCGAGCGCCGCCCGACCGAGGAGGGGCGCCACTTTCGTTGGATCCTGTGACAGTGATGTTGTTCTTCACATTACCGTCTCTGGTAAAAACACACATGTACAGGATACAGAAGGTGTAAACGGTACAGTGAAATGGTTACTTGCATAGTAGCAATATCAAAGACAGAAAGTGTCCAGATAAAAATATTTTGTAATTATTAGATGACACTTACCCAACACACTTGTCTAAATTGATGGGTCATGTGAAGGAAATGCTGTAACTACCCCCCAGCCACATCTAGCTAAGTGGATGGGTCACTATTGTCTAGAAATACAATAGATGGCCACAATCACCCCCAGACACACCTGGCTAGCTTGATGGGTCATGTAATCATCTGGTGAAGTGGAGTCTTTTCTTTAGACATGTAGCTAGCTAGCTAAGCAATGAACCGGAATAATCCCAACTCATACTACTACCAATACTAACATTGTCATAGCCTTAGTATGAATCTGCAGGTAGTTTAAGCTAACCAACTAGGTTCAATGTTAGCTAGCTAACATTAGGCTATAAATAGTAATGCAAATGGTTTTGTGAGTCAAATAATATTACTACACCTACCATACAAGTAACGTTAGATAGCGAGCAAGCTAATGCTCGCTAGCTGGTGAACAGTATGCTTTAACTTGCAATGAAACGAATTTCTGACAAAATTAGAAATGTATAATGTCTGAAGATGTAGCTAGATTCTTACTTGTATACATGGATGAACGCTTCACGGCAGACTGGAACCATTTAACTCTGTTTTGCTTGTAGGTACATATTGTTTGGCCAGTATTGTGTCAAGTCACTCCGGTTCACACTGACCGTGGCCTGTGCAGAAAGTAGCCCATCACTTTTTCCAACTGATCTGTTGATAGCTCCCGCTAAATTCAGGGCATCAATGTTGTTGAGAAAAGTAGCAAAACTTTTGCAGTTCTCGATGGCTAACCTTATATATATCAAAAACGGTGAGGTAGAAAGGACTATTAACACATACTGAACAGCTCAAGTTATAGACAGAAGCACGCTACACGTCAGACCAATCCAAACTCATCTCTCGACATGTCCAGCCCATCCATTATCTCAGCCAATCATGGCTAGCAGGATGGCTCCTGTCTTTTTCCGTGGCTAAACCAACTGGGCTCGTAATTTAACAATTTATTTGTATTTACAGATGGAATACAAGTTTGTTATTAAGGCACATGAAAGTTCACATGTTCCAGAAGGCATTTGTGCCAAAAAAAACTAATTTTGATAAACAATGAATGTTTATGTTCAAATGCCTCTCCTGTCAAGTAGTGACGTGCGACATACGCCTAGTTTCCTAAAATGAGTCACAAATATGTGACTTGTTTGTTTCCTTTGCAGGCTTTGATGGTGGACCTGGGAACTGACCGCTTCCTCAGACAGGTTGGTGTCAATTCTCCAGTACCTCGCCGTAACAAAGACCAGAACATTTATTGTGATATAATATGAACTGATCTTTTGATATTCTTGTTTATTGTCGCTAATTAAATTGTTATGCGTGTGTATAGATGGATGATGAAGCCTCGCTGTTGCCACGGAAACTCCAGTCTGCTCTTGAGCTAACTCTGGAGCAGAGGAATGACATCATCAATCAGGACTCTGACAGCGAGTCAGACGAAGGTGAACGAGGGACACATCATCACTCTCTACTAAACCAGATGTTACGAGTGTAAATTAGGACAACAGAGCACTGGCCATGTTTCAACCCTGTGAACAAGAACATGTACAGCACATGTCTGGGAGCAATACGCTCTCTGTGGAGTGATGAGAACTCCTGGAATGGGTGATTCACCTCACTGAATTGAAGGTTACTGGTGTTCAGAATGTAGTGTTTGTTTAATGTTACGTATCAATACACAATATCAGTCAAACATCAACTCTAAATAACTCTTGTGTCATTCCCACAAATGTTATATGCCCTACTTGATTCTCAAGCACAATTCTCAAGTATGTAGTTTGTGTTGCTTCTTTCTAGATGTATTGAACATGTATTAAGTGTGTTTCAGTTTCAGCATCATAATACCAACCTATCCTGTTTTGTCTGTTTCTGTAGAGTGTAACTCCTTGAACAGCCTGGTGTCGGAGGCCTTCATCCGTTTCTTCCTGGAAACCATCGGCCACTACTCCCTGTTCCTCACCCAGAGCGAGCGAGGAGAACGCAGTTTCCAGCGCGAGGCCTTCCGCAAGTCTGTGGCCTCCAAGAGCATCCGTCGCTTCCTGGGGGTCTTCATGGAGTCCCAGATGTTTGCGGGGTTCATCCAAGACCGGGAGCTGCGGAAATGCCGGGCCAAAGGTAGAGCAAACCTACAATGGCCCTGTTAATCCATCCTTCACAACAGTCTGTAATGTTATGGTCCTGTCTACTTGTTAAGAGATAATAACGTTAAGTGTGTCCTGTCCTCTTAAAATGGATTCATTGTAGTTCATCATAATACAAATAATATGTAAACTGTAATGATTGGTAGAAATGCTCTTTATAGGTAGGCTCTGCTACCCCTCACTTTTCTGCCAAAATAGTCCAAAATCCCTAAAAGGATCTTCTCAAACCTGTGCTGGTACGGACCTCTCGTTGACAACAGTTCTAGCTGGGTATTCAGTGTCATCTCCTGGCCACATAGTGAAGGGTATTCACCCCACACCAAAAACATGCTTTCCCTGATATGCTGCACTGTAACATTACCTCACAATATAACATTAATAATGTTAATAATTACCAGTGGTGGAAAAAGTACCTAATTGTCATACTTGAGTAAAAGTATAGATACCTTAATAGAAAGTTACTCAAGTAAAAGTAAAAGTCACCCAGTAAAATACTACTTGAGTAAAAGTCAAAAAGTATTTGGTTCTAAATATACTTAAGTTTCAAAAGTAAATGTAATTGCTAAAATATACTTAAATATCAAAAGTAAAATTATAAATTATTTTAAATTCCTTCTATTAAGCAAAGCAGGCGACACCATTTTCTTGTTTTTAAAATGTATGGATAGCCCTGGGCACACTCCAACACTCAGACATAATTTACAAAAGATGCATTTGTGTTTAGTGAGTCCGCCAGATCAGATGCAGAAGGGATGACCATGTGTTGTCTTGATAAGTGTGTGAATTTGACCATGTTCCTGTCCTGCTGCTAAGCATTCAAAATGTAACAAGTACTTTTGGATGTCAGGTAAAATGTATGGAGTAAAAAGTACATTATTTTCTTTGGGAATGTAGTGGAGTAAAAGTAGTCAAAAATATAAATAGTAAAGTACAGATACCCCAAAAAACGACTTAAGTAGTACTGTAAAGTATTTTTACTTAAGTACTTTGCACCACTTGTAATTACCTCATGTCATTCTGTCATTGTGTTGTGTTTCTGTCAGGACTCTTTGAGCAGAGAGTGGAGCAGTACCTGGAAGAGCTACCAGACACAGAGCAGAGTGGAGTGAACAAGTTCCTCAAAGGGCTAGGTGAGTTCTCAAATAAAATAGAATCTGCACTTAAAACAAATATTTCCCCTCAACAGACCTTACCTGTCCACTTTACCACTGGGACAAATTGTAACCTGGCTTAAAATGTAGGATGATACAAAGTTTGGTTCTAAAAGAAGCCTATTCACATTTTGCCATGATGTAGTAATGAGCACCATTTTGTCCAGGGTTCCCCAACTGGTGGAATTTGAAATAGATTTTTTATTGTTGGACATAAAAGACTGTAAAAACACCAGCAAATCAGCTACAAGTGATTTTAATTTTGGAAATATATTCCAAAGTATTCCCATGCATTATAAAGAGATATATGTGATCGTATACAAATGTAAGCAAGGTTAAAAATTATTATGTTTTAGTCAAATATTATATATGTTTGGGCTTTTTGCGGTCAATTTGCAGCCTACAAAATTATTTGCAATTATGTTCCGGCCACCTAACCATCCGCTCAAGAAAAAATCAGCCACGGCTGAATGTAGTTGATAATCCCTGATGTAGTCTAAAACCGGGATTCCATCCGAGGCACTATATAATTTCCCTGACAATCACGGAGATCACACTCACAGTAAACGCTGCAGATATCGGCTCAATTGGAAAATTTCATTGAAGTGTGTTAAAAAAAATACGTGACGTGAACAGTTCTTACTTGCATTTTGTTTGTGTCTTTTAGGAAGTAAAATGAAGTTTCTTCACAAAAAGAACTGAGGAAACCTGCTACTTAATAACCAAATACCGGAGCATGAAAGCTTGTTCTACTGCAAACAGAAGATCTGATACACCCAAAACCCTGTATTTTATTCACTTGTTTGTCTTTCAAAAACATCAATGAAATGTCAATATGTTGTACATATTTTACTGTAAACTGGCTGTGATACCCTCCAATGTAGCTTGATTGTTAGGTGTCTGGTACCTTAATTATGAGGCTAGTTACAGTAGGACGGTACAGATTGAATGTGCCTTTGTTTCTGATTAACCACTGACATTAAAGTGTACGTGAGAAGAATATGATCAGACTGAGTGAGTGAATGCATGCTGATGTATGGTGGATGTACAGTTACTATGTTTTGTTTTGTAGTTTAGATCATCATTGTCCTGTCTTTTTGCTGAATGAGAGCTGTAAATTCCACACCTGGTTGGGAGGATTTGCACATGCATTAACACATGAAGAAAATGATTGTAAATGTTTAAAACATGCATTGCTTTGTAAAATTCAGTAATTAAACACAAAAGACTTCAAATGATTGGATTCTTTGAACTTTTTTATGTGTTACTGTTCTGAAGAAACAGAACTTCATCAGCACTTACAGGAAGCGAGGTCGGTGAACAAGGTCATTGTTCCTCTTTAGGTGGAACCCAGGTGGCTCTGTACAGACGGAGGTTGGATCACACATTTTAAAGAAGTCAAACACTCAAAACAGATTTGAGTGCTGCAAGATGACAGTAAGCTTCCAAGTCAGCAGAGCTGATAAAAGCATGGCAGTGACAGCCACTGGAGTGATGTTTGAGAACATAATTAGGTTATTGGCAGCATGTGGTAGCTATGTGTGCCTTTTGGGATTCCACCCCACCAACTACACAGTTGAGTGCTGGGGGGACTTGTCATTGAGTTGTCAGACATGACGTCTAGTGATTTTATACATTTTGGCAATGAATGGAACAATAATCTGGAATTGAATAATGTGTGTAACTTGTCAATTTCGGGTGCCTATAAATGCATTGCTGGGTCATATTTATAATGAGAGTAATATTATATTACAGTCAATACTAGCCCAGAACATGTGTACAGAGATGAAACTGTCACTGAGTGTGTATTTGGGTAGCTGGAACAAGACCATGTTTATCTTCTAGCTCTATCCGACGAAGACGACCGAGGAACGGAGGGTGTCAGAATGAGACAATAGTCTCAGGACTAACAGGTTCGGTATACAGTGCATTCAGAAAGTATTCAGTCCCCTTGACTTTTTCCACAATTTCTTACGTTAAAGCCTTCTAAAATGTATCAAATATTTTTTTCCCTCATCAATCTACACACAATACCTCATAATGACAAAGCAACAAAAAGGTTTTAGACATTTTTGAAAATCTATTAAAAATAAAAAACAAAAATGCCTTATTTGCATAAGTATTCAGACCCTTTGCTATGAGACTTGAAATTGAGCCTCAGGTGCATCTTGTTTCCATTGATCATCTTTGAGATGTTTCTACAACTTGATTGGAGTCCACTTGTGGTAAATTCAATTGATTGGACATGATTTGGAAAGGCACACACCTGTCTATGTAAGCAAAAACTAAGCCATGAGGTCGAAGGAATTGTTCGTAGAGCTCCAAGACAGGATTGTGTCGAGGCACAGATCTGGGGAAGGGTACCAAAACATTTCTGCAGCTTTGAAGGTTCACAAGAACACAGTGGCCTCCATTATTCTTAGCTGGCCGCCCAGCCAAACTGAGCAATCGGGGTAGAAGGGCCTGGGTCAGAGAGGTGATCAAGAACCCGATGTTCACTCTGACAGAGCTCTAGAGTTCCTCTGTGTAGATGGTAGAACCTTCCAGAAGGACAACCATCTCTGCAGCACTCCACCAATCAGGCCTTTACGGTAGAGTGGCCAGATGGAAGCCACTCCTCAGTAAAAGGCACATGACAGCCCGCTTGGAGATTGCCAAAAGGCACCTAAAGCACTCTCAGACCATGAGAAACAAGATTCTTTGGTCTGATGAAACCAAGACTGAACTCTTTGGCCTGAATGCCAAGCGTCACGTCTGGAGGAAACCTGGCACCATCCCTACTGTGAAGCATGGTGGTGGCAGCATCATGCTGTGGGGATGTTTTTCAGCGGCAGGGACTGGGAGACTAGTCAGGATCAACGCAAAGAAGAACGAAGCAAAGTACAGAGATATCCTTCATGAAAACCTGCTCCAGAGCGCTCAGAACCTCAGAATGGGGCGAAGGTTCACCTTCCAACAGGACAATGACCCTACGCACACAGCCAAGACAATGCAGGAGTGGCTTCGGGACAAGTTTCTGAATATCCTTGAGTGGCCCAGCCAGAGCCTGAACTTAAACCTGATTGAACATTTCTGGAGAGACGTGAAAATAGCTGTGCAGCCCATCCAACCTAACAGAGCACAACTGTATTTTTGTAGGGTCAAACCCAAGGAGGCTGTAATCGCTGCCAAAGGTGCTTCAACAATGTACTGAGTAAAGGGTCTGAATACTTTAATTTTATCTTTAATACATTTGCAAAAATTTCCCAAAACTGTTTTGCTTTGTCATTATGTGGTATTGTGTGAATATTGATCAGGGAAAAAAACAATTTAATTCATTTTAGAATAAGACTGTAATGTAACAAAATGTGGAAAAAGTCAAGGGGTCTGAATACTTTCCGAATGCACTGTACACTATCTAAACCAGTGGTTATTAAAATCAATCCGAGTTACAGTGTGATACACAAACAGGCAGACAAGACGGGGCAAGTTTACACATACATTCATTGGCTTCTGCATTAAAAGGTATTGTATCACCATTGGATCTGTGATGGTGCATATCATCTGTCAGATGTTCTGTGTTGAGCTGTGGGATGGCAGAGCAAAGACGGTCAGCTGAAAAATACCAGAAAAAACGATTGGGATGCAGTTATACATTAGACCAAAATTAGGGTATCCTTCACCATACGCCCATGCCAGTGGCTGACGTGCCCGATGCCTTCTAGTTTCGGTATTTTTGGTGGGCTAGGATGAATAACGGGTTGGGTAAGTTAAATATGATTAAAACAATAGCTTACCTGTACTGTCCTATCGTGATACTGGCCTGTCATGGTATTATGCTTGCACTGAGTTACCAGGCACAACTGGCTTTTACGGTGGAACATTAAACATATCGACAGCATATTTTAAGCTTGAATAGATAGGAGAAATAGGCTAGTCATAATGTTACCGTCATAAAATGAATGTGAAATGTATGTGTTTGGGAAGATATTTGTACAAAAATGCATTATGACAATAAGATTCATCGAAGATCAAATGTGTTTGTGTGTGGGTGGGTGGGGGGGATGTGTGTGGTGGTGGTGGTGGGGTGATGTGAGATTTCAGATGGGAAGTACCGTTTTCCCCGAAGAAATAAACGCATGTAAGTCTCACGATCAAACACGAGACTTTGTAACTCCAAAATATTTGAGCTGGACAAAAGAGCGACATCCAATGGATGGAGAGGGGATAGCCTGCCTTATACTGTGATGATCAGGATAAGGTAAAAAGTCAAGCTTTGGTCATACTTGACTTGTGACAGCCCTTCACTATCGTAGGGTAGGCCTAGGTGAGTATATTCTGTATCGCAGTGAAGATACCAGTAGCCTACAGTCCATTTCAGATTCGTAAACATGGTCATAATAATAATGTAGCCCGTCCTAGTACACTACGTGCGCACTGACACTGAAAGCAATTGTCATCACATAACGGTAGTTTATATTGTCTGACCCTGAACCTTGCGGACGCACTGCTAAAGCGAAAGTTATTGCGTTTGAGGTATGTTATGAGCAACTATTGTGTTTTGTATCTTAAAAACGATATTGTAATGCATGATCTTTTGGACAGCAATACATGCGTAAATAATCGAATGGATTTAGGTGCGGCTCTGTTGACTATTGAGTAGCTCAAATGATGCGCATCCTCTGATACTGTATGTGAGCCAAGATTTCGGGAATGTCATATAAACAACAAATCGATACCAGTTAGGTTACCATTATATTTTGATTACAACAGGGAATGCGTCAGTATAATTAGACTAGATTATGTTACACAATCTATCTGTCTAATTTTAAAGTCATTGATTCACCTGCTCCTTGTCTATCATGATGAAAATCAGATATTTGCACATAGCCTACTGGAATGATAGCCCAGCCATGTATCATAACTTGTTTTAATTTTAATAACTTGATATTACAGAAAATGGTTGAAACAACAGCAACCACGTTTGCATTCATTGATCAGGCTCAATATACAATTGATATACATGATGACAATGACAGGTTATCAGTGAGTGACATTGACCTCTGTTAAGTGTCAGTGTGGCCGGTCTGTATAAAATAGGGCAATAATACAATCATTTCCCCACACATTGATTCCATATTGGGAGGTTTAAAAGATAATTATGCAATTTCATAAAAAGAGAAATGCCCTGCAATTCATACCTGCATATCCACATATTATAGCTCTTATTGCCAGTAGAAACATGAACAAGCTGAGAAGTGTGTAGTCCCCCGAGCATACAGGGCCACCCGAGTGGCACAGCGGTCTAAGGTACTGCATCGCAGTGCAAGAGGCATCACAACAGACCCGCGTTCGATCCCGGGCTGTATTACAACCGGCCGTGATTGGGTGTCCCATAGGGCGGCGCACAATTGTCCAAGCGTTGTCCGGGTTAGGGAAGAGTTTGGACGAGGGGGACGTTACAAGTAGGCCGTCATTGTAAATAAGAATTTGTTCTTAACTGACTTGCCTAGTTAAATAAAGGTTAAATAAAACAAAAATAATAATAATTCCAGGGAGGTGTTAGTGAAACACAGGGAGGTGTTGCACTGCTATAAAGCTGTTATTGACAGACAGCCAGGGAGTGGTGCTCACATTCCTTCTCACAGGAAACACAAAGCAGCTCTCAGAGAGCCCCCTCAACACTCATCATCACTCAATAGAAAAGACCCAATACTTGGATGGTGCATCAGGATTAGGGGTCATAATGTAAAGAGAAGTAGCCTAAACACATGCAGATACATACAGTGCCTTCAGAAAGTGTTTACACTCCTTCACTTTTTCCTAATTGTTTTGTGTTACAGCCTGAATTGAAAATTGATTACATTTAGATTTTTTTTGTCAGTAGCCTACACATAATACCCTATAATGTGAAAGTGGAATTATGGTTTTAGACATTTTTACAAATTAATAAAAAATGAAAAGATTAAATGTATTGAGTCAATAAGTATTCAACCCCTTTGTTATGGCAAACCTATTAAAATGTGTTTATTAAGTCACATAATAAGTTGCATGATTTCTTAATGACTACCTCATCTCTGTACCCCCACACATACAATAATCTGTAAGGTCCTTCAGTCGAGCAGTGAATTTCAAACACAGATTCAACCACAAAGACCAGGAAGGTTTTTCAATGCCTCGCAAAGAAGGGCACCTATTGGTAGATGGGTATTAAAACTAAACAGACATTAAATATCCCTTTGAGCATGGTGAAGTTATTAATACACGTTGGATGGTCTATCAACACACCTAGACACTACAATAATACAGGCGTCCTTCCTAACTCAGTTGCTGGAGAGGAAGAAAACCGCTCAGGGATTTCACCATGAAGTCAATGGTGACTTTAAAACAATTACAGAGTTTAATGGCTACGATAAGAGAAAACTGAGGATGGATCAACAACATTGATTCAGGACATAAAGTTAATTGCATTCCCAAATGTTTTGCAGTATTACTTTAGTGCCTTGTTGCAAACAGGATGCATGTTTTTGAATATTATTATTCTGTAAAGGCTTCCTTCTTTTCACTCTGTAATTTAGATTAGTATTGTGGAGTAACTACAAAATGTTATGTTTGGGGCAAATCCAATACAACACATTACTGAGTACCACTGTCCATATTTCAAGCATAGTGGTGGCTGCATCGCGTTACGGGTATGCTTGTAATTGTTAATGAATGGGGATTCAAAAGAAATAGACCAAAAGGCAAAATCCTAGAGGAAAACCTGGTTTAGTCTGCTTTACACCAGACACTGGGAGATTAATTCACCTTTCAGCAGGATAATAACCCAAAACACAAGGCTACACTGGAGTTGCTTACCAATAAGACAGTGAATGTTCTTGAGTGGCCAAGTTACAGTTTTGACTGAAATCTACTTGAAAGTCTTTGGCAACACTTGAAAATGGTTGTCTAGCAATGATCAACAACCAATTTGACAGAGCTTAAAGAATTTTAAAAAGAGTAATGGGAAAATATTGCCCAATCCAGTTGTGGAAAATTCTTAGAGACTTACCCAGAAAGCCTCACAGCTGTAATCACTGCTAAATGTGCTTCTACAAAGTATTGACCCAGGGGTGTGAATACTTATGTTAATTAGATATTTATGTATTTCATTTTCAATACATTTGCAAAAAAAATCTAAAAACATGTTTTCACTTTGTCATTATGGGGTATTGTGTGTAGATGGATGAGAGAAAAAAATCTATTAAATCCATTTTGAATTTAGACTGTAACACAACAAAATGTGGAATAAGTCAAGGGGTATGAATTCTTTCTGAAGGCACTGTATCACTGTGTACATGGATTCACTATGCCTGATTTTGAACAGAGGACCGCAAGAGTACCTTCAGTGATGAGAGTGCTCAAATGATTTAAATTATGCATATCTTTTATGATTTTTTTATATGCTATTATCATTAATTCAATACGGATACATCTGTACCACAAGGCAGATTCCAAGGAAGAGTATTGAACACATTTTTCTCCTGTAGGCTATGTAATGAGTTATGGACTTAAATACACTTTAAATGGGTTGCTGTGAATTTGACAGTAGCGTACAGGCAGCTCGGTGGCAAGTAAGGTTCTGTATTTCATATTACAGTATTATACTGTAATATACCGTATCAAAGCAAGTAATGTGTAATGACACCCAGTACAATACCGTAAAATGTACTATAAAAATAATTCGGTAAAAAAGAAAATGCTACAGTAATCGAAAAATAATGAATGAATGGGTGAATGAAATGAATTGAGGGAGGTGTTTGTATTTCACAGTATTATACAGTAATTACAAGAGATTGCAAACAGGTTGGCTGCTAGGTAAAGTGTTTACACATTACAGTATATTCATGAATATTTTGCGTTTTATATCACTTGCACTTCTAGAGGCCTTAACAAAGGCTTCCAAACTGGCAGCGACTACAGGGCCAAACAGACCAAAAGGACATGGCAAAATGCTCAACCATTTAAGGTTTTGGACTTGCTGCCACTCCAATCTGTCCACTATACAAATTGATGGGGCACTATAAGGAGTTAAATTAGTACAGCCTTCTCACTCATTTGTGCAACCAATATAGCCTATGACAAGGCATGCCTCAAAATACTACTACTACATCACCAAAAGTATGAGGACAGAGGGCGAACAATAATAATTTGATGAATCCATTTAACTGATGTGAATGCATAATTTTGATATCAGTGATGATGATACAGTATTCATCTCTCAGAGTTCATATGAAAGCCTATTGTTACTACATAATGAGAAGGTATTTGTCTACAGTTACAGTTGAAGTCGGAAATTTACATACACCTTAGCCAAATACATTTAAACTCAGTTTTTCACAATTCCTGACATTTAATCCTAGTAAAAAGTCTCTGTCTTAGGTCAGTTAGGATCACCACTTTATTTTAAGAATGTGAAATGCCAGAATAATTGTCACGTCCTGATCAGTAAAGGGGTATTTTGTTATTGTAGTTTGGTCAGGACGTGGCAGGGGGTGTTTGTTTAGAGTGTCTCGGTTTGTTGGTCTATGTGCTTATGTAGGAGGGGATGTTTGTTTAGAGTGTCTCGGGGTTTGTTGGTCTATGTGCTTATGTAAGAGGGGTGTTTGTTTAGAGTGTTCCGGGGTTTTTTGGTCTATGTTCTATGTTAGTGTATTTCTATGTTCAGTCTAGTCTATCTATTTCTATGTTTAGTTCATTGGATTGACCTTCAATTGGAGGCAGCTGTTCCTCGTTGCCTCTGATTGAAGGTCCTACGTATAGGGGTGTTTTGTAATGGGATTTGTGGATAGTTGTTTCCTGTTTTGTGTCTGTGCACCTGACAGGACTGTTTAGTGTCGTTCTTTGTTTTGTATACGTGATTTGTTTGTTTTTCCTTCTTTTGAGTTAATAAAGAAGACGAGTATACACATTCCCGCTGCACCTTGGTCTAATCCTTATGACGCCCGTTACAATAATAGTAGAGAGAATTATTTATTTCAGCCTTTATTTCTTTCATTACATTCCCAGTGAGTCAAAAGTTTACATACACTCAATTAGTATTTGGTAGCATTGCCTTTAAATTGTTTAACTTGGGTCAAACGTTTCGGGTAGCCTTCCACAAGCTTCCCACAATAAATTGGGTGAATTGTGGCCCATTCCTCCTGACAGAGCTGGTGTAACTGAGTCAGGTTTGTAGGCCTCCTTGCTCGCACATGCTTTTTCAGTTCTGCCCACACATTTTCTATAGGATTGAGGTCAGGGCTTTGTGATGGCCACTCCAATACCTTGACTTTGTTGTCCTTAAGCCATTTTGCCACAACTTTGGAAGTATGCTTGGGGTCATTGTCCATTTGGAAGACCCATTTGCGACCAAGCTTTAACTTCCTGACTGATGTCTTGAGATGTTGCTTCAATATATCCACATCATTTTCCTGCCTCATGATGCCATCTATTTTGTGAAGTGCACCAGTCCTTCCTGCAGCAAAGCACTCCTACAACATGATGCTGCCACCCCGTGCTTCACGGTTGGGATTGTGTTCTTCGGCTTGCAAGCCTCCCCCTTTTTCCTCCAAACATAATGATGGTTATTATGGCCAAACAGTTCTATTTTTGTTTCATCAGACCAGAGGACACTTCTCCAAAAAGTGCGAACTTTGTCCCCATGTGCAGTTGCAAACTCTAGTTTGGCTTTTTTATGGCAGTTTTGGAGCAGTGGCTTCTTCCTTGCTGAGCAGCCTTTCAGGTTATGTCGATATAGGACTCGTTTTACTGTGGATATAGATACTTTTGTACCTGTTTCCTACAGCATCTTCACAAGGTCCTTTGCTGTTGTTCTGGGATTGATTTGCACTTTTCGCACCAAAGTACGTTCATCTCTGGGAGACAGAAAGCGTCTCCTTCCTGAGCGGTATGACGGCTGCGTGGTCCCATGGTGTTTATACTTGCGTACTATTGTTTGTACAGATGAAGGTGGTACCTTCAGACTTTTGGAAATTGCTTCCAAGGATGAGCCAGACTTGTGGAGGTCTACAATGTTTTTTTCTGAGGTCTTGTCTGATTTCCTTTGATTTTCCCATGATGTCAAGCAAAGAGGCACTGAGTTTGAAGGTAGGCCTTGAAATACATCCACAGGTACACCTCCAATTGACTCAAATGATGTCAATTAGCCTATCAGAAGCTTCTAAAGCCATTACATCATTTTCTGGAATTTTCCAAGCTGTTTAAAGGCACAGTCAACTTAGTGTATGTAAACTTCTGACCCACTGGAATTGTGATACAGTGAATTATAAGTGAAATACTCTGTCTGTAAACAATTGTTGGAAAAAGTACTTGTGTCATGCACAAAGTAGATGTCCTAACCGACTTGCCAAAACTATAGTTTGTTCACAAGAAATTTGTGGAGTGGTTAAAAAACGAGTTTTAATGACTCCAACCTAAGTGTATGTAAACTTCCGACTTCAACTGTATATATACCACAGTAGGTTGGTGGCGCCTTAATTGGGGAGGACAGGCTCATGGATTAAGTGGAATGGTATCAAATACATCAAACATATGTTTTCCATGTGTTTGATGCTATTACATTCACTCCATTCCAGCCATCATTATGAGCCGTCCTCCCCTCATCAGCCTCCATTGATATATACACTACATGACCAAAAGTATATGGACACCTGCTCGTCGAACATCTCATTCCAAAATCATGGGCATAAATATGGAGTTGGTCCCCCCTTTTCTGCTATAACTGCCTCCACTCTTCTGGGAAGGCTTTACACTAGATGTTGGAACATTACTGTGGGGTCTTGCTTCCATTCAGCCACAAGAGCATTAGTGAGGTCGAGCACTGATGTTGGGTGATTAGGCCTGGCTCACATTCGACGTTCCAATTCATCCCAAAGGTGTTCGATGGGGTTGAGGTCAGCCAGTCAAGTTTTTCCACACCGATCGAGACAAACCATTTCTGTATGGTCCTCACTTTGTGCACAGGGGCATTGTCATGCTTAATAAACAAGAAAGGGCCTTCCCAAACTGTTGCCACAAAGTTGGAAGCAAAGAATCGTCTAGAACGTCATTGTATGCTGTAGCGTTAAGATTTCCTTTCACTGGAAATTAGGGGCCTAGCCCGAACCATGAAAAACAGCCCCAGACCATTATTCCTCCTCCACCAAACTTTACATTTGGCACTATGCATTCAGGCAGGTAGCGTTCTCCTGGCATCCGCCAAACCCGGACCGCCAGATTGTGAAGCGTGATTCATCACTTCAGAGAATGCGTTTCCACTGCTCCAGAGTCCAATGGCGTCGAGCTTTACCCCACTCCAGCTGGCATTGCGCATGGTGATCTTAGGCTTGTGTGCGGCTGCTCGTCCATGGAAACCCATTTCATGAAGCTCCCTACAAACAGTTATTATGCTTACATTGCTTCCAGAGGCAGTTTGTAACTCGGTAGTGAGTGTTGCAAACGAGGACAGATGATTTTTATGGGCTGCGCGCATCAGCATCAGCTTTCTCGTTCTGTGAGCTTATGTGGCCTACCACTTCGCGGCTGTGCCATTGTTGCTCCTTGACCTTTCCAAGTCACAAAAACAGCCCTTTCAGTTGACCGGGGCAGCTCTAGCAGGGCAGAAATTTGACGAACTGACTTGTTCGAAAGGTGGCATCCTATGACAGTGCCACGTTTAAAGTCACGTACTGAGCTCTTCAGTAAGGCCCTTCTACTGCCAATGTTTGTCTATGGAGATTGCATGGCGTGTGCTCGATTTTATACACCTCACAGCAAAGGGTGTCGCTGAAATAGCCAAATCCACTCATTTGAAGGGGAGTCCACATACTTTTGTATATATAGTGTATGTTAATGAGCCAGAAACAACAATACCATTCACCCACTAGCGGTCAAAAGGTTTTTGGTGCGCCAAAGATATGGTACTGTATTGTGGGGTGCAAATACAGTACCATTAGAAATACAGCAGTTCTTTCCCCGCCCACAACATTTTCCCACAATGCACCATAATTTACAGTATGCTGCAGTAAAACGTTTCAGAGTATTGATAATACCCAAAATGACCTTATAATTTACAGTTTTCCATTACAGTGCACAGTACAGGGAGTGGTTGAGGAGTTTGGCCAGAGAAGTAATGAATATTTACAGTCACTATGTAGATAATTGTCTGATCAGGGAAGTGACATTGGAGTGGTTTTTCACTTGGATCCCATCACCTCAGTGTTAATGGATGTTACATAGGTGTGCTTTCAGGGGAGACATCACCAGTGAAGTTTCTATTATTGTGACATCTCTAGAGATGTCATGCTTTCAGGCTGCCTTTTATCCAGTACCAACCTCACTTAGCAGGGCGGGAGAGCTGTCCCTCACAGAGAGGTATAGTGCTAACACCTTTCTGGTTTAAAAGCAAAATGGGGAGTATGAAAGGGGAGGAGGGGGGTTTAAAAAGCAGGAGAGCTGAGTGAACAAGAGGCGGGGTCCGCTAGGTTTGACTAATTGTGTTTTAAAGTGGGTCTTTGAGCACACAATGGGGAATGGGATGGTTTTTAGCTCCCCTGTGAAGCACCAGAGGATGAGAAAGTTGTCAGATTTGTAGGTCAGGCTGCAGGGGTTGGTGTTAGGCAGACCTAGAGCAGCAGCAATGATGGTGTTTTGATCTTGATTTCGCATAGTGAGGGTGTCTTACTACTCTTTGCCACAACTCTTTCAGCATTACAGCAACGGGAGGAGTCATATCCCCCTTCTATTAGTGTCACTTATTGCTGATGCATTTTAAGACAGTTAACACATGATCCTCCTCTCTAGTACTGTATATGGATTGTCTTTCTAGCCACAAAGTTAGTTTTGTTTCCTTGCAGTGTGCCATTCCTTCTCTTCTGCAATACCGTGATAAAGATCTTAATTGATTTCATCGTTTTAGAGAGAATAGCAGGAGTGTTTCCTACTCCCATCTGGTGCTCATCAGAGCCTGACCCGGTTATGGTGTGCTACGTGAGCATGTGTGGCTCCAGAGGGACCTGTCCCCTCCTTGTGCTGATACAGGGATGTAGAAGGAGGTCACCAGCAGCCCACCACAACCCAGCCCACCACAGCCCAGCTCACCACAGCCCATCCCATCCCAGCCTGCTCCACTCCCGTTTGCAGTGCTTACAATTCCCTCCAACATTGTAGGTCATTCGGCCTCTCCTTCCATTTTGGGAAGGGCTTCCGGGGATATTTCGCCCTAGAAAAAAAATAATTATCGTATCTCCCTAATTCCCAATTATTATGCACAGGCTTATTTAAGAAAAAGGATTATGTTTTTTTATGTGTTAGAGAGGATGGATTTGAATTTGACACTCCTCTCCTTCTGTTCTGTGAGGAGTCCTACACACAGATGAACCAGGCGAGGAGAGGAGAGCTCAGCACGCAGGCTGTCATGTAAGCCGTATTCTCTGGGGCCACCTCTTGGTGCACGTTGCTTCCTGCCGCAGGTAAAAGCGTCAGTGTGAGTGCTGCTGTGCTGTGTGTGAGCGTCAGGCTGTGCTGTCCTCTCCCTCCCACAGCGAGAGCAGCTCTGCTGGGTACCAGCTCTACCGTTCACTAGAGGACACATTACCCCAGTGCTGACATGGAGAAGGTAAGGCGTTCTTTCAACGTTCTATTAACATTCCTATGACACGGCTGACACAGATTACCTCAACTCTCTTTTTTCCCCACAAGCAGATTTTCTATTCTACTATTGTTTGTGCCTCTGTGTGTAGAGGCAATTGCAGAAATAGAATGAATGTATATGCGTGGACTTATTATTTTCTGTCTTAGCCCGAGGGTATTCAGACTCTCTCAAGTCTTTGATGTGCTTCAGTGTATTTCTAACAAAGTGAATATAAATATTTTTCCAAATAACTCTGAGGGGATAATGTTAACTGTTAACTGTAATATGACGAGGATGAAAAGATACACAACATGTTCTAAAAGAAGAAAGGATAATCCTGTGCAATTGGCACGACTTCAGTATGACCTGTTTTGTTATATTTTTGCAGCTGTATTTTGATATGTGATTTCAGTACATTTGATTTGAAAGTGCACTTCATTCTGTGCTACTAGTTGTCTTTAAGCTGCATTAAAAGGGAAATGAATCAGCTGGTTGAGCAGCTTGTGTCTGTGACTCTCAACATGGCTTCATTTTGAGGAACTTGATCGAATGCATCTGACATTCTCTGGGAATAGCTCAGAATGTGTGAGCATCGACACAAGTAACCGCTCTGAGGAGTGTGATTTAGCCCAAAGTACAGAGGGAGGTAACACAAATACTTCTGACATATGTCACCCCATCTTTATATCAGACGACCTTGCTGTTTTGTGTGTGTGCTTGTGTGCGTGCGTGCTTGGTGTGTGTCAATACATGACAGGTCTTCTCTTGTGTGTGGCAGCGTTGCGCAGAGTGCCCAGAGCCCAGGCTAGCCCAGAGCCTGTGTACATTCTGCAACAAGTGGCTGTGCTACCAGTGTACAGACATGCACCAGCACCAGAGAGCCACCCCTCAGTGCTCAGACCTGCACAAACACCCGAAGCCCACTACCCAATGTGCCGACCTGCACCAGAGGGACCAGATGTCCCCCAGCTCCCTGCCTCCACCCGAACCAGGCAAGCATCTCTCTCTCCCAGACAGGTTCCCCCATCCCTCACTGCCTCTCCAGTCTCCACATCCGTGTGTCTCTGGCCGGTTGGGTGGAGATGGGCTTCGTTTCCCCGGGGTCGTCATCAGACCTGTTTTTCTGTTTCTTTGTTTCAACTTTTTCCCATGTTTGTTTGTTAATCATGTCTCAGTAGGAATGATTGTGATGAATTATGCATGTAGCCTGTAATGGTTGGTGGTACAGTAATGGTTCCTCCACAATTCCTTTTATCATGTGGCCCACATTCAGAGAGCGAACACTCTGAGAAGGATACTATTTTTGTAGCAACAGTGTGATATTATTTGTGGATGCTGAGAAGTACGTTTCTAGGGCTGTACTCTTGGATGCTAAAAGGCGAAGTCATACTGTAACTCTGTGATCACATCTCACCTCTGTTGCCACCTCTAAGTGTTGCTGTCTTAGTGTGTTGGTGTTTTGTTTTTGTGTTTTGGTGAGAACATCAGTTTGAAGTGTTGCGGGTGAGAAAGCGTAGCTCTGCAGGCAGGATGTGGTCACTCAGCTCTTAGCACTGGGGCTGTGCTATGCAGTGCGCAATAGGCCTTGTGGAGAGCATTGTGCAAAAGGCACTGCTCATTGGAGTGGTGTGTCCAGCAGAGTGCAGTAGGGTTGCGTTCAGCAGATAGCTATGTTCAGCTGAGACTTTAGTCAGGCTCTGTGGGCCTGTGTGCAGCAGTTTGCATATGAACTGTGATGTGATCGTTATGTTATAGGGTTGTGTTGAGCGCTGTACTGTTCTGTTGAGTCAGTGTTTAGTTGACTGTACTAACTAGGGCCATGCTTAGCTGTGTGTGTGTGTGTGTGTGTGTGTGTGTGTGTAGCAGCAGTACTGTGTATTGTTGGGGGCTGTGTTTACTCATTGTGACCCTGTGGTTTCCTGCCCCTTCTGGTGTGTGTGTTTGTGTGTGTGTGCGTTTGTGCCTGCGTGTGTGTCTGTGACTGTGGGAAAACCTTCTGCATCCCCCCAGAGTGTAGACATAGGACCAACTTTAATGTGTACAGTGGATAGCCATCTGAAAATCTCCCAGTCTTCTGAGTCAACCCCTCATAACAATGCTTAGGCCTGCTCCGAGTGCACTGCACACAGTTTCATGACACAATCATTACCCAAGAGGGAAAATAAACACCAGCATCAGGATATAACAATTTGTTGTTACTGGTCTCAAAAGTCAATTAAAGGCTTCAGTCAATTTTGGTCCAGTTTTGAAGTAAATAAACTAATGCCACATGGTGATTGCTTGGACTACGTCCCAAATGATACCCTATTCTTACATAGTGCACTACTTTTGGCCAGAGCCCTATAGGGAACAGGTGCTATTTGGGATACAACCTTAGTGTGAGGAAGTAATAACTTTGGGCAGGAAGTCTCATATATGCTGCATAAGAATCACATTTCCAGCTATTTATACAGATCATTTGCATAGAGTAGGAACTCTCATTACATTGCAAATGAAATGACTAATGCTGCATTTATTTTTAAAACATGGCCGTTTATGCATGCACACATGAAAGTAATTTGTTCTCTAGCAGCATTTGTTACTGTCTACATCCTGCGGAGTGAAGGTTTTGTTTGATTCTTCAAAAGCCAACCGAACTAAGTTATTAATCTAGATTGGCACTGGTCTTTAATTTCTCCGATCAAAGACCTTCTCTCTCTGCCCTATTTTCCATCTGTTTACCCATTCTTTAAGCCCAGAAATATTTACTAGATTTAAAGGATGCCATATTTCCCCAACCTAAAATAGTTTTGGAATGATGATGATACTGAATGACTGTTAACTTGAGGCCAAAATCAGATTCAATGTATTTTCCAACTCTAAAATAGAGTAGAATGAGATTGCAGATAACGTTTGAAACTAAATGAAACAAAACTCAAAACTAAACAGGAAACATTCAGAGAAATAGTAGTTTGTCTTGTAGATTGATTTAAAAATAGAATAAAACGTTGATGTACCGGTACATAAATTGTGTGCTGCCAGATATGAATGTTATGCAGTTGCCCTTTAGTAGGCTGCTTTTGTTTACATGATGTCTCTTTGAACATTTGTTTGCATGATATATCTTTGTGCATTTAGCAAATAAATTTACAGCACCAATTCCTCCCAATACCTTTAGCTGTACGTGTGAATTGCTTGTTTAGTCCTTCTCTGTGGTAATGCTATGCTTCTCTCCCCCCTCCCCCTCTCTGCCCGGCAGGCCCTGGCTCGTGTGGCCGCCCCCTCCTCATGTGCCACTCTCACAGACAGGAGCCCTTGGAGCTCTTCTGCGAGTCCTGTGACCTCATGTGCTGCAGCAGCTGTCACCTGTCCGCCCACAAGAACCACAGGTCAGTCCTTAGACACGGCACAAGGGCATTACAGTGAGGGGCTAACAGCAGGTTAAAAACCTCCTGCATTGTGTCTGGTGCATATCTTCAACCTACCTAATTCTAATTCAGTCCATATGATACATTGCCCTGTTGCCTATGATTTTGCAGTGCATTAGTGGTCCCAAAAGTCCCTAACGTCATACAGTAACTAGCCCTCAAGGAGATGCTTTAAATGAAAGGGTGTAAAGCGGTGAGGTTAAGTGGTGTTTCTATTGTATTATTTGACCCACTGTGATATCTGTTTGTCCTCAGGCTGGTGCACATTGGAAAGGCCCTGCAGGACCAACAGTGGCAGTTTGAGAGCCTGATGGCTCAGGTGGAGGAGAGGAGGTCTGCAGTGGAGAGCACAGCCAAACAGATAGAGGACAGGTAAGCGCCGCTTGTACAATACATTACAGACAGATGTGTAGAATGATCAAGAGTATACACTGATCTCATAAAGCAAGTGTAAAGCCAACAGCTGGTGGTCTCAGATACCTGGCTCAAATTTACCAGAGCAATGTTGATGACCTCTCAAAGATCATATACAATACACTCTCCAACTCTGAATGAAATACCCATCTAACATTTGTAAAGCATCCAAGTGCAATAAAGCACGTATACACCACAATCCATCAACTGTTTTGGTTTCTCTGTCAGTAATCAGAATGTCATTTTCCCTGTGTTCCTCTCAGGCTGCACGGTGTAAAGGTCACGCAGAGGAAGGCTGAGAACCAGATTAAAATGGCAAAGATGATTATGATGAATGAGCTGAACAAACGGGCCAACCTATTAATAGAGCAACTGGAGGTAATGACTCTCTCTCTCTCCCCTCAGTCTCAATGTTTCCAGGGGCATTCATCTCGTCTCTAGCTGACCATGAATGTACATGTTCCCAATCAGGAGCGCTCCCAACATTATCTAATCAGTTCTGACCGCTCGCAATGGAGAGGCAATAATGATCTGTCAAAAAAGCAGGGATCTTAGGAATGAAATCCGGCGAAAAACAAGCCATTGATTAGCCCCTCTCTTTCCATCTGTAATTCACTCTCTCTGTGCCAGCAATTACACGTGAGCATGTTTCTGTCTGCCTCTCTGTGTGTGTGTGTGTGTGTGTGTGTGTGTGTGTGTGTGTGTGTGTGTGTGTGTGTGTGTGTGTGTGTAGAAGATCTCGGAGGACTTCCAGCGGCGTCTGGAGGACCAGCTGCAGGGGGCGATAGAGATGTGCAGCCAGCTGGACCACGTGCAGAACTTCATCAGCTGGGCAACGGCCCACCACCTCAAGAACCCACTGCTCTTCAGCAGGGAGCTGGTAGGTCTGAAGGGACAGAAGGGTGGGCTTGCAGGTCAAACACAAGGCCATTTTTTTGCCGCTTGTAAAATGCAAGGCCATTTTCTAGTCTCATTTAAAAACAGAGAAAGAAAACATTTTTGGAGTTGATTATGGAAAAAAGGTAATTTGGGCTTTTACATTACGCCTGTCCTCCTTTAGATTTCTCTCCAGATGCAGCGCCTGCTTGAACCCCCACTACACTCAGACGCCTGGCTCCCTGTGAAGATTAAGTTCAACTGGGATGCCAGCTACTGGACTAAGCAGATCTCAACTTTGGGTAAACTAAGGCTTAAATGACTTGGCTGCAGTAGCTTGGCTGCAGTGACTGGTTGTAAACTGGTTGTATGTAATTATTTAAAGTGTTGCATTTAATGCCGTCCTACTGGAGACCTGGCCTTATTCCTAAACTACAAGTATCTCTGTTGTTCTAGGTCAGCTCACTGCCGAGGGGGGAAATCGCTCCTACTCTGAGGGCGTGGCCTTCCCCAGCATCCTGAGGCCCCAGCCTATCACCTGCTTGTCCCTGCCATCTGTGTGCCATGGAGGGCGGGAGCAGAGCTGTGCCTTCCAGGCCTGCTGTCAGCCCCAGATGTGCTGCCTCCACTGCATACCCCCACAGCCAGCTGTGCAGCTGGACAAGACCCAGCGGGAACCCAACCCCTACTCCGCCAGGTGTGCCCAGTCCACCCTCAGCTCTCCCTCCCTGGCCCTGCACCAGAGTCAGGTGCTGAGGTGCTGGGGCCCTGACAATCCTCCAGGTCCACCAGCTGTGGTGCCCTCCTCCATGCAGCGTCCCCAACAGCAAGAGCATCTCCCGGCTGCTGACCCAGGCCTGCTCAGCTCTAGCTCTAACAGTAGAGGTCTTGGACTCCAGCCCCCAGCCACAGCACTCTACCAGCCTCAGATTCAGCCGCTTCCCGAAACTCATGCACAGCCAGCCACAGATGGGGCCAGGGAAGGCCAGGGCCAGCAGGCCAGCAGAGAGAGAGAGCAGACTCCTGGGCAGCCAGCTGTGGACAGAGAGGTGTTGACAGAGCAGATCCAGGAGGGGAGCAGGGAGAAGACACATGTACAGACAGGGGTGGACAGAGAGGTGCTGACAGACGGGATCCAGCAGGAGCAGCAGCAGCAGCAGCTCCTGGCTCCCCTAGTGGCCGGACTGACAGTGGAGCAGCAGGAGGAAGAGCAGCAGGAGGCCAGGACTACACATCCATCCAGAGACTGCAGAGATGGCAGGGTGAGTTGACCAAAGCACACTATGATGAACATTGTTTCTTCACATCAGAGATGCTTAAACCATATCAACTTAGTAAAGCTGTCCATGTTTGCTCAGCGATAGTGCACTTTTGGCCTACGTTGGAGTTCCCCCATTGTTGTCTGTTGACCTGAGAGTTGTATAGGTCCCACAGCCTTATTTCTCTTTCACTCTGTTGACTCCCCAGTGGTCACACTTGTCCCTCCTCATTCTCTATGGCCTTATAGACCTCACCACACACTCTGAGCTCAAAGGTGTCAAAACACACGGTCTTGCTCACAAACACCTCTCAGACTCACAGTAACACACATGCCTCAGCCCTGCCTCGCTTCTGGCCATGCACACATACACGCACACACAAACCACAGGTCACACACCTGTCCTGAGGAGAATAGAGCAAGGTACAGCCATTGTTTCACTTCGGTTGTGCATTGTGGCAGAATCAAAAGCCAATGGGTTGAGGGAAGGCTGGATACAGTAAATTGGTTTCATGGTGTTATAACTGAAGCTCAAAGCACATTGTACCGCAGGGAGCTTCGCATGATTGCAAGTCTTAAACCCAGGCTGACAGCAGTATTTCCTGTGTCAATATCTACTTACAGCGGATATTGAAAGAATTCTGGCAATAACTTTGTTTACGCCAAATTATCAGTCACAGTGGTTGACAGCTGCCCTGAAAACAGATGGTGCTACAGAAACCTGACTGGCTTCCATTTGAAGAAGGGACTATGCTTAAGAAAGAGGCACACTAACACAATCAAAGCACCAGCTATGCTGAAATATATTAAAAAAAACTTAAGTGCAGCATTGCAGTAAAGCTAAAAAAAGATTCTACTGTTTATTATTAGTATCCTTGGTACCAGGGATTGAGCAACCGAATGATCACCGATCAAAAATGTTCCTCCTGCATGATTACAACAACAGAGGCACATGATTTCCGCCTTGCCAAGACACAGTGAGTGAAAGTGAGAAGAAAAAGCGCTTGGGCGCAGCCACATACGTACTTAACCTGGTAATAATGAGACACTTGGGGAATTGGTGGAGCTGGCAGGTTGATTTCAGCTCTGGGTACACTTCTCTCAGATACATCCCTGTCTTCTGTCTCACTCCCTCTTCCTCTAGAAGAGGATTATAGCTTTTTTCTCAACATTTAGACTCCTTCACACCTCTCCTCGGGGCGCGGATCAGGTAACTGTTTTAACCGAGTGGTAATTATGAGCACATGCTCTGTGTCAGCTGGTCTAAATCTCCATGGTGTGTGGCGCACTGTGAGAAATAAGACAGAGAAAAAAAGGGAGGGAAGGAAGGAGAGGTGAGAGGAAGAGGAGGGGCGAGAGGAAGAAGAGGGGTGCTGAGACAGGCTAGTGCTCGAGCTTTGTCAGGCGTATGGCTGCATTAGCACAGGGACACAGTTGCTGGGGGCTTTTTGGAAAACTCACATTAGTGAAATGATGATGAGAGGAGAAGACCAATGGAGGAGAGACAGGGAGTCTAATCTGTGATGTGCTAATGCCGCTTATTCAAAGGAGCCTAGCTAACGCACTTCTGATGGTGGATTTACATACGATAATTGGTGTTGTAACTAAGCCCTTCATTATCAGTAGAATAACGGTGTTGTGAGCAGTTGTGTGGGCCGTCTCTCGCTGAAATGAATGGGCTTTGTAGCGATTGCGTTGTTTTTAATCAGACAGGCAGGGCTCACAGAATGGATTCTGAGTGGCGGCCTTCGTGCGTGCATGTGATACTGAAGGTTGTTCCGCCACACACCTCCCACCACCGCACTGTCTCTCTGTTGCTATGACATGAATAGATGCACCTGTGTTGTATGATGCTCAGTCAGCAACAGTAGAGTGTGTTGAGGCAGTCTGCCTTCGTGTTTCTGTGTCCTGACAGAGATCCACTTCACTGGAGATGTCTGTGACGACCCATGGGTTCAGTGTTGATGCTCAGAGCAGCAGGCCCAGCTCACTGTGTGGGAGGAAGAGTCGATCCCAGAGCATCCCACCAGAACTGGCAGGCCCCTCCAGCAGCCCCTCCACAGACAGGCCCCTGGGGGCCACCCACAGCCTAGCAACAGCAGCCGTGGAACGGGGACGCATGGCACACCAGGTAACCTATTAATAAACAGAGACCTGCTGCCATAGAGATCCTATAATTCATGTAATTCTATACAAAGAAAATAACATTGTAGAAGAAAACAATATTCCAAATACTGTATCTATTACAATATGTCAGTTATTTTAAGGCGCAGTCTCAGCAGTTTTGGATTTGATTTTAAAGGGAAACATAAATGTGGTAGAAAGGTTTGGCTCTCAGACTTAAAACCTTGTTCTTGTTACACACATGGCAATGTAAATTCTTTGCAGAGGGTAAAAGACATTACCAAAAAACAGAACTGATGCAGCAATGAGTCCATTTGCTTTTTTTTGCAAACAAATTGGACAAAGTTGCTAGTGTTGCTGTTTAAAGGTACATTTATCTGATGACAGATGTATTCTTTTAATTGCATTCCAACAAAATTAACTTTTTGGGTCAATCAGATTCCAGGTTTTTGGCGGCAAAGCCTTTTCTTGTTTTTGTCTCTGCAGTTGACTTTGTAGCATGATGTTGTACAATACTCATAATGTTTTGTAACGGTATCTGGTTTATCTTACTAAACACATTCCTAAAGCTAACACTAAGGTGTCCCTTCTCCTTATTCTTACAGACTTTGGATGTAAAATATGGTTGGTGTCTGTGCTTGATATAGTAGTTGATGTTGATTATGACTGATTCCCTCCCTCAGCATGGTTTTCTGGATCTCCGGCGGAGGAGGCTGTCTTCTGATGGAGTGATACGATCTGTGGCCTCCTTGGAGAGATCCTTGGCCACTCCTCCCTCCAGAGGACAGCCCAGCCTATGCCTGTCGCCTTTGACCATCTACAAGACAGAGCCTGGTACTGAGCCACTTACTTCCAAATATTACACATTTATCATTTATTTATTATAATACAATATACATTTCTCAGATGATGTATTTATTTATGTATACACTGTACACTGCAATTCAGATCTAGCTGGCAATATTGTACACCATGGCAATAATAAACAACACACATCTCTCCCTCTCTCTCTCTCTCTCTCTCTCTCTCTCTCTCTCTCTCTCTCTCTCTCTCTCTCTCTCTCTCTCTCTCTCTCTCTCTCTCTCTCTCTCTCTCTCTCTCTCTCTCTCTCTCTCTCTCTCTCTCTCTCTCTCTCTCTATATATATATATATAACTGTAGATAAATATGTTCTGATTATGTAGTAACAATATGCTCTCATATGAACACATGACCACTGAGAGATGTATACAGTATCATCATCACTAATATCCAAATTCTGCTTTCACATCAGTTAAATGGATTCATCAAATGATTATTATTTCTCCTGTTTACCAGATTATGTCTATGCATATGATGAGACTGGGCATGACGTGAAAGGAAAATGCAGAATACCAAGAAAGACTCCAGCCAACAGGTACCTTCTATTTAAACATCACACTAATCTTTAAAAAAATAGTAAAAAAGGGAAAAGCAAAAGTTATGTTGCTTCACCACTTCCCTCTTCATACATCAGTGACAGAGAGGTTCCGAAGGAACCTGGGAGTTCCAGTTCCAAGGTTCCTGTGGTGTGTTTGGAAAGGCTGAAGATCCTGGTGTCTCGGATCCCACCACAGGGGCGGCGACAGAGTGACCCTCTGCCAGACACTGCAACAGAAAGGACCGGACCTGTTCCACAGAGGGGATGGAAGGACAAGATGACTGAGGTAGGCTCCACTAAAACACTGTGAACTCTCTTCTCTTCCAGAAAGTCTATGATGTCAGATTATACTAATTTCAAACCACAATAAACATTTTGTCTGAACTAGTTTTGTCCATCAGCTGGTTCTTATAAGCAGCAGCAATTAGCCCAGGCTAGGTCTGAACTAAATTGCAGTGTGTTTCAGATCAGGGTATAATACTACTGGCATGTTCTAAATGTCAAACTCTCTACTTTGTCTACAGGGAATATCAAAAGAAGCCAAGGTTGCAACGGTCAGCCCGTCTCTGGATAAACAATACTCAGAGAGACACACTATCAATCAAGCTCTCCCACCTCCAGTAATCAATGATTGGCCTGAGCATGGAAGACACAGTCCTCACAAAGAGCTCACACTGCAAGTACCCGCCACTGATCTTGTATCACCCCCACCTAAACCTTTCTCTGCACCTGACCTTGACTCTGACTCAGATCCCAGGTCAATCTCAGAAACTGTTTCTGACCCTGAACTGGACTCGGACCCACAACCAGAATCAGACCCCCAGCAAGAGTCTGATCCACCAGCTGAGTCTGCATCGGAGGCTGATCTGGAATCAGTTGCTGATGAGGAATCTCCTGGTGAGGCTGCTACAGAATCAGAACCTAGTGTGGAATCAGAACCTAGTGTAGAATCAGAACCTAGTGTAGAATCAGAACCTAGTGTAGAATCAGAACCTAGAGTGGAATCAGAAGGTAGTGAAGAATCAGAGAATGGTTTAGAATCAGAGAATGGTGAAGACCTGGATGCTGATGCGGAATCAGAGGCTGATATGGAATCAGACCTCCAACCTGATTCTGGCTCAGACCCCCGTTTTCCATCTGAAACACGTCCGGGATTAGATTCAGACCTGGAATCAGACTGTGCACAACCCCCTGAATCACAAGGGTCTGCAGAATCTGGACCAGATCTGGAATCGGAGCCAGACTCAGTCCCTGACCCAGCCTCTATCAGTCCTGACCCAGCCTCTCTAAGTCCTGACCCAGGAGTAGAGTCCCCTCCAGCCCAGAGGGCTCTGCCTGCAGACCCTGGTCCACAGAGGCATTGTGAAGGAGCCGAGCAGGCCCTGCCTGGGGCAGAGACCATGGAGATGGAGAGTGAAGACTTCTGTGCCGTGTGTCTGATCGGAGGAGACCTTCTGTGCTGTGACCGCTGTCCCAAAGTCTTCCACCTGTCTTGCCATGTGCCCGCTCTCCTCAGCTTCCCCACGTAAGTCATCTAATCGCCATAAGTCATAGACTGGGTCCCAAATGGCATCTGATTCCCTAAATAATGCATTACTTTTGACCAGGGCTCATAGGGCTCATAGGGCTCTGGTCAAAAGTAATGCACTATACAGAGAATAGGGGGCCATTTGGGACACTTCACTTCTCTCATCCATCAGTCTTGTCTACACTACTGCTCTGTGGTTAAGGTTAACCAATGTCTGCCTCTGTGTCCTCTCCCACTTCAGGGGTGACTGGGTGTGTACCTTCTGCAGAGATATCCAGCAGCCAGAGGTGGAGTATGACTGTGAGAACCAGAGGCTGGCTGCAGAATGTTCAGGAAAGCCATTGCCTCATGGGCTCTCTGCTTGTGACCAGAGAGTAAGAATTATTCTTCATTATCGAAAATTTGAATCAACTGACACTGGACTCAAAATATTACTGGTAATGACCAGTCAGTAGTGTCAAGGAGGGCTCAATGTCTTCTGTAAGTGGGGTTTCACACCTACTAGTTACAGTAAATGTTATTTATCGTAAGAAATCAATGTTGTCCCCCCTCTGTAGAAATGTGAGAGGTTGACTCTGTTGATCTGCAGCAACATGCTAAGTGTTCCCTTCCATGAGCCGGTCAGTCCACTGGTAAGTGATCCCAATCTCATTCTTAATCAGCATGTTAGTATTCACAATACTCCGCAAAAACACAGTGATCTGGTTTAATAAAACCTGTTTTGAAACCTAGGCTCGCCACTACTACCAGATAATCAAAAGGCCCATGGATCTGTCTGTGATCAGGGCCAAACTCAGCAAGAGGAGCACTCACCACTACTATTCACCTGAGGACTTTGTGGCTGATGTCTCCCTCATGTTCAGGAACTGTGCAAAGTTCAATTATGTAAGTGATATAGATTAATAATAATATTTTAGTGATAGAGGTTAAACTGTATATATTGACCACTCTTTCAGTGCTACATTGCAAATGCATATTTCATTGTATCATTTACATTATTAAATGTCTCACAATGCAAATGTAAGTACTGATCCAGGTCACAGTAGTAAAACCTGAGATGAGCTGTGTTAAATTTCTGGTTTCTCTGTCTGTCCTCCAGCCGGACTCAGAGGTGGCCCAGGCAGGTCGCAGCCTGGAGACGTTTTTCAGCTCCAGACTCAGGGAGGTGTTCCCAGACAGGGCCTTCCCTGCAGCCGAGGACTCCGACAGCGATGAGTATGACGAGGTGTACAGAGCAGCTGAGGGAGGCTTCCCCTGGCCAGAGAAGAGAGAGCAGTGCCACAGAAAGAGGAAGAGGAGGCACTCTCTGAACTGGAGGAAGCATAACTTCTAGTTGTAGGCAGTGGGGCAGAGCCTATCACTGGCTATTTTGAAGGACAGTATGACATGATATTGCACTGGACGTTTCCATCCAAGAGAGGAAGCTGAGTTTTTATGAAGGGATTGTATGTACATATTTACATTTTGAGAATTGTACTTCTTCATTATAAAGGTTATCTGCTTTTAATTTGGCCTGATATTTGTGTCAAATATTATTGTATAGCTATAATCTGACATACATCTTTATACTTATTATGCCTTTATAAACTGCGTTTCTGGTATTTGTTTTTTGTTTCAGAAATATTTGGAGATTCTACCTATATATGTAGATTCTCCATCATATATACAGCAAAACCTATAAGGTCAGTATTGATAAATGGTAAACATATTTATAAATGTTAAACTCTACATTATCATGTTTTATATATTAATATTGAGTGTTTTTAGTGGCTAAATGATTGCAGGCAATTAGTAAATACAGACTATTAATGTTAATATTTCTGTCTTGCATTTTATATATATATATGTATCTCTGTCCTATATGCACTTAAAGTACAGTATAGAACGTTATGTATGGCCTACCTTTTTTTACGGTAATGATTTGAGTGACTGACAGAGGGCGCCCTATCTTCAGCTGCAATGACTGAGAACAAAGGAAAAGGTTAAGTTCATATTGAACCAAGGGGGTATTCAAAGAAGATTAAGATAAATATAAAAATGAACATACCTTTAGTTGAAATTGCCACAATAGTATTGCAAGGCACGTATGCTTTAGATTTGCATTTATTAAATCCTAATGAAATTATACTTCATTAGTATAAGGCCAGTATTAGTAATGATTATTTCTCAGGCTTAATGGGAGTGGAAGGTATGTGATCCAGTGTGAATAAGTAGAAAGACCTGGCGAAGTTAAGACTGACTTAAGAGGAATGTTATGTTATTTCAACTTTCTGTAGTTTCTATGTAGAATGTACATGTTAGTTTTTCATTTATGTAAAATGGCTGCTGCAGTATGGTAGAGCTGGCTGTATTTTTTTAAAGGTTGCTGCAAAATAATAGCTTAAATTAACTGTCGGATCAAGCTAAGTTTGCTATTTGAATAAACAAACGGACTTAAAACGATTGTAGGTATTTTTTCTCTGTAGTATTTCATTTGGACTTTTCAATATGGAATATCTCTGCTTCCATCTCTAATATTGAATCCTAAAAGCTACAAAGACCCTCTCAGAGTTAGCTGGTATCAAGAAATGTCAATTTAATAAAGAACAGTTGAAAAGTGCTGTATTTGAAACGGTCCTTGATATTCTTCTACGTTTCCTTTTGATTCCTCATTTCTATTCTGTCTGAAGTTATTTTTTGGGGTTATGGAAATAATAAATGGGGGATTTGACAGAATGGGATTGTGATTAGTTGTCGACAGTCAAGTGTCAGTCAGTGTCCCACCTCTTCTCCATATGGGCGGTGTTGCTGTGGACTTGACAAGATGCAGGATGCGTTGCCAGAGCATCAGTGGGTATTAGTGCAGAAGACTTCTCAGGATTGTGAGTTTGTTCAAATATTTAATTTACATGAAGACATGAAAGAAAAATAATCTCCTAAAATAACCACATTTATGTTGATGTAAGCTATTTCACAACTTCTTTCATCTTCCTTTATTTACAGCAGCTAGTCATATCCAAGAAAGATAACATGCCTTACTAAATATTTCATGGAGATAAAAAGTGTTTAAAAGTTGCTGTGTCAGCCTACCATGCAAACTTTCCTCAAAGCCCTGATTCTCTGTTTGTCCAAGACTTTTCCTACCTAAAAGTCATTTTCTCTTAATGAGTTAGAACATTTTGCGTTGCCTGGAACCCTTTAAATCATTCACTTTGAGTGTAATCTTCCATTAAAGGTGATTCACAGGGTCCTTATGGTTGCTTATGGTTGAGGGCAGTGAATGATGTATGATTAATCCTGGCTCCCTTTGAAAACCACCGGCTAGCCCCGACCAATTTTCTAATTCAATTATCCTCGAAAGTCTTGATTGAACCATCATGCAGACATTAAAGCATTCTGCACTGAAATGTTTCACTAAAGGCACAAGAATAACAGAGCAGCCTGGTGTATTTGTGGTGGATGCAGGGCCAGCTCTAGCCTTTTGGGGGTCCTAAGCAAAATATGGTTGGTTTTACAACAAATTTCCTGAAATTCTACACATTTTGAAATAGGGTAGATTTTGTTTTATTTTGAGGCTAATTTCCTGCAATTCTATGCATTTTGCCATGACTTATACCATGTTAATATGATATCTGAGTGAGAGTGACTAACAAAATAAATTGAGGCACCCTGGGCATGTGCCCTGTGTGCCCTGTCGGCAATTCGACCATGATTATGATAAGATATACTTTATTAGTCCATGCAAGATGGAGATTAGTCTTCTGCTTTTATCCAACCTGATATTACAAGAGAAAAACTGCTGATGCACAACCAAATTCTGAAATTGCACCTTGTGTTTTCTACTATTCTAACTCTTAACAGGAACTTTTAGTTGAGTTCCTAAAATGATTTATATTTTATTTAAAAAATGTGGATTGGGGTCCCCTAGCGGTCGTGGGGCCTTAAGCGCTTGCTTATGTCGCTTATATCTAGGGCCGGCCCTGGCTGAACTGTAATGAGCCTGATTCTGTGAGTGGTGAGCAGTGAGAAGCGGTGCTGTCTTGACTGTGGGCTAGCTAGCAGCAGACTGGTGGGTCTTCGCATCACAGAGAGGGGAGTGATCTTTTGGACAGCTCAGACATTTCCATCATTGACCGTAACTCATTTTCTCTCGAGATGCAATCATGGCAGCCTATTAATAATGATAGGATCATCTTAATGTGGGGGAGTCTGGAAAATACTTTAGCAGAGTTGTGAGCTATGGAAGTCACAAGAAGCAACAAGATGTTAAAACACACTGTAGTCTTGGCAAAACAATCTCATATTATACTAACCACCATCATTAAGTATTAACTAAAGAATACGATCTACGCTCCTTTCATACTCATACATAACCATACATTTGAATTTTTTAATCAAGGAAAAGTGTGATGGATTTAATGGATTTGCATGTCCAATGAAATACTTTTTTGTTGGACTCTCAATCCATGTAGTTAGGCCAAAGAGGTGTCTTTCAAAAGTTAAGAAATCCTGAGCCCCAAATTCGAATGAAAAATGCAAACTAGAAATTGAATTTCAGCAAGGCACAAACTGAGGAGCATTTAAAACGTGCCAACCATAGCACCTAGAGGCAGACCAGCAGAGATTAATTTGTATCAAAAGAACTCTCACATATATTCCTGTGAAAAGATTTACTGGATCAAGAGTGAATTCCTTGCCCCTCCAAGCGGTTACAGTTCTCCTTTGATGAAAGGAACCAAGCTGGGTTACTTGTTCCATCCCAAGAGATGATATCATCTTTCCTTCCTGAGAGAAACACACATTTGCTCTCAGTAAATCTTATTATTCCAGTGAATCCTGCCCTACCACCCCACGGATGCGCTCCAAATGGCATCCTATTTCCTACATAGTGTACTACCTTTGACCAGAGCCATACGAGCCATGGTCAAAAGAAGTGCACTATACAGGGAATTGGGTGCCATTTGGGATGCACACTCTCACTCCAATAGACTCATTCTGGTTCATCTCTACAGACAGTATCCTGATGAGTCTTCAATCAGATCAGAGTGCTGTCTGGGAGAATTCCCTCAATACCTGCAGGATTAAGACGCAATACCTGCTGTCCTGACAATGCTGGAGGGAGATGCTGCTCCCAGGAGGTTCTCATGAAGACAGACATGATGTAATCACTCTGCCTGCAGCATTTAAACCTCTCTTTACTCTTGAAATGCTGCTCTGCTGCTGGCCCCTGTCTCATGTCAAGAGCACACATCATTTCTTTCTTAACATTACCAATAAAGGATAACATTTTTGCGGGACTAGTGGTGTTTTTTACCAATTTTTCTGCTAGTAAATAAAATGTGATTACTACTCAACTTTAGGGGAATGGTGTAGTTCATAAAAGTTCCAAACCTTATGAACTACCTCCTTACTTTATTTGGTATTGTGATGCCTGTTTTTGATTAGCCACACATATGGGAGCAGGGATTTATTTTAATAGGTAAATCGGCAGCATTGCTTTTAAGGGGAGCCCCAGTCAATCAGTGGTAAGTGTTTTGTATGTGGTGAAGTCAAATGTTATTGTTGAATAACAATAGTTCGACCCCCTCGATGCATTCGGGGTAATAGTCCCAAGTGGCAGTTTGAGATCAGTTCATGGCTGTTTCTTAAGAGAAGATGGTATGAACAGCGGTTGTCTGTCTGACAACATGAGGGATTTCTGGCTATAGGTTAAAAGTCTCCTATGACTGTGGGTTTATACACTTCCACAAGTCCAGAGCCATTAGGGTATGGTAGGGCCCAAACTGGGGACTGTGGATCTGAAAGACAGAAATAATACACTAAATACTGTTGTTGAGGGAAAGTCGTCTTCATTTGCGTGTTTTCAAGAGTACCACTCTCTTGTTGTTATCGCATGAGAGCTCTTAGATAATAGCTGGTACAGTATATAAAAACATGGCTACTAAGTGACAAGGGTGTTGTTGTTACCTGTTTTTACTCCATCCACCATTATAGGCATTCCCCCAGCTGTTCTGTTCTGTGTCTTGTATTCTACCTGATTCTACCTGATCCTCCTCTAATAAAGGTAGTTGCGTAACACAGCATCACATCTTCCAGTCTAGCTGTTTATTGTCACTCTCACACCATAAAGTGCTGGCTTCATTGATTGTCATAATGTGATGTAGTCTACATTGAATTTGTCCAATGTGTCTTTTTTCTGTACAGTGTTCAGTCTTGTCTCCCCGCTGTGCTTCCCTCAGTGAAGATTATTGATTTGATTCTACTCATGGAACTATCAGGCAACAATACGCTGCATCATTTTTGGTCCTGGGCACATTTTAAGCCTTTTATTCCTGGGGTCTGCGACCTTTCAGTTAACAGACGTAAAATGAAACATAACAAGATAATTATGCGACACCCCTGTGAACTTTAGTCAACAATGACAGCGGTAGACATGGGGGAAAAAAGCCAGTGTAAAAAAATAAAATAAATGAAAGGACTTTTTGACTAGTGAAGCAGTCCATGAAATTGAAGTTTGAAGAATTGAATGACTTTCTTTGTTCTTTTTGAACTGTGGGGGGAAAAAGGGAAAGTGGATTGTTGTACCTCCCTTTCAAAGGTACTGAACCCTGCAATCAAACCATGCCTCATACGTTGGACATATGTTGGCATTTAATGCTGTGTAGTTGGAGCTTATGTGTTAGCCATGGTAATTGGGAGGTATCAGCAGTATTAACTGTTTCTGGTCTTCCTAAAGCCCTGTCCATCCCCACAGCACTGCAGATGTTCAGCAGCTTACATAGTGTGTACCCAGAGGCCAAGGACAAACCCTAGATAGGTGGGAATATAGACTGGTACAGTGAATGTGAAAGAGCCATATAGAAAGCATCATGGTTTTGTCTTTTTAGATGTCTGCATTGTAAATTGCGGTCAAATATATTACCATTTTCTGCCATGTCCTGAGGGGGAAAACAATAAATGAAAGAAAGTAATCAAATTATCTGGAAAACATATTAACTTTGTTAAGTTATATCAGGTGCCATTTCTCCCTGTAGCTACTATTAATGTTTTAACTGGAAAGAAGCAAGAGAGATTCTTAAGGTATTCAGTGTTGTGGTGACCTCTGTGTAATCCAACTTGGCACTCTCCTCATTGGGTGGGAGGGGACATGAAACACTGTGTATGTTTTCCTTTTTTCCACAGGCATCTGTTGTGGCTGAGCAGTTCTTACAAGCACAGTTCTAATCCTGATACTGCCTAGCATACATGACAGCAGAAAGAAAGATAGCTCAGCTAGTCCTTCTCAGCTGCTCACCTCCAGTCTGCAGACATGAATGACATCAAGTTGGCTCTGCTGGGCAGCGAGGGAGCAGGGAAATCAGGTAAGTGCCTGAATGAATAATGTATGTGTTTGCATCATTAAGTATATCTTTAACTGTCTGGTTTCTTGTGTTTGACTGTAGAGGCTTGCATGGTCTCCCAAATGAACAGAACAATTGAACTGCTTATTTCTATGCTTTGCATACGAACGTGTAATTTCCCTCACTGTAAAAAGTGTAACATTCTACAGTGTAGCCGTGACCAGGGGGAAATGATCACCTAGACAGATAGATAGAGATCGCTGCATAAGCTCCAAGCACAATGTTTTTAGATCATAACTCTAGAAGAGGAATGAAGTTGCTAGATTTATGTAAGGTTTTGGAGAGAGGAAATGAAGATTGATGGTTGGAACATGCATCTAATTGATGAGGAATTATTTTTCTTGTAAGGCAGGGGAAAGTACGATCCCTCAGGCTAACTGGAACATGTTCAACCAAGGTCTCTTGAGAGAGAGAGAAATGATACTGTGGTAGAAACTAATAAAAGTAGATGCAGGAGAAAGCCCACTGCAGTGTTCAATCCACATGGAGGGGAGAGTGGAGGAGAAGAGCACAATAGGAGAAAAACACCATGACTGAACAGCCCTGTTTTAGCTTACCAAACAACTGTTCAGGGTTCCACTACTAAGACCAAAGTGTCCAAGCCTAAATTCAACTATTTGTTGTTTATGTTTTTGTTTCCTGTTTATTAATAAGCTTGTCTTACCCATGTCACATTTCTCCCTCTCCAGCTGTTCTGGTAAGGTTCCTGACAAAACGTTTCATTGGAGAGTATGCTTCCAACTCCAGTGAGTACACAGATTTCTCACCAATATTTAATGTAGGGTAGTAATGTTTTTACAATGTCATATAGATATGCTCTCATGACATTAAAAATGCAATCTGTTGTATTCACAGTTACAGTCTGTTGCTACTGGCTGTTCACCAATGTCATCAACTTAGGGAGTAAAACGTTTTATTACTTTATTACCCCTGGGAGTCTGACATGAATTGAAACACATACTGCACAGTACAAGATCCACCAGGAAGTTAAGTATAGTTCACACAGGCATTTTAATTGTGAGTGAATTTTAAGTAATCATTTACTGATTTGACTATTCAAATGATTCTTCAAGTTCACATATAGTATGTGTTAACACATGTTTTGGTTTAATGTGATATGCTTTGCCGAGGGTAACTTATAATTTCTTAATGAAGTCATTGGCATGATGACTTGTTCCCATTAGTCATTGCTTGTTTAACATGCTGGAAGATGGCTGCATTTAATGTTACAGTTTACACAGGGGTATATGATTTCAGACCTTTCCCTTAAATGAATTAACTCAGTCTACTTCATCAGAACAATCATGGTCTGGATGTTTGAGGGTTACAGTAATCATTATTTCATGGGAGAAGTCTGAACATTACTATTTACATCAGATTTGAACTATTGCACTTTTCCTATTACAATAACTATGCACTGAACTTGTGTTACAGACTCCTTATACCGTAAAAGGCTCTCCATCGAAGGAAGACTGTTACACTTGGAAGTATTTGATCCGTGTTCACAGGTATCTGATCTGTTCCCTGCATATATTCATATATTTTTAGCTCATGCCTAACATAGTAGTATCTAATGGCATGGGAAATAGATTGTATGTTGTGTTCTGATGTGATTTATGATATTCCACGGTAGCTGAGAACACACTGTACACAATGATCAGCCCTTGGAAAGCTGAGACAGGCAGCACTAGAACATGTTGACTGCTTATGCAGCTGCATATGGTACCCTTTATTCCCAAACGTTGGGTTTTATTATGATTTCCCCAGGCTCAGGATGTGCCGCGTCTTCATCTATTGACTTGTTAGGGTGTGTGAGTGGTAGTGTGCATCAGTGGTTCCCAAACCTTTTCACTCAGCCCCCCCCCCCCCCCCAAAAAAACACACACAAGCACTGTTCATGACACAAATTGTTCACCCCTCTTGTTGGTGGAGAGAATTTTGCAGGTGTAAATCTTATTTCCTGCAATTCTACACATTTGTCATGGGGTGCAAAGACAATGTAACAGTTTTAAAGCAAATTTTCTTGCAATTCTATACATTTTGCCATGTCTAATGTGTATTTGTGATATTTGAGTGACAAAATAATTACAACAATATCTATGGGTTAAAAAACCTAAATAAAAGAATGTTAGCTGACATGGGCTGGTTGATCTGGACAAGTTATAAATATCTCTCTAAGGTATACAATGACTGACATGACAAGAGGAACTGATGATGCACTACCCTATTTCGAAATGGCACCTTGTGCATTCTACTATTACAACTTTCAAGAGTAAATTTAAAGCCAGACTGAGTTCACCCCCTGCCGACCCGGGGCGTGCCCCACAGTTTGGGAACTACTGCTGTACAGTACATGCCTTTCTCTGGTCCATTTCCTGTTTTATGGAACAAAAGAAGTCATGCACTGTTGACATGTCTTTGATGGCTTTGACTTGCCCCAAATCCCCCTTTCCCCAAAACATGTGTACTGTAAATATTGGACTATAAATCGTGCCTTCCTTTATAATACATATGTTCAAATATTTATTCTGTTCTACTGAACCATTTATTTTATGTTCGTATTGTTATCTTTTATTTCTCATTGTTGAGAAGGAGCCTGTAAGTAAGCATTTCGTTGGACGGTGTATACCATTTGTATCCCATACATACAACTAATAAAACTTGAAACTATAATTTCTAAGTGTCAGTGCTATCCAGGATCGTTTGGACATCCCTACCCTAAACCCTAATCTTAACCCCTACCCTTACCCATAACAATAACCTTTACCTAACCATTTTAAATGTCAACTTCAATGGTTTAGGGGGATGTCAGATATCATGGACCAATTTGTAAGCTCCTGTGGCAAGTCTTTTTCAAGTTGACAAGATGGCGCCGACAGACACTGTTGCCCCGTTTTTAGGTCAAAGACAACTTTGTATAAGCATTTCGCTGCACCTGCCATAATACTTGCAAGTCTGTGTACGCGACCAATAAACGTTGATATGATTTAACCTGTTTAGGATAGGGGGCAGTATTTTCACGGCCGGATAAAAAACGTACCCGATTTAATCTGGTTATTACCCCTGCCCAGAAACTAGAATATGCATATAATTATTTTATTTGGATAGAAAACACCCTAAAGTTTCTAAAACTGTTTGAATGGTGTCTGTGAGTATAACAGAACTCATATGGCAGGCCAAAACCTGAGAAGATTCCATACAGGAAGTGCCCTCTCTGACCATTTATTGGCCTTCTATAGCCTCTTTATGGAAAACAGAGGATCTCTGCTGTAACGTGCCATTTTCTAAGGCTCCCATAGGCTCTCAGAAGGCGCCAGAACGGGGAATGATGACTCTGCAGTCCCTGGGCGGAAAACAGTAGGGGATTTGGAAAGTGGTCGATATGAGAACAATGACACGGGTGCGTGCGTGCACGTGAAGACACCATTTTTTTCTTTCAGTCTTTAAACGAAAACAACGTCTCCCGGTCAGAATATTATCGCTATTTTACGAGAAAAATAACATAAAAATTGATTTTAAACAGCGTTTGACATGCTTTGAAGTACGGTAATGGAATATTTAGAATTTTTTTGTCACGATACGCGCCGGCGCGTCACCCTTCGGATAGTGTCTTGAACGCAAGAACAAAACGCCGCTATTTGGATATAACTATGGATTATTTGGAACCAAAACAACATTGGGTGTTGAAGTAGAAGTCCTGGGAGTGCATTCTGACGAAGAACAGCAAAGGTAATCCAATTTTTCTTATAGTAAATCTGAGTTTGGTGAGTGCCAAACTTGGTGGGTGTCAAAATAGCTAGCCATAATGGCCGGGCTATCTACTCAGAATATTGCAAAATGTGCTTTCACCGAAAAGCTATTTTAAAATCAAGACACCGCGATTGCATAAAGGAGTTCTGTATCTATAATTCTTAAAATAATTATGTTTTTTGTGAACGTTTATCGTGAGTAATTTAGTAAATTCACCGGAAGTTTCGGTGGGTATGCTAGTTCTGAACGTCACATGCTAATGTAAAAAGCTGGTTTTTGATATATGAACTTGATTGAACAAAACATGCATGTATTGTATAACATAATGTCCTAGGAGTGTCATCTGATGAAGATCATCAAAGGTTAGTGCTGCATTTAGCTGTGGGTTTGGTTTTTGTGACATTATATGCTAGCTTGAAAAATGGGTGTCTGATTATTTCTGGCTGGGTACTCTCCTGACATAATCTAATGTTTTGCTTTCGTTGTAAAGCCTTTTTGAAATCAGACAATGTGGTTAGATAAAGGAGAGTCTTGTCTTTAAAATGGTGTAAAATAGTCATATGTTTGAAAAATTGAAGTTTTGGGATTTTTGAGGAGATTGTAATTCGCGCCACGCTCTATCATTGGATATTGGCGAGGCATTCCGCTAGCGGAACATATAAATGTAAGAGGTTTTAAACACAAGCTTATACTCAACTGCTTCATCTCCCATTACTTTTCTCATATTCCATAGTTCTCTGAGGGGTGAGGCTACCTAAAAATGGACCTCTATTAAATAGTTTAAAGGTTTTGCACAGTTACTCTATTTCCTCTAAAGACCGACGCTGGAGATGAGAAGCAGGTACAGGGAGTCAACATTTAATCAGGAACAGACAGGTAACACAACAGGAACAGCGTCAGTACACGGGTAAACAACAACAAACGGCAATTAGTGCTGAAGCAGGGAACAGAGCGGTGAACCAGACAGATATAGGGGAGGTAATGACAGTGATAATTGAGTCCAGGTGAGTCCAATAATCACTGATGCACGGGACGGGAGGGGGGGACGAGGGCAGGTGTACGTAATTATGGTGGCAGGAGGGGGTAATGCTGGGGAGCCTGGCGCCGTCGAGCGCCAGGGAGGGGGAACGGGAGCAGGCGTGACAGTACCCCCCCTCTAGGGGTGCCAACCGGCGTCCCACCTCGGTGAGCCTGAGGGGCCAGCCGAGGCATGGGCGCTGGACGTAAACTCCCGACGAACCGGCAGAGGCATGGGAGCCTGGCATGCCGGCTGAGGTATAGAAGCCCAACGATCCGGCTGGGGCGTGAAAGCCTGTCGATCCCGCTGAGGCGTGGGAGCCCGATAATCATGCGGAGGCGTAGCAGCTTGATGAGCCGGCTGGGCGTAAAAACCTGACAATCCAGCTGAGGCCCGACGTGGGATGGGTGCCTTCCGAGCCAACCAGGGCAAGAACCTTTCGAGCCAGCTAGTGCATGGCAGCGCGATGAGCTGGCTTAGGCACCCCCAGTTCCATCGATGGCCGGCCCACCAACCGGAACACCAGCACTCCCCGATGCTTTGTATTATGGCTTTAACAATCTGTAAAGACCGACGCTGGAGATGAGAGTCAACGAGCAGCATCAGCATACGGGTAAACAATGACAAATGACAATTAGTGCTGAAGCAGGGAACAGAGCGGTGAACCAGACAGATATAGGGGAGGTAATGACAGAGGTGATTGAGTCCAGGTGAGTCCAATAATCACTGATGCGCGTGTCGGGGGGAAGGCAGGTGTGCGTAATGCTGGGGAGCCTGGCGCCTTTTAGCACCAGGCAGGCGTGACAATTTCCCATGTAAAATAGCCTTTGAGTGACCATAACATCATTCATAATATTTTTTCCATTAGTTTCCATAAGTCAGGTAAGATGTGTGAGGATGTGTTTGTGATCTGTTGTCCACCCCCCTGTCCCCTGCTCTGTCAGAGTGGAGAGAACAAATGTATCCTGGAAGAGCCAGTGGAGTGGGCCGATGGATTTATGGTGGTGTACAACATCAGCGACCGAACGTCCTTCCTCAATGCCCAAAACATCCTATGTCAGATCAAAGAAGCCCGCGGAGAGAGCTGCAAGGGGTGAGTGACTGTGACCTGCGACCCAGGGCCTGATTCCTACCGGAGGGAAGAGATTGGGCTTTGATGAATTAATGATTCCCATTCCTGGACAGACGTTTAGGCTAACAGGAGGGCACACACCAGTTAAAGTGGCAGATTCCAACTTGATTTTAACATTGTTGTACCATAGAGAAAATAGAAGTCAAAGTGAACACAAACGGCAGCTGTCTGTGATAGAAGTGTAGGCTTTTCCTTCTTGATAAACATGTTTTGTAGGATTTACAACCTCATTGCTCGACTTAGTTAATTATATGAGTAAATTATTTCTCATGCTCAATTGAATTTGCCCCAGAACGACTTGTATTCAATTTTCTCAGAGGTGTTAATCAAAACATGATTAAATACTAGAAGAAATATTGGGATTCCACTGGACATATGTTACAGGACTTTAAGTGAAAGTAGTTTGCAACCAGTCGACGGCTGCTGTGTGGAACCGTGAGCTGGGACAGCTTGAGATGATAAAGACTCACATATGGCTCACAAAATGACATGGGTGGTCAGGCCTAATTTGTGTAGCGGGATTTTACTTCAGCTGGGTCCTGATGGTTTGACACTCCATGAAATAGACGTGAAGCAAAAGTCACCCTCACTGTATATCAAAAGAGCACTTTGGGCGAGGGTCTGTCTGCATTATATAAACTCTCTGAAACTTCACTGAAGCCACCACTTGGCCTACTTGGTTTGTTTTCCTTTGAAACTGTGGGCTGCTTCAATAAACATTTCAGAAGTTTACACAGCCTAACTAATTCAGATGAATGTGATGAACGTCAGATGAAATGTGTGATGAGTCAGCAGAAACACATCATTTTGATTAAGTTTATGATCATTTTAAGGAAAGTTTAAGGGAGGTTTTTGACCCTGGTGTGCTTGTTTGGGACAGCGAGATGGACAAGATGGACATCCCAATCTTCCTGGTGGGGAACAAGCAGGACCTGTGCCACGCCCGTCAGGTGTTTGAGGAGGAGGGCTGTGCCTTGGCTCAGGAGCACAGATGCCACTTCCAGGAGGTGTCTGCAGCAGAGGACTACCTGGAGATATCCAACCTCTTCACCAAGCTCATCCGCCACGTCATGGATCACCTGAAGTACCGGGCCGACCGCCACCGCTACAGTGGTTCTAAGTCCATGGCCAAGCTCATCAACAATGTCTTCGGCAAGAGGAGGAAATCTGTCTGAAGGTAGGGGTGCTCATGTGGACGTTGATGGGATGTTTGATTGGGGTGACATGTGTTTATATGTTGTGGACGCCTGGGTTGTTGATTCTGATGAACACTTCTTGTGATAGGGACAGGGACAGCTCTGTAAGTGTGAATGACATACGTCATAGTCCAGACTTTACAGTGGTGGAAAAAGTACTCAAATGTCATACTTGAGTAGAAGTGAAGATACCTTAATAGAAAAGTAAAAGTGAAAGTCACCAGTAAAATACTACTTGAGTAAAAGTCTAAAAGTATTTGGTTTTAAACATACTTAAGTACCAAAAGTAAAGTATTAATAATTAAAAATGCCTAATATTAAGCAAACCAGATGGCACAATTGGTATATTTTTTATTTATTTACGGATAGCCAGAGGCACACTCCAACACTCAGACATTAATTTACAAATGAAGCATATGTGTTTAGTTGGTCCGCCAGATCAGAGTCAGTAGAGATGACAAGGATGTTCTCTTGATAAGTGTGTGAATTGGACCATTTTCCTGTCAAAATGTGACGAGTACTTTTGGGTATCAGAGAAAATGTATGGAGTAAAAAGTACATTGTTTTCTTTAGGAATGTAGTAAAGTAAAAGTAGTCAAAAATATAAATAGTAAAGTGAAGTACAGATACCCCAAAAAACTACTTAAGTAGTACTTGAAAGTATTTTTACTTAAGTACTTTACACCATTGAGACTTTATCTGTAGCCCCTGTTTACTGTTGATTGTGTAACATCTACGTATTTAGCAACGGCTGACCCTATTTAGTGTCATGTTTGTCATGTAATCAAATAATTGTTCTCTTTTTTCAAAAAGTCACTTTGCCATTCAGGTCTTCTTACATTTAAATCCCATGTTGCCAGTAGAGTATCCTTCAATGCTTAAGTTCCTTTCCTAATTCCAAACTATTTCAAGGAAAATTACTTTACAAAAGTAGTTTTATGGATCTAAGAGGAATATGCACCAATGTCTTAATGTAAATCCCACCTCTCAGAGGGGACAGTAATAAGGTGAGAATTATTGGTAAATTGCCTCACTAACAACATCTTATGGCATATGACTTCACATAAATCCTATAGAATTTCTGCCCTGGCAGTATTACATGGGCTGTTTCTAATTTTAAGCTGTAACAATGTGTAAAATTGCTTTTCTGTGGACAGGAACGTAAACAGCTAGTATATTAATTACCTACATAGTAGTAAAGGAATGTGCAGCTATTTTTTTTGCATGTACATATTCTGTTGATTTCCTGTATTCAATGTGTTTGCTGATGTATTACAACTTTGGATAGTACGAGCAAATGTCTGTGATTGTGTTATGCATAAAAACAAACGTTCCCTCTCATTCTTGTTTCTAGTTGAAAATTACCCACTGGGCACAGATGTCAATTCAAAGTTTATTTCATGTTGGTTCAACGTGATTCAACCAGTGTGTACCCAGTGGGTGATTATGCCTGGTGTGGACCAACTTGCAATTAAAGAGCTATTTGGGGTATGAGTATTGTGTGAATTATTCAATGAACTAAATAATGTCCCATTTGTATTATGTGGTTTAAAGTCAATGATTCAGCTACGCTCCAATAGTTTGTTCTGGTGAAACACCTTGCTTTTCTTTCATCCAATAATTTTGTTGAATAGTGCTTTGAATATGAATCGAATGCAAAACAACCCACAATTAGCATACCAGTCATTGCTTTGGAATCTCATTAAAACTATGTGCCGACTGTTGGTAGGATAATGTGTATACAACCCAGCTCAGACCTGCAAGGCTTAACTGCTGTGCTTGGATTTCAGGGTACTGTTTGCATGTGATCAACTATCTCATCTAGTGATTGTTATTTTTGCAAAGAGCAGAAACATTGATTTAACTCAGCTTGTAATGTCTTTAAATGTCTGTCAAATGTCTGTCTTTAGCATGTCTGTCCAAAATGTTATCCCTAAGTTTGAAATGCTTTTTAAGTTTGGCTAAGTTCTTAATAAGGAATTTAATATCACAATAATGTTTTATGTATTTTCCATTCTGTTGTATTTAGAAAATGTGGTCATATGTTGATAGACAATAAAATTGCAAAAGTGTATTATACAAGCATCGCTCTTTCAAATGTGCAACCATAATTAATGTTTACAATGGACAGTCCAAGAACTGGCAAGATGCCCAAACAGTGGAAGCTATTAAGGTGGGGGACTCAAAGGAGCTCTGGAATCTAGTAACACTTACAATGTGTTTGATGATCTTGCCTTTACTTTTAAGATTAATTAAAAGTTATTGTCATGCTACAGGAACAGGGATTGCATTTTGTCCAAAAAATGTTGCTGTCATCCTCATAAACTGCCAACTTGGCATTTAGGTAGGTCTAAAAATGTGTACTGCAAGGAGGTCCAAATACCACTGTTTATCACATTTAAACTGTACCGTTCAATCCTAAAGCTGATAATTGGAAATATGAATTTTTGAATTTTACAGAAATGGAATTGTAACATTAAATGTAACACAAAATGTAACACAAAATAATAAACATATTGACGACAAGAATTTTTTTATATCACATTTCTCCACTAGATGGGGACTAATCACCATGTAGGCGGATAGGCCACCCTGTGAAGTTTGCATACGTAAACTATAGTGCTATTCAGTTTGACTTACCATAGTCATAGACGTCATTCTTATCTTCATGAAATGTGTGAAAATAAATAGGTTTACTATTCAAAACATTCCAATGTATGACAATTTGTATACCGTAACAGCAATACATGAATTATGTATTTCTATAAGAATATACCTTTCCTTTAGCAGAGCATTCAAATCAAGTGTTACTGTTGGTAGAGAACATTATATGACGCCAGATTTTCATTGCGCTTTTTTGTCCCTGTTTAGTACCCGTAGTACACCACCTTTCGCATCGCACAAGAAAAGTTTGGGAAAGTATTTCTGGCGATGTCACTTAATTCCTGGTTGCTAAAGAGACTATAACGTTGGATGAATACAATAACGGATCTCACGTTACCCTCAACAAACAAACATAAGGTAAATGCACTTTAATAGATTAATAGGATTTAAATGAGTTAGCTACGTTTCAAGGAAAAATAGGTAGTTTGCGTACTTCTCGCGGTTGCCATGGCAACCCACGCAAAAGCAGCAGTGTGTTTTGTTTTGACTAGCCTCTGCAGTTTTTGCTAATGACTAACGTTAGGTAATCTTCATTAATAATGTGTAATTATGTAGCTATATATTACGTTTTGTGGCGGTGGCTACATATAATTTAATTAATTCGAGATGAACGTTAATCTAGTTCAGGGATGGGCAACTCCAGTCCTTGAGGGCTTTTTCCTAGCAAATAGAGCTGATTACACTAATTGCATTCTAAACTGAAGATCATGATTAGTTAATTATTGGAGTCAGGTGTGTTAGCAGGTGCTGGGACGAATGTGTGACACCAATCCATCCCCCGAGGACTGGATTTGCCCATCCCTGATGTAGTTAATGATTATTTTGAGGAGTCCTGTAAATTAGCTTGCTTATTACTAACGTTAGCTCTATTTCATCAGTGAATTGTGTGTGGGAAAAAAAGTTACCTAACTAATAGGCCTAAAACTATTTTCCCAACATATTATATTGTAGGTAAGTAGTCAGTGGTGTAAAGTATTTAAGTAAAAATACTTTAAACTACTACTTAAATCGTTTTTTTGCTATCTGTACTTTACTATTTATATTTTTGACTACATTCCTAAAGAAAATAATGTACTTTTTAATCCATACATTTTCCCTGACACCCAAAAGTACTCTTTACATTTTGAATGCTTAGCAGGACATGAAAATGGTCCAATTCACACACTTATCAAGAGAACATCCCAACTGCCTCTGATCTGGTGGACTCACTAAACACAAATGCTTCATTTGTAAATGATGTCTGAGTGTTGAAGTGTGTAAATCTGTAGATTTAATAAAATAAAAGAACATTGTGCTGTTTGCTTAATATAAGCAATTTTATTTATACTTTTCATTTTGATACTTAAGTATATTTAAAACCAAATACATTTAGACTTTTACTTGAGTCATTTCCTATTAAGGTATCTTTACTCAAGTATGAAAATTGGGTACTTCTTCCACCACTGTAAGTAGAAAACTAGCTGACTTAATTTGCAGACAGAAAGCTGTTAAAAGGAATCCTTCAAACTCCATTCAATCAGTGCATTGACTGTTTTTAAACATCACACACATTAAAACACTACTATGCAGGTTTCATGCCAGTTAATTATATTTAGCAGGAACAGGTCAAAGAAAGTTAATTGCTGCTTGTATGAGGTTGAAATAATTATGTGTTTCAAGCAGCTGGGTATTGGCTCCTCCTGCAATAATGCCTTTCTTGGTTAAGAATGTAATGTTCTTGTTTCATGGCTTCCTCTAATGACACGTTTGAATAGGCTAGGCCCATATAATTAGAACAGTAATGGTAATTTAATAAGATCTCTATGGCTAGGCCTACCAGTCTAAGATAAACTGCAGTGGGCCGAAAAGCGTGAAGTTGATTGATCCCCGTCGAGGGAGGTGCTGATTTCTTTTTTTTTTTTTGTATACGACAGTGAAACAGTCTTATGACTATAAAATGTGTTGGCACCTTAAATTCTTGCAGAAATGTTTGATGAAGACTGAAATAAGATCAAAATCTGTTGTTTGAGTGCACTTGAAATATGCAGCATGCAATGTGAATTGTCTTGATCGTATGAAGAGGTAACTCTGAACGCTTAGCCAATTTATTGAAAGCTAGTCAATGTTATTTTGACTAGCCTAGTCAGTTATTGTAAATGTCAATTTGCCTGCTCAGGAAGCTAGTGTGAGCTTCATGAGGTTGTCTCATTTCAAGTAACTATCTGCAGGCGTAGGCCTTTACACTTGTACGGGTTGAAAACGGCAGATTTGGACATTGATAAGTGGCTAAATTGGAACGCAGTGGCTGTACAATAACATGCTATACATCAGAGCTCAGTTTTTCCACTTCACAGCTTTGCATGGGTTTTGACTGACAGCCGTTCTGTCTTGAGCACTGCGTGCGACAAGAATTTGACCCTATCCCTCCCACTAATTGGGCAACTTTTGCAAGTGTTTTGTTGTCCGAGTGAGGAAAATGCTGTAAATTACAAGGACTCTATTTACTTTGAAAGATGAGACATTGGGGATTATAATAAATACAGCTTTGATGTCATACAAGCAAGCCAAACACCCGCAAGTCAAAATGTGCACTTCACGTTTCCATATCATAAAACTCATGTCATATACAGTGTCAATGTTTATGATCACTATGTTTGATGTACAGTTAGAAGATGACATGGTGTTATACAGTTGAAGTCGGAAGTTTACATACACCTTAGCCAAATACGTTTAAACTCAATTTTTCACAATTCCTGACATTTAATCCTAGTAAAAATTCCCTGTCTTAGGTCAGTTAGGATCACCACTTTATTTTAAGAATGTGAAATATCAGAATAATAGTAGAGAGAATGATATATTTCAGCTTTTATTTCTTTCATCACATTCCCAGTGGGTCAGAAGTTTACATACACTCAATTAGTATTTGGTAGCATTACCTTTAAATTGTTTAACTTGGGTCAAACATTTCGGGTAACCTTCCACAAGCTTCCCACAATAAGTTTGGTGAATTTTGTCCTATTCCTCCTGACAGAGCTGGTGTAACTGAGTCAGATTTGTAGGCCTCCTTGCTCGCACATGCTTTTTCAGTTCTGCCCACACATTTTCTATAGGATGGAGGTCAGGGTTTTGTGATGGCCACTCCAATACCTTGACTTTGTTGTCCTTAAGCCATTTTGCCACAACTTTGGAAATATGCTTGGGGTCATTGTCCATTTGGAAGACCAATTTGTGACCAAGCTTTAACTTCCTAACTGATGTCTTGAGATGTTGCTAATATTGTTGCTAATATATCCACATCATTTTCCTTCCTCATGATGCCATCTGTTTTGTGAAGTGCACCAGTCCCTCCTGCAGCAAAGCACCCCCACAACATGATGCTGCCACCCCCATGCTTCACGGTTGGGATGGTGTTCTTCGGTTTGCAAGCCTCTCCCTTTTTCCTCCAAACATAATGATGGTCATTGTGGCCAAACAGTTCTATTTTTGTTTCATCAGACCATAGACATTTCTCCAAAAAGTATGTCCCCATGTGCAGTTGCAAACTGAAGTCTGGCTTTTTTATGGCGGATTTGGTGCAGTGGATTCTTCCTAGCTGAGTGGCCTTTCAGGTTGTCGATATAGGACTCATTTTACTGTGGATATATGTACTTTTTTACCTGTTTCCTCCAGCATATTCACATGGTCCTTTGCTGTTGTTCTGGGATTGATTTGCACTTTTCGCACCAAAGTATGTTCATTTCTAGGAGACAGAATGCATCTCCTTCCTGAGCTGTAAGACAGCTGCGCGGTCCCATGGTGTTTATACTTGCGTACTATTGTTTGTACAGATGAACGTGGTACCTTCAGGCATTTCGAAATTGCTCCCAAGGATGAACCAGACTTGTGGAGGTCGACAATGGTTTTTTTTGTCTGATTTCTTTAGATTTTCCCATGATGTCAAGCAAAGGGGCACTGAGTTTGAAGGTAGGCCTTGAAATACATCCACAGGTACACCTCCAATTGACTCAAATTATGTAAATTAGCCTATCAGAAGCTTCTAAAGCCATTACATCATTTTCTGGAATTTTCCAAGCTGTTTAAAGGCACAGTCAACTTAGTGTATGTAAACTTCTGACTCACTGGAATTGAGAGACACTGAAATAATCTGTCTAAGCAATTGTTGGAAAAATTATTTGTCATGCACAAAGTAGATGTCCTAACCGACTTGCCAAAACTATAGTTTGTTAACAAGAAATTTGTGGAGTAGTTGAAAAACAAGTTTTAATGACTCCAACCTAAGTGTATGTAAACTTCCGACTTCAACTGTACCTTGGCTTGTCTTGAACAGAAAAAGCCTTTATTAGTTGTATTGTGAAGAAAGTTTGCAGCGGCTCACGCATCTAAATGCACTTACGACTGTGTGCGTCAAAATAACCATCTGCTTCTCTGAATTGCCTTGAGAAAGCGTAAATCATGGTCTACTGATGCGAGACGCTATAGTCCAGTGCCCTTTGTGACATAGCTACATGGCTCTGAGACCACCACCCGCTGGAAACGCACAGCCTGATTGAGCACCTCCCTCCCCACAATTCTCAACCAATGCGGCTCTGGTACGTGTCATCTATTCATTAGCTTGAGCTGCACTGAGAAGTCAAAAAGTATGAAAGCCAATGGTCCAATATTCTAGGACACTGCTGTGCATACGCGTATGCATTTTGGACAATGATAAACACAACACTGTAAGATCATATTTCATAATTTTGATAGTCATGTTGGCGACACGCTTTCAAATGATGCCCACCCGACCCAGGTTGCAATTTATAATGGACTCTTTTTGGATTGCGTAAACAACAGTAATTGTGTGAAGGTGAGGATGCAGGGTTGTGTTACAAACAAAACAACTAAAAGTGAGCTTGCTCTAGTTCCTCATCGGCACAGCTAGGAGAGCTCAAAATAGCACCTTTATAGTTGAAGACTCTTCTTTGAGTCATAAAAGTTCATTGAAATTACTTAGGGACTGTGCACACTTTGGAGAGCTGTGTGGCAACATAGATGTTGCACCTAACCCAACTTTTCCAATAATATTTTTATGTTACTGAATGTATCCAGAGTATTTTCAGATTTTGTTATAAACAAATGTGGCGAAAAGTACAGTATATGTAAAATGCACATAAAATCAAGTTTTATGTTTGGATTCAGTCTTGTCAGGTGAACTGTTGTGTCCTCACCTTTATCATAATTTTCCCATAATCTCCAAACTGTTCCCTTTTCATTGCAACCATGGTTATGCATATGCTTTCCATGTTTCTTCTGTAAGAAACATTTCAATTTAGCCCTATCCATATAGGCCAAATCTCATGAGTGTAAGGGTTAAAGAAACATTCAGTCATATAATTTGCATAAACCCCAAAAAGTATAGATGGAAATGTATGTGTGTGTCATGTATGCTAGAATGGAGGTTTAAAATCTACAGCTGCATATGCATATTAGCCAACATGGCATATCCTACACATAGCCTATACCTTGCAATACAATCTTCTCTAAAAACAGCTGGGCAAAATGTATACAACGTGCTCTTCAATAAGATGACCAGAGTTTGATTCTAAACCAGATGAGTTCTCAAATGTCAGCAGCTGCCCAATACCATGGTCGGCACGCATAATGTTGAATGCATTTTAATATAAGATATGGAGAATGATAAAGAGTCTGCAGGATTATAGAAAAAGCAGTTGGGAAATGAATGTTTGAGTTTCAAATGCTAAATGTCCAGCGAATTGTAATAGATTTAGATGGTTTAAATTAGTACTTTCCTACTAACCTTCAAAGTTGACAGTGCCAAATTCTTGCCAATCCATTATTCTACTACTAAATATGCATGTTTTCCATAGTGTACCTGTCATGCCTATACATTAGAACATCACATTTAGTGTTTCACCATTTTGAGTACAGAGACAAATAGCAAAGATGTCTCAGGCAGTATTTGAAGTATCTGTCATCAACACATGCTTCAGTATCCCCCCCTCTCTAGGAGCACTTGTGTGTATCGAAAGGATACCACCCTGGTCACCAATGTAGAGAGAGAGAAGTGCCTTAGCGGAATGCAATCTCAAGATTGTGTAGTCCAGAGACGAGAACTGTACCATCTACAGCAAAAGTCTGGGCTCCTGACGGGGACAATAGAATTCTCATCACAGCGTATTACAATAGTAAAACATTATCTGTTTTTCACCTCGTCAAACTGATTCTATATTGAATGCAGTATTTGAGATGCTCTAACAAGCATATGTATCTGTAGTTGCTTCTCTTCAACTCTAAAAATCAATAGACTGTAAGATAATACCCACAAAAAGACAACAGACAAATGCATATGGGGTCTCAATGTCTAATAGTGATGTCAAGGCTAGTTCAAACTGCAGTAGGATGGTTCTCCTCACAGGTGAATGAATCAGCTGAGCCCATGCTTGGTGAATAGCACTTGGTTGATCTCTGGGACCAGGACAAAGGAGAGGAGAACTGAATAGATCATGGGAGACATGAATGAATCAAAGAAATCATCACAGCAGAGGATTGTAGTTTAGAAACTAGAAAAGAACATCCTGACAGTACATTTTTTTACAATAACTGGGCTACTAGGGTAAGGATGGAGAAATGACAATTACTAGGGTAAGGATAGAGGCAGGGTGCTCTGCATCCTATTCCAACTAGGCCAATTGACAAGGATAATGTAGTCTCAAAATCCCAACCCTAGGCAACACGGTGACTAGGGTCTGGTTTCAATGGACTCTTTTGGCATAGAGGAACTACGTCACTGCCTACGTCTATAAGGGTAGAAAAAATATCTGTGGACTCTCCCAAAAGGGAGAGGCAGACATGCCAGAACGCTGCGGATGCAAACTAGCCACTTGTGAAATGCACTCCATAAAAAATATCTGTGATCTCCATCTTGCTAGCTACTAATTTGTTTTTTGTTGAAGTGGATAAAGTAGTGATGTAGGTAGTGACGTAGTTCCTCTGACAAAAGAGTCCATCCTTGAAACCAGACTCTAGTCACTGCTTTTGCCTAGGATCGGGTTTACAAGCATTTATTTTTTGTCAGCATGAATGCCTTGATGACTGTATTAGCTTTACAATACTTGTCCTATAAATTTTTGTAGTCTTAAATTATTACTAATAATGATAGCTAAAGCGCCCTGTCCCAGAATGGCATGCTAGTGATAAAGCTACAGTATCTGCTGCTGCCAGCTAGCAACATTGCTAAGGTTACTGCGTTCTAAGTAAAGTTGGGAGTTATTTTACATTGATGGTATCATGTTTCTATAACTAAATAGATTACAAATATTAAAAAGACTTGAAGCAGTTTGTCGGGCAGAGATCTCTCGCTATCGCCAGCTGTGTTTATGTATCTTAGGTATAGAGAACATGATTGGCAAACGTGATCAGCAGAGATGGTACCTGGATAGTAAGAGTTTTGATTGATTTACTGTTTAGTACTTGGCAGCGTTTGCCTGTCCAGCTAGCGAACATACAAGTATGTATTTTGAAAACAATTGCAAGAATTCACATTGCCAACAAACAGAAATGTGTTCATATGAAATATGCAAAATATAAAAAAAAGTCTCCTCCCTCGCCAGAAAGCAATCATCTCCAAAAGCAATCGGCCTACCGCCTACAGAGGATAGTGCTGTCCAAAGTAGAGGTCGACCGATTATGATTTTTCAACGCCGATACCGATTATTGGAGGACCAAAAAAGCCAATACCGATTAATCGGTCAATTTAATTTTAATTTTATTTTCTTTATTTGTAATAATGACAATTACAACAATACTGAATGAACACTTATTTTTACTTAATATAATACATCAATAAAATCAATTTAGCCTCAAATAAATAATGAAACATGTTCAATTAGGTTTAAATAATGCAAAAACAAAGTGTTGGAGAAGAAAGTAAAAGTGCAATATGTGCCATGTAAGAAAGCTAACGTTTAAGTTCCTTGCTCAGAACATGAGAACATATGAAAGCTGGTGGTTCCTTTTAACAAGAGTCTTCAATATTCCCAGGTAAGAAGTTTTAGGTTGTAGTTATTATAGGACTATTTCTCTCTATACGATTTGTATTTCATATACCTTTGACTATTGGATGTTCATATAGGCACTTTAGTATTGCCAGTGTAACAGTATAGCTTCCGTCCCTCTCCTCGCTCCTACCTGGGCTCGAACCAGGAACACATCGACAACAGCCACCCTCAAAGCAGCGTTACCCATGCAGAGCAAGGGGAACAACTACTCCAAGTCTCAGAGCGAGTGACGTTTGAAACGCTATTAGCGCGCACCCCGCTAACTAGCTAGCCATTTCACATCGGTTACACCAGCCTAATCTTGGGAGTTGATAGGCTTGAAGTCATAAACAGCGCAATGCTTGAAACACAGTGAAGAGCTGCTGGCAAAACGCACGAAAGTGCTGTTTGAATGAATGCTTACGAGCCTGCTGGTGCCTACCACCACTCAGTCAGACTGCTCTATCAAATCGTAGACTTAATTATAATATAATAAACACACAGAAATACGAGCCGTAGGTCATTAATATGGTCAAATCCGGAAACTATCATCGAAAACAAAATGTTTTTCCTTTCAGTGAAATACGGAACCGTTACGTATTTTATCTAACGGGTGGCATCCCTAAGTCTAAATATTCCTGTTACATTGCACAACCTTCAATGTTATGTCATAATTACGTAAAATTCTGGCAAATTAGTTCGCAATGAGCCATGCGGCCCAAACGGTTGCATATACCCTGACTCTGCGTGCAATGAACGCAAGAGAAGTGACACAATTTCACCTGGTTAATATTGCCTGCTAACCTGGATTTCTTTTAGTTAAATATGCAGGTTTAAAAATACACTGCTCAAAAAAATAAAGGGAACACTAAAATAACACATCCTAGATCTGAATGAATGAAATAATCTTATTAAATACTTTTTTCTTTACATAGTTGAATGTGCTGACAACAAAATCACACAAAAATAATCAATGGAAATCCAATTTATCAACCCATGGAGGTCTGGATTTGGAGTCACACTCAAAATTAAAGTGGAAAACCACACTACAGGCTGATCCAACTTTGATGGAATGTCCTTAAAACAAGTCAAAATGAGGCTCAGTAATGTGTGTGGCCTCCACGTGTCTGTATGACCTCCCTACAACACCTGGGCATGCTCCTGATGAGGTGGCGGATGGTCTCCTGAGGGATCTCCTCCCAGACCTGGACTAAAGCATCCGCCAACTCCTGGACAGTCTGTGGTGCAACGTGGCGTTGGTGGATGGAGCGAAACATGATGTCCCAGATGTGCTCAATTGGATTCAGGTCTGGGGAACGGGCGGGCCAGTCCATAGCATCAATGCCTTCCTCTTGCAGGAACTGCTGACACACTCCAACCACATGAGGTCTAGCATTGTCTTGCATTAGGAGGAACCCAGGGCCAACCGCACCAGCATATGGTCTCACAAGGGGTCTGAGGATCTCATCTCGGTACCTAATGGCAGTCAGGTTACCTCTGGCGAGCACATGGAGGGCTGTGCGGCCCCCCAAAGAAATGCCACCCCACACCATGACTGACCCACCGCCAAACCGGTCATGCTGGAGGATGTTGCAGGCAGCAGAACGTTCTCCACGGCGTCTCCAGACTCTGTCACGTCTGTCACATGTGCTCAGTGTGAACCTGCTTTCATCTGTGAAGAGCACAGGGCGCCAGTGGCGAATTTGCCAATCTTGGTGTTCTCTGGCAAATGCCAAACGTCCTGCACGGTGTTGGGCTGTAAGCACAACCCCCACCTGTGGACGTCGGGCCCTCATACCACCCTCATGGAGTCTGTTTCTGACCGTTTGAGCAGACGCATGCACATTTGTGGCCTGCTGGAGGTCATTTTGCAGGGCTCTGGCAGTGCTTCTCCTGCTCCTCCTTGCACAAAGGCGGAGGTAGCGGTCCTGCTGCTGGGTTGTTGCCCTCCTACGGCCTCCTCCACGTCTCCTGATGTACTGGCCTGTCTCCTGGTAGCACCTCCATGCTCTGGACACTACGCTGACAGACACAGCAAACCTTCTTGCCACAGCTCGCATTGATGTGCCATCCTGGATGAGCTGCACTACCTGAGCCACTTGTGTGGGTTGTAGACGCCGTCTCATGCTAGCACTAGAGTGAAAGCACCGCCAGAATTCAAAAGTGACCAAAACATCAGCCAGGAAGCATAGAAACTGAGAAGTGGTCTGTGGTCACCACCTGCAGAACCACTCCTTTATTGGGGGTGTCTTGCTAATTGCCTATAATTTCCACCTGTTGTCTATTGCATTTGCACAACAGCATGTGAAATTTATTGTCAATCAGTGTTGCTTCCTAAGTGGACAGTTTGATTTCACAGAAGTGTGATTGACTTGGAGTTACATTGTGTTGTATAAGTGTTCCCTTTTTTGAGCAGTGTATTTACTTCTGTGTATTGATTTTAAGGAAGGCCTTGGTGTTTATGGTTAGGTACAGTCGTGCAACGATTGTGCTTTTTTCGCAAATGCGCTTTTGTTAACCTTTTACATCTAGGCGTTCCGCTAGCGGAACCCCGCTCCGCCAGCGGAACCCCTAGCCAACAGCCAATGGGAACGCATGGCGCGAAATACAAAAACCTCAAAAATCCAATAATTTCAATTTTTCAAACATTCAACTATTTTACACCATTTGAAAGATAAACCTCTCCTGAATCCAACCACGTTGTCCGATTTCAAAAAGGCTTTACAGCGAAAGCAAAACATTAGATTATGTTAGGAGAGTACATAGACCAAAATAACCACACAGCCATTTTCCAAGCATGCATATATGTCAATAAAACCCAAAACACAGCTAAATGAAGCACTAACCTTTGATGATCTTCATCAGATGACACTCCTAGGACATTATGTTGTACAATACATGTATGTTTTGTTCAATCAAGTTCATATTTATATCCAAAAACAGCTTTTTACATTGGCGCGTGATGTTCAGAAAATGTATTCCCACCAAAAACTTCTGGTGAATTTACAAAAATACTCATCATAAACGTTGACAAAATACATAACAATTATTTTAAGAATTATAGATACAGAACTCCTTTATGCAATCGCTGTGTCAGATTTTAAAATAGCTTTTCGGCGAAAGCACATTTTTCAATATTCTGAGTACATAGCTTGCCATCACGGCGAGCTATTCAGACACCCGCCAAGTTCGGGGCAACCTAAACTCAGAATTAGTGTTAAATATTGTATTACCCTTGCTGATCTTCATCAGAATGCACTCCCAGGACTGCTACTTCCACAAGAAATGTTGTTTTTGTTCGAAATAATCCATAGTTATGTCCAAATACCTTCATTTTGTTCGTGCGTTCAGGTCATTATCCAAAAGGTAATGCATTTCGAGACACAAAAAGTCAAAATGTTCCATTACCGTACTTAGAAGCATGTCAAACGCTGTTTAAAATCAATTTTTATGGTATTTTTAACGTAAAATTGCGATAATATTCCAACCGGACAATAGTGTATTCATTCAAGTAGGAAAAGGAAAAAACAGCGTGCTCGTGGGAACGCGCATATCCTATCTCTCTTTGTCCTCAGGCAGACCACTCACTAACTGAGCTCCTATACTCTGCCCAGAGACAGGAGAAGGCTCAATCCACTTTCTGAAGGCTTTAGACAGCCAATGGAAGCCTTAGAAAGTGCAACGTAACAGCACAGATACTGTAGTTTCGAAAGGGACTAGAAAGAACTACATTTCTCAGATCCAACACTTCCTGGTTGTTTTTCTCAGGTTTTTGCCTGCCATATGAGTTCTGTTATACTCACAGCAGACACCATTCAAACAGTTTTAGAAACTTCAGAGTGTTTTCTATCCAAATCTACTAATAATATGCATATTCTCGTTTCTGGGCAAGAGTAGTAACCAGTTTAAATCGGGTACGTTTTTTCATCCGGCCGTGAAAATACTGCCCCCTATCCATATCAGGTTAAATCATCCCCTGTTTGGTGAAGTCGGCTGTCTTTGTTAGGAAGAAATAGTCTTCACTGCTGCATATACCCTGACTCTGTTGCAAGAGAAGTGACACATTTAAAATAAATTCATGTTAGCAGGCAATATTAACTAAATATGCAGGTTTAAAAAGATATACTTGTGTATTGATTTTAAGAAAGGCATTGATGTTTATGGTTAGGTTGGAGCAACGTGTACCTAAGCGATTATATGCAACCCAGGACAGGCTAGTTAACTACACATGGTTGATGATATTACTAGTTTAACTAGTGATTATGATTGATTGTTTTTTATAAGATAAGTTTAATGCTAGCTAGCAACTTACCTTGGCTTCTTACTGCATTCGCGTAACAGGCAGGCTCCTGGAGTGCAATGTAAAGCAGGTGGTTAGAGCGTTGGACTAGTTAACCGTAAGGTTGCAAGATTGAATCCCCGAGCTGACAAGGTAAAAATCTGTCGTTCTGCCCCTGAACAAGGCAGTTAACCCACCGTTCCTAGGCCGTCATTGAAAATAAGAATGTGCTCTTAACTGACTTGCGTAGTTAAATAAAGGTGTTAAAAAAAAAAAAAAAATTAAATGGCCAAATCATCATGCCGATTTCCGATTGTTATGACAACTTGAAATCGACCCTAATTAATCGGCCATTCCGATTAATCGGTTGACCTCTAGTCCAGAGTCATACTGTATATAGAGAGTTGGGCCAATGCATGCGGTTTCTGTCTGAACGTTCAGCAAGCGCCACTTTCTCCTCCATAGCCGCTGTTAAGTGACAATTAACACGTCCGCATTGTGCTGTTCATTTCTAATAGTTTTTAAAACCAATGAAGATGTGCAGTGAAAGCATACTATGTATGCAATTTGTTGACACCGCATCACAGTACGGACTTCCCGAATGCTAATCAATAAAAATGTCAGTTAAATTCACTGCTCTGTTTTTTTGTTTACAGTGGGTCATGACGTAGGGAATTGTCAGTCTCTCTCGTATTGGTACGTCACCAATTTTCAGAATAAAGGTGCTAACATGGCGTCCGTTCCAAAACCTGGCCCAACTCTCTTAATATATGGCACTGGTGCTGTCCATAGGGTAAATACATTTGAATTCAATTACATACCACTTTATTTAAAGGGGGAGATCAAGCTGATCCTAACTGTTATAGGACTGTTTCTATTTTGCCCTGTTAATCAAAAATGTTGGAAAAACTTGTCAATGATCAACTGACTGGCTTTCTTGATGTCTATAGTATTCTCTCGGGTATGTAGTCTGGTTTCCTCTCAGGTTATGGATGTTTCACTGCAACCTTAACTTCTTGGGGCTATGTGGGACGTTAGCGTGCCCCCCGTGGCGCACCCTATCAACAGCAGGTGCATTTCAAGAGCGGCAAATTTGAAACCAAATAAATGTCAAAATTCAAATTTCTCAAACATACAACTAACTTACAGCCTTTGAAAGATAAACATCTTCTTAATCTAACCACGTTTACCGATTTCAAAAAGGTTTTACGGGGAAAGCATAAAGTTAGGTTATGTTAGGAGAGTACATTGACAATAGCTGTGTGTAGTGTATTGTCGATTCAAAGACAGGCGTCACCAAAACCATAAAATCAGCTAAAATTATGCACTAACCTTTTACAATCTCCATCAGATGACACTCCTAGGACATTATGTTAGCCAATGCATGCATTTTTAGTTCTATCAAGTTCATATTTATATCTAAAAACAGTGTTTTACTATGGCGTTGATGTTCAGGAAATCGTTTCCCTCCAATACCGGCAGTCAAGTCATGACAACAAAATAATTAATTAATATTAGAAAACATTGGTAAAATATTATATTGTCATTCAAAGAATTATAGATTTACATCTCTTGAACGCAATGGACTTGCCAGATTTAAAATTAACCTTACTGGGAAATCACACTTTGCAATAATCTGAGCACTGCGCCAGAAAAATACGCATTGCGATACAGACTAACCACCATGTTGGAGAGATCTAAAATCGAAAATACTATGTAAATAATCCATTACCTTTGATTCTCTTCATCAGATGTCACTTCCAAAGAATCCCAGGTCCATAACGAATGTAGTTTTGTTCAAAAAAGCTCATCATTTATGTCCAAAAACCTCTGTGTTGTAGCACATGATCTAAGCCAGCCGGACTTCACTTCACTTCAAGAACGGAAAAAATATATTTTCGTTCGCTCAAACATGTCAAACGTTGTATCGCATAAATCATTAGGGCCTTTTTTAACCAGAACATGAATAAAATTCAAGGCGGACCATTGGGTTCTCTTTTAAAACGTTTCGGAATGAGAGTACCCACCATCAAATCGCGCGCCAGGTGTCTAATGGGCCATCACGTTCCATGGCTCTTCTTCAGTCAGATCTCACTGTAGAACACTCAAAACACTTTGTAAAGGCTGGGGACATCTTGTGGAAGCAATAGGAAGTGCCAAAATATTCCTCATTCCCTTTGTTTTTCAATGGTATAGGCTTAAAGTCAATTCAACACATCAGGTATCCACTTCCTGTCAGAATCTGTCTCAGGGTTTTGCCTGCCAAATGAGTTCTGTTATACTCACAGACACCATTCAAACAGTTTTTGAAACTTTAGGGTGTTTTCTATCCAAACCTGAACAATAATATGCATATTCTAGCTTCTGAGTTGGTGTAATAGGCAGTTAAAAATGGGCACATATTTTTTTCAAAAATTCTCAATACTGCCCCCTATACCCTAACAGGTTAAAGGTCCTCAATTATGTCACCATTGCCCTTGATTCTAAGCCATGTTGTGCTGCTATTTTTATTGACTTGGCCAAAGCTTTTGATACGGTAGACCATTCCATTCTTGTGGGCCGGCTAAGGAGTATTGGTGTCTGAGGGGTCTTTGGCCTGGTTTGCTAACTACCTCTCTCAAAGAGGGCAGTGTATGAAGTTAGAAATTCTGCTGTCTCAGCCACTGCCTGTCACCAAGGGAGTACCCCAAGGCTCGATCCTAGGCCCCACGCTCTTCTCAATTTACGTCAACAACATTGTTCAGGCAGTAAGAAGCTCTCTCATCCATTTATATGCAGATGATAGTCTTATACTCAGCTGGCCCCTCCCCGGATTTTGTGTTAAATGCTCTACAACAAAGCTTTCTTAGGGTCCATCAAGCTTTCTCTACCCCTAACCTTGTTCTGAACACCTCCAAAACAAAGGTCATATGGTTTGATAAGAAGAATGCCCCTCTTCCCACAGGTATTATTACTACCTCTGAGGGTTAAGAGCTTGGGGTAGTCCCCTTATACAAATACTTGGGAGTATGGCTAGACGGTGCACTGTCCTTCTCTCAGCACATATCAAAGTTTCAGGATAAAGTTAAATCTATACTTGGTTTCCTCTAGCGTAATCGCTAACCCTGATTCAGATGACCATCCTACCCATGCTAGATTACGGAGACATAATTTACAGATCGGCAGGTAAGGGTGCTCTCGAGCAGCTAGATGTTCTTTACCAATAGGCCGTCAGATTTGCCACCAATGCTCCTTATAGGGCACATCACTGCACTCTATACTCCTCTGTAAACTGGTCATCTCTGTATACCCGTCGCAAGACCCACTGGTTGATGCTTATTTATAAAACCCTCGTAGGCCTCACTCCCCCTATCTGAGATATCTACTGCAACCCATATCCTCCACATACAACACCCGTTCTGCCAGTCACATTCTGTTAAAGGTCCCCAAAGCACAAACACATCCCTCGGTCGCTCCACTATTCAGTTCGCTGCAGCTAGCGACTGGAACGAGCTGCAACAAACACTCAAACTGGACAGTTTTATCTCGTCATTCAAAGACTCAATCATGGACACTCTTACTGACAGTTGCGGCTGCTTTGTGTGATGTGTTGTTGTCTCTACCTTCTTGCCCTTTGTGTTGTTGTCTGTGCCCAATAATGTTTGTATCATGTTTGGTGCTGCTAACATGTTGTGTTGCTACCATGCTGTGTTGTCATGTGTTGCTGCCTTGCTATGTTGTTATCTTAGTTCTCTCTTTATGTAGTGTTGTGTTGTCTCTTGTTGTGATGTGTGTTTTGTCCTGTATTTATATTGTATTTTTTTTATTTTTAATCCCAGGCCCCAGTCCCAGCAGGAGGCTTTTTGCCTTTTGGTAGGCAGTCATTGTAAATAAGAATTTGTTCTTAACTGAGTTGCGTAGTTACCCCAGAGAGGTTATGTGGGACGCTAGCGTCCCACCTGCGGGACACACTATTCAACAGCCAGTGAAATAGCAGGGCGCCAAATTCAAAACAACAAAAATCTCATAATTCAAATTTCTCAAACATTCAACTATTATATCCCATTTTAAAGATACACTTCTCGTTACTCCAACCACATTGTCTGATTTCAAAAAGGCTTTACGGCGAAAGTATGACATTAGATTATGTTAGGACAGAGCCTAGACAAGAAAAACCACACAGCCATTTTCCAAGCAAGGAGAGGCGTCACAAAAACCAGAAATACAGCTAAAATTAATCACTAACCTTTGATGATCTTCATCAGATGGCACTCATAGGACTTCATGTTACACAATACATGTATGTTTTGCTCGATAAAGTTCATATTTATATTCAAAACCCCCATTTTTTTTTACATTGGCGTGTAATGTTAAGAAATGTTTTGCCTCCCAAAACCTCCGGTGAATGAGCACATCAATTTACAGAAATACTCATCATAAACGTTGATTAAAATATTCAACTGTTATTCAAAGAATTATAGATACACTTCTCCTTAATACAACCGCTGTGTCAGATTTCAAAAAAGCTTTACGGCGAAAGCAAACTTTGCAATAATCTTAGTACAGCGCTCAGATATCAAAACAAGCCATACAGATACCCGTTTTGTTCGATAAAGTTCATCTTTATGTCCAAATACCTCCATTTTGTTTGCGCGTTCAGTCAAGTAATCCAAATCCACTGTGCTCGCGCAGTGAGTTCAGACAAAGTCAAAAAAGTTATATTACAGTTCGTAAAAACATGTCAAACGATGTATAGAATCAATCGTTAGGATGTTTTTATCATAAATCTTCCATAATATTCCAACCGGACGATTCCTTTGTCTTCAGAAATGAAAAGGAACACACCTAACTCTCACGGGAGTGTGCGAGATTGAGCTCATGTCATTTTCTCAGTCATCTGACTCCATATGCTCTTATTCTCTCCCCATTCACAGTAGAAGCATGAAACAATGTTCTAAAGACTGTTGACATCTAGTGGAAGCCTTAGGAAGTGCAAAATGACCTCATTGACATGAGATAGGCAATCCCTTCAAAAACTACAAACTTCAGATTTCCACACTTCCTGGTTGGATTTTTTCTCAGGTTTTTGCATGCCATATGAGTTCTGTTATACTCACAGACATCATTCAAACATTTTTAGAAACTTCAGAGTGTTTTCTATCCAAATATAGTAATAATATGCATATCCTACCTTCTGGGCCTGAGTAGCAGGCAGTTTACTACGGGCACGCTTTTCATCCGGACGTCAAAATACTGCCCCCTACCCCGATGACGTTAAATAAAATGTAAAAATAACATGAGACATCCATGTCTTTATTTAATTTTTTCACCTTTTATTTAACCAGGTAGGCCAGGTAAGTTCTCATTTACAACTGCGACCTGGCCAAGATAAAGCAAAGCAGTGCGACCAAAAAACAGCAACACAGAGTTACACATGAGATAAACAAAAGTACAGTCAATAACAATATAAACAATTCATCACTGGAAAAGATAAACAGTTGAGATTTGATATAATTTAAAAGCTTACAAACAGTGTTGTCAAACTATTTTATAATTTCTGGTAAAAAAAAATCTTAAATAAAAATAACTTTTTACGAACTTTTTACGAGAAAAAAAAATGTATGAAATGAATTGAAATGTATGCATTCACTACTGTAAGTCGCTCTGGATAAGAGCGTCTGCTAAATGACTAAAATGTAAAAAAAATGTAATGTCAGTTATCCACTCCTTCACGACAATTGAGCATTTCTTCTCCCTCAGGAGGAGCTTCCTGCTGACATACATGATGGGGTGCTCCTCGCCTTCCTGCTCTTGGGACAAAACGGCCCCTATCCCTGTGTCAGATGCGTCTGTCTGGACCAGGAGGTTTTTTGAGAAGTCCGGGGTGACGAGTACCGGGTGCGAACATAGTGCATCCTTCAGGGCTTGGAACACCGCCTCTGTGTCCTCCGTCCATCGCACCGTCTGGGGTAGTTGTGCATTTGTTAAGTCTTTGAGTGGGGAAGCTATTGTGGCAAAGTTGGGTACAAATCTACTGTAGTACCCTGCTAACCCCAGGAATGACTTCACCTGCCTCTTGGTTCGGGGGACCGGCCATCCCCTAATGGCAGTGATTTAGATTTTTTTATCTTTTTCTTGGGGTTTCACATTTCCCCTCCGGATCTCATAGCCCAGGTACTCCACCTCGGCGTAGCCCAGCTTGCACTTGTGGGGTTCGCGGTCAGACCTACATCCCTTAGCGCATCAACCATGGCCTGTAACCTACAAAGATGTGACTCCCAACTGTCACTGTGCACAATTATGTCATCTAGATTAGCAGCTGCGTACTCGCTGTGCGGCCGCAGGACGCGGTCCATGAGTCGCTGAAAGGTTGCTGGTGCCCCGTGGAGCCCGAAAGGCAGAACCCGGTAGTGGTATAGCCCCCCCTGGGGTGGAGAAGGCAGTCTTCTCCCGGGAGGCCGCTGCCAGTGGCACCTGCCAGTACCCCTTCGTCAGGTCTAAGGTGCTGACGTATCTCGCCATCCCCAAGCAATCGATCAGTTCGTCCACCCGGGGCATGGGGTAGGCATTGAACTTACTGACCTCGTTCAGGCCCCGTAAGTCATTACAGAAGTGGACGGTTCTGTCCGGTTTCAGAACCAGCACTATGGGTCTAGACCACTCACTGTGTGACTCCTCCAGTACCCCCATTTCTAGCATTGTCGTCACTTCCCGCTGGACCTCCACCCTCTGGGCTTCTGGTATCCGGTATGGCCGTTTACGCACTTTTTCTCCCGGACGGGTGTGGATATGATGTTCCACGAGATCTGTGCACCCCGGCACCTCAGAGAACATGGCCGTATTCCGCTGGACCAACTCTCTGAGCTCTTGTCGTTGGGTTGGGCTGAGGTCTTCCCCCATTGCAACTTCGACCGAGGGCGGGCCCTGCTGTGGCCGGGTCCACGTTACGCACAGCGCCTCGCGTGCGTTCCATTTCTTCAGTAAGTTCACATGGTAAAGCTGGAGGGGTTTTCTCCGCCCCGGTTGGCGGACCTTATAGTTGACGTCGCCAACCCGCTCAACGATGTCTTAGGGCCCATGCCACGTAGCCAGGAATTTACTCTCCGTTGTAGAGATCAGCACCAAGACCTTCTCACCTGGTTGGAACTCTCGTGGTTGGGCCCCCCAGTTGTAGACACGCTCCTGGGCATGTTGCGCCTGGGCCATGTGCTCTCTCACCACTGGCCAAATCGCCGTCATCCTCTCCCTCATCGCCTCCACATGTTCTACTATGCTGCTCTTCCCAGACCTCCTTGTCTAGGTCCAGCACCCCGCGGGGCTGACGGCCATACAGGAGCTCAAAGGGGGAGAACCCCGTGGATGCTTGGGGTACCTCGCACACTGAAAACATCAGGTGGGGAAGCAGCTGGTCCCAGTTCCTCCCGTCTCTCTCGATGCCCTTCAGCATCTGTTTTAGGGTCTTATTGAAGCGTTCCACCAGCCTGTCCGTTTGTGGATGGTACACACTGGTCCTCACCTGTTTTATTCCTAACAGATTGCAGACATCTTTCATCACACAAGACATGAACGCGGTGCCCTGGTCTGTCAGGATTTCCCGCGGAATACCCACCCGGCTAAATAAATGTAAGGGAATACCCCCTGAAATGGACAAAAATGAATGGGATCTTATTGGCACCGTACGAAACATATACACGATGTACAATACCACTCAAATGGACGCCATTTCATTCAAAACTTATTGCAAATGTCATATGGCAAATGTCAAGTGTCACACAGCAAAAATCCAATAGATCGTGAGCGCGCTCCATGGTAAATTGTCATATTGCAAATGCACATCAAGTCAAGACCCAAGAGTCAAATTTTGAAAATGTGATTTTTTTTTCTTCAAAACCTTATCACCCCCTTAATTAAAGTGCTTTCTGGACCGTTTATTGAAATTCTTTCGATTTATTTAAAAAAAATGTTTTATTTTTTATTTTTTGGGGCAATTATACATGTATAAGAACTGTATGAACATACTTTTGTCATATTTTCTTAGATTTGTTTTACTTGTCCAGAAGGCCCATGTTTTGTCCATTTGCAATATGATTTCATAGGAAGTCAAAAGTCAGTGAACCATTGCCAAATCTCTTGTTTTTTTAACATCTTTTTTTTTAAAACATCCAAAATGACCAGGGGCGCCCCCTATTGGATGGGCACGGGTGGGGGGGGGGTGCTCTCTACCCAACCGTAGACCCCTTGCACCCCCCCTAAAGGCATTAAAAAAAACATTTTAAAAATGTGCTCCTGGTAACCAGTTCCAATCACCAGGTGCCCGGCTGTCCATTTGCAATATGTTTCAATGGGCATTTACCATCACGGATTTGACATGCTCAAAAAAACTGCAGGAATGCGAAATTGACTGGCCCGATGAACTCGGGATGGCCGGGCAGTGATTCTGGTTCCTCTCCATCGCTCGTTGGTGTTGATTTCAGAATGTCATTTTGGTGATGGTCTATCACTGTTTAAACATATTGCAAATGGACAAAAGTCAGCCAGCAAGTCAGCGTCCATCAGTCAATTAGATATCATTCTGTCACCAAACTGATACCATCTGACACCACACCCACTTTTTCCAACTCGTTTAGAAGCCAACTATCACATATTTCAGAGCAGGCCCATAATTCACTGTGCCTTCAGTTTAAACCATAATAAAAATGTAAAACACGTAGTTACGTTCTAGCTGCAGGTCCAGTTCTGACATTATGTGTAGGCCTATGTGAGGCGACCCCGAATCCCGAGTTTCGGCTCGATAGGTCATTCAGTGCCCGAGCAACAACCTTAATTGGTGCTGAAAATCCACATTTCCGGGCATTGCTACGGGGTCCTTGAATGAGTTATCGGACAAATGTTGGGGTCCCTCTCTATGGGCCGAGGCGCTTTAAATGTACCTAGTCTTGCGACAATTCGGGAATTTTTCTAAATGTCGTCATTTCCCCCCCTAAGATGGCATAGCAGTCAGACGTCCTTTGTCCTCCTCTTGTTGTGTGTATGTGTGTATATATATATATATTTACATATTTTCTTCGCATATCTTTTTACATATTTTTTTTTCTTCTAAAACTCAACCTCAAAACACTCTCCTGCAACCCGCCTCACCAATTATTATAATTTTTTTGTTAAGTATTATTTACCTCAAATCTGAAATCCACAACAGAAGCTAGCCAGAGGTTAGCCAGTTCACTGGCTAACGTTGTAGTTCAGCTAGCCACGGCTAGCGGTCATCAGCTATCCATTAGCTCGAAAAGTTATCGCCAGTTTTGTACAGCGTGACTCAGACCAGAGCATACCGGACCTATTCTCTCTCCATATCCCCGGATTTCTACCGCAGGCTCTGGACATTTACACCTGGATCTTGCAGCGAGCTAGCTGCTACCTGAGTGACTATTGGCAAACGTCGGTCCCGGAGCTAACATAAATTATTCCAGAGCTAGCCAGCTGAAGAGTTCCATCAGCCACTCCTGGGCTACAATCACCTATCCGGACCCGTTTTACTGCTGATGCGGAGCCCCATCGGGCCTTCACGACTGGACTACCGACGTTATCTGCCCGAGGGAGATATCCAACTGGTCCGTCCGTTGCAACGTTACCTGAACGCCTATCTGCGGCCCGCTAATCGTTAGCTGTCTTATCGGCTGCTATCTGAATAGGTCTATCGGACAATTTTCTTGGGCCACTATAACTATTTTGCCAATTGAACTGGTCCCCCCTACCACACGGAACCCCACTAATCTACCGACGGAAACGCACTAGGTGGCTAAAAACAGACCTCCCTCCATCTTCTACCAGCTTGCTACCTATGGATCGGCTAGCTGTCTAATTCTCACTGGACCCTTTGATCACTCGGCTAAACATGCCTCTCCTTAATGTCAATATGCCTTGTCCATTGCTGTTCTGGTTAGTGTTTGTTGGCTTATTTCACTGTAGAGCCTCTAGCCCTGCTCATTATACCTTATCCAACCTTTCAGTTCCTCCACCCACACATGCTATGACATCTTCTGGTTTCAATGATGTTTCTAGAGACAATATCTCTCTCATCATCACTCAATGCCTAGGTTTACCTCCACTGTATTCACATCCTACCATACCTTTGTCTGTACATTATACCTTGAAGCTATTTTATCGCCCCCAGAAACCTGCTCCTTTTACTCTCTATTCTGGACGTCACAGACGACCAATTCCCATAGCTTTTAGCCGTACCCTTATTCCTCCTCCTCCTCTGTTCTTCTGGTGATGTAGAGGTCTGCCAACCCGGATGTCCTAGCCGTGTCTGAATCCTGGTTTAGGAAGTCCACCAAAAACTCTGAAATCTTCCTAACTACAACATTTTCAGACAAGATAGAACGGCCAAAGGGGGCGGTGTTGCAATCTACTGCAGAGAGAGCCTGCAGAGTTCTGTCCTACTATCCAGGTCTGTACCCAAACAATTTGAACTTCTACTTTTAAAAATCCATCTCTCTAAAAACAAGTCTCTCACTGTTGCCGCCTGCTATAGACCACCCTCGGTCCCCAGCTGTGCTCGGGACACCATATGTGAACTGATTGCTCCCCCATCTATCTTCAGAGCTCGTGCTGCTAGGTGACCTAAACTGGGACATGCTTAAAACCTCTTACATCTACACGTTCCGCTAGCGGAACGTCTGCTCCAATATCCAATGATGGGCGGGGCGCGAAATACAAACTCCTCTAAAATCCGAAAACTTCCATTTTTCAAACATATGACTATTTTACAGCTATTTAAAGACAAGACTCTCCTTTATCTAACCACACTGTCCGATTTCAAAAAGGCTTTACAGCGAAAACAAAACATTAGATTATGTCAGCAGAGTACCCAGCCAGAAATAATCAGACACCCATTTTTCAAGCTAGCATATCATGTCGCATAAACCCAAACCATAGCTAAATGCAGCACTAACCTTTTATGATCTTCATCAGATGACACACCTAGGACATTATGTTATACAATACATGCATGTCTGTTCAATCAAGTTCATATTTATATCAAAAACCAGCTTTTTACATTAGCATGTGACGTTCAGAACTAGCATTCCCACCGAACACTTCCGGTGATTTTACTAAATTACTCACGATAAACGTTCACAAAAAGCATAACAATTATTTTAAGAATTATAGATACAGAACTCCTCTATGCACTCGATATGTCCGATTTTAAAATAGCTTTTCGGATGAAGCACATTTTGCAATAATCTAAGTACATAGCCCAGCCATCACGGGCTAGCTATTTAGACACCCAACCAGTTTAGCCTTCACCAAAATCACATTTCCTATAAGAAAAATGTTCTTACCTTGCTTGTTCTTCGTCAGAATACACTGCCAGGACTTCTACTTCAATAACAAATGTAGGTTTGGTCCCAAATAATCCATCGTTATGTTCCATCAAGACGTTTTGTTCGTGCGTTCTAGACACTATCCCAACGCTAAATCTCGGCCACGAGCATGACGCAGAATTTGACCAAAAATGTCTAAATATTCCATTACCGTACTTCGAAGCATGTCAACCGCTGTTTAAAACCAATTTTTATGCAATTTATCTCGTAGAAAAGCGATAATATTCCGACCGGGAATCTGCCTGTCTGTATACTGAGGGAAAAACCGAAAGCCGGGGGCGGGGCGGGTCGCGAGCTTAAGGCTTAGTCCACTGAGTGACCACTTAGCTTTTGCTCTCCTTTGTTTCAGCCAGGGCTTTGAATTACGTCATTCCTGTTTTTCCCGGGCTCTGAGACTTCATTGGAGACGTGGGAAGTGTCACGTAACAGCAGAGATCCCTTGTAATAGATAGAGAGAATCAACAAGGGCAAGAAATGTTCAAACAGGGTACTTCCTGAACAGAAGCATCTCAGGTTTTTGCCTGCCATAGGAGTTCTGTTATACTCAGACACCATTCAAACAGTTTCAGAAACTGTGGAGTGTTTTCTCTCCAAAGCTAATAATTATATGCATATTCTAGTTTCTGGGCAGGACTAATAATCAGATTAAATCGGGTACGTTTTTTATCCAGCCATGAAAATACTGCCCCCTAGCCATAAGAGGTTAAACACCAGCTGTCAGCAGCTCACAGATCACTGCACCTGTATATAGCCCATCTATAGTTTAGCCCAAACAACTACCTCTTCCCCTACTGTATTTATTTATTTATTTTGCTCCATTGCACCCCATTATTTCTATTTCTACTTTGCACTTTCTTCAACTACAAATCTACCATTCCAGTGTTTTACTTGCTATATTGTATTTACTTTGCCACCATGGCCTTTTTGCCTTTACCTCCCTTATCTCACCTCATTTGCTCACATTGTATATAGACTTATTTTTCGACTGTATTATTGACTGTATGTTTGTTTTACTCCATGTGTAACTCTGTGTTGTTGTATGTTGTCGAACTGCTTTGATTTATCTTGGCCAGGTCGCAATTGTAAGTGAGAACTTGTTCTCAACTTGCCTACCTGGTTAAATAAAGGTGAAATAAATAAATAAAATAAAAGTTTCGTAATTGTCAAAATGAATTGAAGTTATTGCAAATGTACGAGGCTGTTTCTCAGTCTGAGAACCTTCTAGAGCCACATAACTCGCCACGCACTATCAACTTGAGCTCTAGAACAGGTTTCTAAAGTTTCAGAGCTCTAGGTCTGGCGGTTCTTTGATAGTTCGAACAAAGGTAACTATTGCAGGCTCTGTGTCTCTAAGCCCCACACTGTCACTCCATCCTTGCTGTGTGTGTGTGAGTTTTTCTTGGAAATCTGATGGGAGAAATGACTGATTTACAGTTTGAGGGTTGCCTAATCACACATATGAAGTTTTGGAAAGATCAGACTTTTTTAACCCTTGGAAACAGCCACTATGCCCCCAATTTAAGGCACTTCCGGTTGGCACAGGAAGCTAAAAGTAAACACATATCCTCATTGGGGTAGGCTTTTACAGAATCCTGGGTTTAAAGTCTTTACATTAAGAACTGACTGATTTACACAGGGTTGAATTCAGTGATTATCACAAACTGCAGGTTGGTTATATCAAAACACCTTTAGGGTGAATTTAACCACTTCCGGTTGCTCCAGGAAGCTTAGAATCGACACAGGTAGACCTCATAGTGGCCTGATGGATTGTCATCAAAGACGGGTTCATAAGGCATTCATAACCCAAATAGGCTTCAGGTTGAATTTAGGGGAGCGGGAAATGTATTCCTTTGGGGAGAGAAGTCATTGCAAACTGTTTGATGTAAACACCTTCTTTTCACTGTTAAGGGTTAATGCCACACGGTCAAGGTTAGGCTTGCACAGATCGGGAGGACCTCAGGAACGTTCCTGAGGTTGAATTGTGCTTCTACCCCTAACGGTTCTCTCGCTGTCACCCAAAAGCACTTGAAATTTATGGCCAGGCTTCATTATGGGCCTACTTTTTTCACGGTCGCTGCGCTCAGACCGAGCGAGCTACGGTCAAGCGGGGCATCTCGTTGAACTTGGCACTGCCTAGAGATTATGGTAATGCCATTGCAGGCTCTGTGTCTTTGAGCCCCGCACTGTGTCACTCCATCCTTGCTGTGTGTGTGAGTTTTTTTCTTTGACATCTGTTGGGAGAAAGGACTCATTTATAGTTCATGAGGGTTGCCGAATCACACACATGAAGTTTTGAAAAGATCTGACCTTTTTAACCCTTCGAAACAGCCCCTACGACCCCAATTTAAGACACTTCCGATTGACACAGGAAGCTGAAAGTGAACACATATCCTCCTTGGGGTAGGCTCTTACATAATTTTGAGTTTTAAGTCTTTACGTTAAGTGACTGATTTACAGAGGGTTGAATGAGTGTTATTTCAGAAAATCACAGAAATCTCGCAGAGCTCCGAAAACCACGTTAACGGATTCGTCTAAACACGCTGCAACTGGATCTGTAACTTTTTTGAACCCCCCCCCCCCCATTTCTTTGAGCATCACCAACATTGTACGATTTCTCTTAAATTACGATAGATAAATGGCTGGTTCTTTTTTTCCTGACACCGTAGGTTCATGTACTTTGACGTGAAGCGGTCAAATTAGCACTCTATTTTTGTTTTTGACCTTTAATCCCAGAAAAATGGCCTTAACTCAAAAAGCGTTGAGGCCTCAAAGCCATCTTGTTTCTGGGCTAACAGCCCATTAGTCCAAACCTATGCTCACCAAGTTTTGTCTTCGAAGTCTTTTCAGTTTAGGAGAGAAATGGCCATGTCGTGATTGGTGATGTTTTGTACATTTGCAATAAGATTCCATTCGCCATTTGCTGGAATTTACTGGGACAGTGGAAAAATGACCAACATTAGAAAATTGTATAAAATGGAAACCGAATGTCCGAGAGACTTCATTCGATGACTTTCCGGAAGATCTGGCCCCGGTGCACGGCCCACCGCCGTCGGCGAATTTTACAAACATTCGCGGACGTCTAGTAAGGGACCGTACATTTGCATTATGGAGTTTCTCATCAATCATACAGCAAATGCCGAAAAGTGCCCTTCATGTATGGAAGAGCTCCCGTGCGATATATTTTGCTGCCGCCGTGCGTAGCGGGATTGCCTCAGGATACCGGGTGGCGTAATCCACGATTACCAGGATGTGTTGGTGTTCCCTCGCGGTCTTCACCAACGGACCCACCAGATCCATTGCCACCGGCTCGAATGGCACTCCTATAATGGGCAAGAGAACCAGAGGGTTTCTATAATGCACCCTCGGAGCTGTGATCTGGCACTCAGGGCAACTATGTCCACGGCGCGCTTAACTCCGGGCCAGTGGAACCGGTTCCCGAACCGCTCCCTGGTTTTCTCCAAACCCAGGTGTACCCCAAGCAGGTGCGTGTGGGAAAGCTGCACACAGTCCTAACATACTGGCTGGGTATGAGTAACAAGTCTTTTGTCTCCCCATTTATGCTTTACTACCTGATACAATAAATGATGCTTGATTGCAAAGTGGGGGTAGCGCCAATCACTTACCCCAGGTAACAGTACGCCATCCACTGCAATCACCTGGCCCCTAGCGTTCTGGAGATTGGGGTCTTCTACCTGGGCCGTCCTGAACTGACCCGTGAGGATTCCCGTGTCGGGAGGTCCGTCTAGGGCCTCCACCTCCATAAAGGGGAGCCTGAGGTCTTCCTCGCATGGTTGCTCGCTTGCCGGAGCGGGGTCATCTCCCTCCTCCGGGTTCGACTCGGGCCCAGTGGACACCTCTCGTGGCGGGGGTTGTGTTGCACAGGCCACCATCCTTTTTCCTTTTCTTCCTACCTCCCGTGCGCGCCTCCCCAGGTCCCTCCTCCACAGTGCCTGAAAGAGAGTGCAGTCTCGACCGAGGAGAATGGACACGAGTAGGTTAGGAACAGCTCCTACGCGCATCTGGCACTCCCTTGGGGTGGTTATCCTCACTGTCACCGTTGGGTACCTCTTCGTGTCCCTGTGGACACAGAGGGGCTAGGGTCAGTCTGTTATATCTAGACTATTTCTCCTGTCTTATATGGTGTCCTGTGTGAATTTAAGTATGCTCTCTCTAATTCATTATTTCTTTCTCTCTCTCGGAGGACCTGAGCCCTAGGACCATGCCTCAGGACTACCTGGCCTGATGACTCCTTGCTGTCCCCAGTCCACCTGGCTGTGCTGCTGTACCAGTTTCAACTGTTCTGCCTATGGAACCCTGACCTGTTCACCGGACATGCTACCTGTCCCAGACCTGCTGTTTTCAACTCTCTAGAGAAAGCAGGAGCGGTAGCGATACTCTCAATGATCGGCTATGAAAAGCCAACTGACATTTACTCCTGAGGTGCTGACCCGTTGCACCCTCGACAACCACTGTGATTATTATTATTTGACCCTGCTGGTCATCTATGAAGATTTGAACATCTTGGCCATGTAATCTCCACCCGGCACAGCCAGAAGAGGACTGGCCACCCCTCATAGCCTGGTTCCTTCCTAGGTTCTGGGCTTTCTAGGGAGTTTTTCCTAGCCACTGTGCTTCTACACCTGCATTGCTTGCTGTTTGGGGTTTTAGGCTGGGTTTCTGTACAGCACTTTGAGAAATCAGCTGATGTAAGAAGGGCTTTATAAATACATTTGATTTTGATTTACATAGGACACCGTCACCTCCTCGTCCCCCGGTTCCTCCTTCCCCTCTCATGTGAGCCACTGTGGGTGTGTCACGGCTGTTCGAAGGAGCGGACCAAGATGCAGCGTGTTCGTAGTTCCACATATTTATTGAAAGTGAAACTGAATGCAATACACTGAAATACTTGAAAATACAAAACAAACCGTGACGCAGAGAGGACAACACACTACTCAAAAGACCCACAAACCACAATGAGAAAAACCCCTACTTAACCTGTTTGGTATAGGGGGCAGTATTGAGAATTTTGGAAAAAATATGTTCCCATTTTTAACTGCCTCCTACACCAACTCAGAAGCTAGAATATGCATATTATTGTTCAGGTTTGGATAGAAAACACTCTGAATTTTCTAAAACTGTTTGAATGGTGTCTGTGAGTATAACAGAACTCCTATGGCAGGCAAAAACCTGACAAGGCTTCAAGCAGGAAGTACCCTGTCTGACAAGGAGTCGTGCGTCTTACCTCTTTTTATTGAAAAGTAAGGATCTTAGCTGTAACGTGACAATTCCCAGGGCTCCAATAGGCTCTCAGAGCCCGCGAAATAACTGAAGGTTTACGAGGGAACCTCAGGTTGAAACATATTATCGCCTTTTGTAAGTGGATGCTCGGAGGACCTTTCAATGATGCGCGTGCATGAGTCGCTTCTGAGGAGAAATTTTATTCGGCTGTTTAGGCTCAATGCATACTCCCGGTCGGAATATTATCACTTCTCTACGACATAAATGGCATAAAAATTTGTTTTAAACAGCGGTTGACATGCTTCGAAGTACGGTAATGGAATATTTAGACATTTTTGACAAGCCAACGCGCCATGCGCGGGACCGTGAGGAAGCATTCTGATAGTGTCTAGAACTCACGAACAAAACGTCGCTGTTGGAATATAACGATGGATTATTTGGGACCAAACCAACATTTGTTATTGAAGTAGAAGTCCTGGCAGTGTATTCTGATGAAGAACAAGCAAGGTAAGAACATTTTTCTTATAGGAAATGTGATTTTGGTGGAGGCTGAACTGGGTGGGTATCTAAATAGCTAGCCCTGTAATGCCGGGCTATGTACTTAGATTATTGCAAAATGTGCTTCATCCGAAAAGCTATTTTAAAATCGGACATATCGAGTGCATAGAGGGGTAATGTATCTATAATTCTTAAAATAATTGTTATGCTTTTTGTGAACGTTTATCGTGAGTAATTTAGCAAACTGTTAGTAAATTCACCGGAAGTTTGCGGTGGTTATGCTTTTTCTGAACGTCACATGCTAATGTAAAAAGCTGGTTTTTGATATAAATATGAACTTGATTGAACAGACATGCATGTATTGTATAACACAATGTCCTAGGTGTGTCATCTGATGAAGATTATAAAAGGTTAGTGCTGCATTTAGCTGTGGTTTGGGTTTATGTGACATGATATGCTAGCTTGAAAAATGGGTGTCAGATTTTTTCTGGCTGGGTACTCTGCTAACATAATCTAATGTTTTGCTTTTGTTGTAAAGCCTTTTTGAAATCGGACAGTGGGGTTAGATTAACGAGATTCTTGTCTTTAAATAGCTGTGAAATAGTCATATGTTTGAGAAATTGAAGTTATAGCATTTCTAACGATTCAAAAATCGCGCCACTGGATTGAAGTGGCTGTTACGTAGGTGGGACGAAATCGTCCCACATACCCCAGAGAGGTTAAATATGATCTCTAATCAGAGGCAATGAGGATCAGCTGCCTCCAATTAGAGATCAACCCCAAACAATCCCAACATAGAAATAAACTATAACCTAAATATAGAAATAGAAAACATAGATAAACCAAAAACACCCCCTGTCACACCCTGCCCTACACTACTATAGAAAATTACATCTTACTAGGGTCAGGGCGTGACAGGGTGGGCCAGGGTCACCATGCTGCCGGAGTCCAGCAGAGCGCTGTTGTTGATGCCATCGATTCGTACAGGAACCATCGTAGGGGCTGTCTCGGTGAGCGCCCAACAGGAGGTGACGTAACTCGCCCATCCGGGTTACCCCAGAGCTGGGGGATGCAGAGGGCATGGCCTCCTCCCGGCCGGGAGAGCTCCACGCGAGGTGCTCCGGCTCACCACACTCATAGCAGCGTCTCTGATCTGGGTCCATCAGCCGCCGACATCGTCGGTTTGGGTCACCCTCCCGATTCACAGCCTCGGCTGTTCCGTCCGGACTCCCTTCAGCCCCTCGCCTCTCTTTGTGTTGTTCGTCCCCTCCCCGCTTCTCCGCTCTCCGCTCGGGCCCCTCTCAGCAGGTTCTGGGTGTTCTGGTGAATTTCCACCGTGGTCAGCAATTCTTCAGGCTCCAGGCTCTCAGGGCCCGAAGGTATTTATCCAGAACGAGCTGTCGAGCATCAGGAGGGACGGTACTTCTGTCAGTAGCCAGCCCTTGGTCAGACGCACCAGGTCGATCATCTGAGCACGGGGGGAAATGGTGGGGTCAAAGGCCCAGTCATGGACCAGTTGTGCACGGCGTGTGAGATTGAACCCATAACGGCTCAGGATCTCCCGTTTGAGTCCCTCATAATTCTTAGCTTGGTCAGCGTTCAAATCAAAGTAGGTCTTCTGGGCCTTCCCAGAGAGGTAGGGTGCCAACAGGCTGGCCCACTGGGGCTTGGGCCATCCTTCCCTCTGTGCCGTCCTCTCGACGGTGCACAAATACGACTCCATATCATCTTCCTCCATTAACTGAACCAGAAACTGATTCGGGCCAGACTCCTGAGCCCTCCCAACCTTCAACTGGGCTGCCTCCGCTACCAGTCTGCGGTTTTGTTGATGCTGCTCCTCCAGTGCTTGCTCCTGGAGAGCCTGTTGCTTCTGCTGGCTGAGGATGAACTGAGCCACCAGCTCCTCCATGGTAATCTCCGTACGCTCGACCCCACGGCACCCAAAGCTACTGAGATGCCCGTAGTCTCCACCATATGTGGTAAACCGTGGGGTGTTGGGTTGAGCATGCAGAGATTGACACAGAGACAGGGAGGTTTTAGTCCGCAAAAACAACTTTATTAAGACAGAAAATAAACATAACAAAGAAAATCACTTAGGTTTGGCTCAGTCCTTCTTCTCTACTTCTGCTCGCTGTCGGCCTCTCCCCATTCTCTCTCGCGGTGTGCCACAGTGCTCCTTTTATTTAGCCTCCACGGCTGGTTGGCATTTTCCCCTAATTACCTCCACTTGGAGCTGTCCGTGTCGGGGTGCCCAGCTCTCGTATTCCCAGCAGAGGGAGCCAACGTCGCCTCACGTAACTTCCCTCTATTACCATCCCCCGGGGTAGACCTCCTGGGATACCACAACACATACAGTGATAATGATAGACCTGGATAGCGTTGTCCGATTTGCTTTGACTACAAAACAGTCCAATATAACAAGTTAAGTCCAGTAGAGGACTGTCTGTGACACACTACAGCACATAGCCTAGTTCTTCTAATGTATGGTTTATGAAATGCACCAACATGATATCAGACACCCTTTGATAAGATCACCATCCTTGCAGGTGAGTATATCCCTCCCGAAGTCTTCAGAAAGCTAACTAATTAATTTCCACTTTGTTGTCGTCCTTTGATTCCTATTGCATGGATAGTTTGAGGCCTTCTGGCATCTTTTCTTGCTTAAAAATAATGAATGACTGAAGTTTTAGCTTAGCTATTAGGCCTAGTTGGTGTTTTGCTAAGATTCCTTTGCAGTGTTTACATTCTGAGATGTTTCTCTTTGAGATGTCATTTGAGAATCTGTGGAATATATCCTTTTCAAGATGCCTTCTTTGGTTCCTATTGCTTGGGCTAGTGTTATACAGAAGTTAGCCAATAATGTGATTAAACCATTAAGAATTGCTTTTGAATTTGTTGAGCCTTATCTCCTAGCAACATGTAGAGTCCTCTGTGCATGCAAGGCAAATAGATTTTTAGGTTCCCCTGAGTAAAGCATGTGCCTCTGGACACGTACAGTTGTTTGTCACTGGCCTACACACAATACCCTATAATGGCAAAGTGGAATCTTTTTTTTTTTTTTTTTTTTTTTTTTACAAATTAATAAAAAATGGAAAGCTGAAATATATTGTATCAATAAGTATTCAACCCCTTTGTTATGGCAAGCCTACATTATTTAAGTCACATAATAAGTTGCATGGACAATGTGTGTGTGTGTGCAATAATAGTGCTCAACATGATTTTAGAATGACTATCTCATCTCTGTACCCCACACATACACAATTATCTATAAGGTTCTTCAGTCGAGCAGGGAATTTCAAACACAGATTCAACCACAAAGACCAGGCAGGTTTTCCAATACCTTTCAAAGAAGGGGTACCGATTGGTAGATAAAAAAAACATTTACTAAAAAAAGCAGACATTGAATATCCCTTTGAGCATGGTAAAGTTATTAATTACACTTTGGATGGTGTATCAATACACCCAGTCACTACAAAGATACAGGCATCCTTCCTAACTCGGTTGCCGGAGAAGATGGAAACAGCTCAGGGATCTCACCTTGAGGCCAATGGTGACTTTTAAACAGTTACAGACAAGGTGCAAATCAAATTTGGGGGGGGTCTCTAAATAATACAAATTCAAGCGTTCTCCTATTTGTTTAAATTGTAGTGGTAAATCTGTTTTACAGTGGTAAAAATTAAAATAAAAGCTTCCAAATGAAACAAACACCCCCACCTCTCTGTCATGGTTTAAACCAATATATTTCTGTGCTTGGCACTGTCCACTCAGTACTGCTGTATTTCGGCCTTAGCTGAGCTCCTTTACGCATAGATTTTCCTTGGTGCTTCCAACTTTTCGCCATTTGTTTTCCAATGCGTCCTTGATTTAATAAATGACCTATGCCTTTATTCCAATGCATAAGATCTTTCCATAGATTTATCATTGTTTGCTTTTATCAGTCAGCTGTTTAGAGCGCTTATTGTGTTGTTTTTCAGGTCCGCGTGAGTACTGGTCTTCTCCGTACTATCCGTGGCCAAAAGTAGTTGACCATTTATTTAGCTTTTATTATTTTCTATCAATATTTGTTTTCTTTCCTGGAACAGCTGATGGTCGACAATATCACTAGCCTACAGCTAGACACAAATGCGCATCCAATCTAGCCAACAAAAAGGCTGGCTATACGTTAATGACAGTAGGCCTGTAAGGTGACTCTGTTAGAAGAGTTCAGTTAGAAACATTAAATTTTGCAAGGGCATAGGCTTACAGTGCATTTTCAGAGATCTCCAAGATTCATGATTCTATACAGGCTTCAATGTTCTAATTCAATTGTTTTAAATGCTTAATAATGACAAATAACACTGTCATTAATGTAAGGAAAGAAATGTGTTTTTTTATGTCACACAATCTGTGAAGACTCCAAGCATTAACTGGGGCTCCCGAGTGGCACAGCGGTCTAAGTGTGCTTGAGCCGTCACTCAAGACACCCTGGTTCAAATCCAGGCTGTATCACAACCAGCTGTGATTGGGAGTCCCGTAGGGCGGCTCATAATTTGCATAGGGTCGTGTGTGTTTGGCCGGTAAAGGCCGTCATTGTAAATAAGAGTTTGTTCTTAACCTTTATTTAACTAGGCAAGTCAGTGATTTAAAACAAAACATTTTTTTACATTTAAATCATGAACTAGGGTGTAAAACATGTTTTGATTCAACTCATGTATTATATTGAATGTAGGCTACCTGCGTATATTCATGTGTGTAAAATTGCCTCGGCATAGAGGCTAGGCTACCAGCAGTGGTGTGGTCCTAGTGGAGGGTAAATGTAATTAGACATTGTTTACCCACATTTTTCAGAAAAATGCATTGTATAGGCAGTATAAGTTATTTTTTGAATACCTTGCCCGGCAGTCAGTTTACCCACATTCTTTTTACCACTACATCACTGGCTACTGGTAGGCTTCTTTGAATTTCATGGTAATACAGTTGGGGGGGAAAGTATTTGATCCCCTGCTGATTTTGTACATTTGCCCACTTACAAAGAAATGATCAGTCTATAATTTTAATAGTAGGTTTATTTGAACAGTGAGAGACAGAATAACAAAAAAATCCAGAAAAACACGTCAGAAATGTTATCAAATGATTTGCATTTTAATGAGGGAAATAAGTGTTTGACCCCTCTGCAAAACATGACTTAGTACTTGGTGGCAAAATCCTTGTTGGCAATCACAGAGGTCAGATGTTTCTTGTAGTTGGCCACCAGGTTTGCACACATCTCAGGAGGGATTTTGTCCCACTCCTCTTTGCAGATCTTCTCCAAGTCATTAAGGTTTCGAGGCTGACCTTTGGCAACTCGAACCTTCAGCTCCCTCCACAGATTTTCTATGGGATTAAGGTCTGGAGACTGGCTAGGCCACTCCAGGACCTTAATGTGCTTCTTCTTGAGCCACTCCTTTGTTGCCTTGGCTGTGTGTTTTGGGTCATTGTCATGCTGGAATACCCATCCACGACCCATTTTCAATGCCCTGGCTGAGGGAAGGAGGTTCTCACCCAAGATTTGACGGTACATGGCCCCGTCTATCGTCCCTTTGATGCGGTGAAGTGGTCCTGTCCCCTTAGCAGAAAAACACCCCCAAAGCATAATGTTTCCACCTCCATGTTTGACGGTGGAGATGGTGTTCTTGGGGTCATAGGCAGCATTCCTCCTCCTCCAATCACAGCGAGTTGAGTTGATGTAAAAGAGCTCCATTTTGGTCTCATCTGACCACAACACTTTCACTAGTTGTCCTCTGAGTCATTCAGATGTTCATTGGCAAACTTCAGACGGTTCATGTATATGTATTCTTGAGCAGGGGGACCTTGCGGGCTCTGCAGGATTTCAGTCCTTCACGGCGTAGTGTGTTACCAATTGTTGTCTTGGTGACTATGGTCCCAGCTGCCTTGAGATCATTGACAAGATCCTCCCGTGTAGTTCTGGGCTGATTCCTCACCGTTCTCATGATCATTGCAACTCCACGAGGTGAGATCTTGCATGTAGCCCCATGCCGAGGGAGATTGACAGTTCTTTTGTGTTTCTTCCATTTGCGAATAATCGCACCAAATGTTGTCACCTTCTCACCAAGCTGCTTGCCGATGGTCTTGTAGCCCATTCCAGCCTTGTGTAGGTCTACAATCTTGTCCCTGACATCCTTGGAGAGCTCTTTGGTCTTGGCCATGGTGGAGAGTTTGGAATCTGATTGATTGATTCTGTGGACAGGTGTCTTTTATACAGGTAACAAGCTGTGGTTAGGAGCACTCCCTTTAAGAGTGTGCTCCTAATCTCAGCTCGTTACCTGTATAAAAGACACCTGGGAGCCAGAAATCTTTCTGATTGAGAGGGGGTCAAATACTTATTTCCCTCATTAAAATGCAAATCAATTTATAACATTTATGACATGTGTTTTTCTGGATATTTTTGTTGTTATTCTGTCTCTCACTGTTCAAATAAACCTACCATTAAAATGATAGATTGATCCTTTCTTTGTCAGTGGGCAAACGTACAAAATCAGCAGTGGATCAAATACTTTTTTCCCCCACTGTACACATTGTAACATATTCTAGTAAGTTGTGTGTTAGGGTGACCATCCCGTTTTCCCTGAGACAGGTTCGGCCCCATTTCATGTGTCCCGACTTTTCAGGCTACAAAAAAGGTCAATTTGTCAGCAAGACGCATCATTTAATGTAGGCCTAATCAATGGCAATCGCTGAATGTCATTAGGCACACTGTTTGGTGTTTTGTAAGAGATGTCTATTTCCATTCATCAAATGTCATGAGTATACATGCAGTTTTAATGCTGGAATTATTTTGGAGTGGACAAACATGCACAGGCAGCCTACTTTTTGAAGTTATTTGTTTTGACAATCAGATTAAAATACCATGACTGGTTGTGTTCATGACACATTTAAAAGATAATTCATTTTTACAGTTTAAGTGATGTCTTTATTATTAGGCCCATACTATTTTTTGGAGACCCCTGAATGTCATGATGTAATTCACACTGATTACAAAGCTTAATGGCTGTGATAGGAGAGAACTGAGGATGGATCAACAACATTGTAGTTACTCCACAATACTAACGTAATTGACAGATTGAAAAGAATGAAGCCTTTACAGAAAAAAAATATTCCAATACATGCATCCTGTTTGCAATAAGGCACTGAAGTAATACTGTTAATTGCTTTTCCACATTTTAACTTTTTTCCCTTAATACAAAGTGTTATGTGTCGGGCAAATACAATACATTACTAAGTACCACTCTCCATATTTTCAAGTATAGTGGTGGCTGTATCATGTTATGGGTATGCTTGTAATCATTAAGGACTGAATGAGTTTTTCAGGATAAAAAATAAACAGAATGGAGCTAAGCATAGGCAAAATCCTAGAGGAAAACCTGGTTCAGTCAGCTTTCCACTAGACGCTGGTAGATGAATTCACCTTTCAGCAGGACAATAACCTAAAACAAAAGGACAAATCTACACTGGAGTTGTTTACCAAGAAGACTGTGATTAATTCCGAGTGTCCCGATTTTTAGTTTTCACTTAAATCTGCTTTAAAATCTAAGGCAAGACTTGAAAATGGCTGTCTAGCAATGATCAACGACCAATTTGACAGAGCTTGAAGAAAGTTGAAAAGAATAATGGGCAAATATAGTACAATCCAGGTGTGCAACGCTCTTAGACTTACCCAGAAAGACTCACAGCTGTAATTGCTGCCAAAGGTAATTCTAACATGAATTGACTCAGGGGTGTATATACTGTACTTAGGTAAATAAGAAATTTCATTTTCAATAAATTAGCTAAAATTTCTAAAAACATGTTTTCACTTTGTCATTATGGGGTATTGTGTGTGTGTGTGTGTGTGTGTGTGTGTGTGTGTGTGTAGATGGGTGAAAGAGGAAAAAAATCTATTGAATCAATTTTGAATTCAGCCTGTAACACAACAAAATGTGGAATAAGTCAAGGGGTGTGAATAGTTTCTGAAGGCACTGTATCAGACATGACCTGAGAAGACAAAAGGAATTAATGGAGGGCCCACTAAGTGGCTTGTTTACGGGGTGCTACATACTTATGGCTGCAGAGGGGAGGAACTAAAGGCACCTTACATTTCTTTCAAGTGCCCATCAATTGAAGCTGTCAGGTAATTCAGTATGATGGATACGATTTTAAGCAGATATTGAATGTCTGAATGTTCAGCTTGGCAAAGACAGGACCATGGTTCTTTCAGTTCAGACTGATTGCTCCGCTAGTCACAGTTCTCAACAATAAACACACTCGACACTCAGCACAGATACTGTACTGCACAAAGGCATACCTTTTTAGAGGAAGTCAATTGTAACCAAGGAGAGCTTGTGGCCTAGACAAGACTATTATTTTTTATTAACCTAAAATGTCCTTAGTTTGACAGTCTCATGGCATTGATATAGAACATGTGATTTTGCTCATCAATCAGTTAAATCTGTCTATATAATGTTATTTATCCCATCATTTAGTGAACTAGACTGCCTCAGTATTGTCATTCTAGACATGCAAAGCCTTCCCTCATCAGGTAATGTAATTCCATGCTTCATTAGTACTGTGAAGTTTATCATTTGTCATCAAAGCCAGCTGTCAATAAATAATTAAGTTGCAGATGAGAAGAATGAAATATTTTGGCTGAAGGAAGGAAGATTGCTGTCTACATTTTAATTGCATACACACATTTTGTGTGTGTGTCCAAGGTTTTAATTAGCTGTGGTGTGGTTACAAAGCAGCACCTGTTCATAGTCTGCCTACTTTTTGAGCTCTACTTTCACCTTCAACAAACATCATTATTTAGCATATTTACACCTATAGAAGAAAACATTTAGGCTAATGATTATATAGCAAATGGGCAGACAGTTCAGGCACTGCTCCCCTTTCATCTGAATGAAAATGATTAGTAGCCTAACTGCAAACCTGCCATTTTTTGGGGGACCAATGTCTTGTTTATTACAGTGTCATAATTGTGGAAGAATCAAAACTATAGATTTTATTTAGGCCTACACCTTTCTGTTGCCACACAGACCATGAAAGTTAGATGGCAGTGCATGTCGAAGAAAGAGATGGAGGGGGTGGAGAGCGAGATAGAGGAGACCTCTATCTGGTCCAGAATTATCTTTGTGTGTCCAGGCATCATTCCAATGTCACATTTTTAATTTGCATTCCAAGCTGACACACTGCTACTCCCTTGCAGTCAAGGGAAACAATGTCCATTTCCATCCACAAACAACCAGTAAATAAACTCTAATGGGGTTCTGACAGTTATGTTTGAGAGGATTGAAAAAGCAGAGGGATCGATTGACATTCTATCTGCCATAATTACTTTCTACTGAGATCTGGTGAGCATGAGGAAGCATATGGTTCCTGTCTGGTAGGATAGCCTACATGTTAATATATTCTACTGTATCGCTGTGTGTGAACCAAGCCTATGATGATTCTGTTTTTAGAAGGTTGTGGAGACCAACCTCTATTCAGTCTGTTAGGCTAGTACACTAGTAAAAAGGTACACACAAAGCAGGATATCCATCACATCAGAAATGATGTAAGAAGTTTGTTTCCCTCATTCAAAACCCCATTTCTAATAGGCTAGCTTGTAATATGTGCTCTTTGCTATTGCATCTTTATTACTCCTGTTTACATGTATATTACCATAAGTATTTATATATTCCTACTACCAGTCACTTTTTATGTATAAACCCACCTCAACCATTCCAGTACACCTGCACATTGAAAAGGTACTTGCACTGAACAGTGTATATACTTGCATTCTCGTGTTTCTTTAACTCATCGTAGTTCTTGTGTGATTTAAATTTGTACATTTTATTATCTATAATATTATTATCACTGCATTGTTGGTAAAGAGCTCTTAAGGTAAGAATTTCACTGTACTGTTTTACACCTGTTGTATCCTGTGTACGTGGCGAATAAACTTAGAAACATGAAAGTTATTTGACGTGTAAAATAAATCAGTGATGATTAAATGTGTATTATAACAGCATAAGCCTATCTTTTGTGTTCAGGTGTGATGGTCTGTGAGAAGGAGTAAACATGGAACACTTTGAGGCTGCTCCAGGTTGGTAAGTACAGTCTGCGTTGCCTTGTTGCCATTCACATACATGCTAGGCCTATGCAATACATGGCACTTTTGCTGGCGCTGATTCATTGAAGGAAGGCAGCTGCTAACGCAAAGATGTAGTTTGTCTAACCCATCTTTTTTTGCCTCTAAATTTGTAATTTGGTGCTTCATAAGTACCAATAGTGTTTCAGTGAGCTGTTGATTAGTTTTGAGTGCAGTCGTGCCTCTTCTGTCTATACGATTCGTCATGCTAATTCACATTTTAATTAATGTCCGTCAAGCCCTATGGTTAAAGCAATATTCACAGGCTTGACTACCCCATTAGAGGCTTTAGTACTGAGTAATACATGTATATGGTTTGTTCAGATTCTCAATTCCACAGCAAGCGCAGTAATTCTGATATTTTGGAAATGCTTACAATCAAATTCAATTATATGTGGGCCTATCTTTTATGGAGCCGTTATGGCAGCTCTTACTGATAGATCTAACGCATGTTCTCAATTTAGCCAGTCTGTACAGTACATTGTGTTCAATCAGTCTGAAAGCTGACATATCACTCATGTAAGGTTTCTTTTAGAATCCATTACAGTAATATCCTTCTCATGAGACTATTAGCAGATCACTCAAACATGATTGGGAGATTGGCTAAACCAAGAATGTGATAGTACTGTAAGGCCCCTCAGGCTTAAAGCAATCCAAGACCTGTGGATCTGTAGTGACCCATTTTAAGGTTAGACGTCTCCCTGACCTGACCCTGATATCTCATTTCCTCCCCACTGGGTGGGCTGTCAGGCGTGCACACACTCCCTAAGGCACCAGCAGAGCAAGATGCCGGTCCCTCCCTGTGATACACTCATCACATGCCTCCCTCTCCCACAAATGAGCTGTGATTGAGGTGATTGGGATTTCCAGAGGCTGTCACAATGGTTTTGACTAGCAAATAGATGGGTGGTAATGGGAGAGACAGGCCTGTTATGAGAGCCCTGTCAGGGATAAGATAATGCGTCAGAGTGAAGAGGTTAAAGACACCGCTTCCCTGTTAATAATTAATTGGTGTCCGTGTGGCGGATCCACTCCAACGCTCCCAGTCACTTGATAATTGCTTTACATTTAATTTGGCTTTGGAGAGCATTTTTCAAGCGAAGTAAATTGTGCTTAGTGTTAATAATATGAACCCGTCTTCCGACACCGGTTTGGTCAGAAACCAATGGTGAATAGACAAAGGTAGGCGAAGTGTGCCAATTTGAACGCTGGAGATGGTGTCTCCATTTCTAAGTAGTTTATCTTAAACACTAATTTACACTGTCATTTGACAGGAGGAAATATATCTATGGTTCTGTGATTTAACAAAGAAGATAATTGTTACTATTATCAAAAGTTAATTTGGGAATAATCAATTTTTACAGTTGTGTCATAGTATGACTGATGATTAGGTGATTCATAATAATATTACTTTTACCTGGGATGGATAAAAAGAGTAGGCCTATTATTGTACACCACAGTAACTCACTTCTATATCTTATTAGAATGCTATCATTTGAAATTAAGTCTGAATAGGCATCTTATTGCGTACTATAAGGGGGAAACGGAATGAACCCTTTACTTTTCTCAATGTCAAGTGTCTCACCTATGTATTTCCCAACTTTAATCCTCTTAATAAAAAAAAAAAGCTGCCAGGTGCTCTTTAGCATTTTGGGGTTCTGTGTTGCGGCAGCTTGCTCTGGTCTAAACAGTGGGGGAGAAAGAATCTGAGTTACCTTAAGTAGCAGAGCTGTCACCACAGTGACAGTGTCAGGCCTCCTACTGAGGCGCCCTCCAACTGACTGGCTCCTAAGGTCATGTGAGTTAAACTGCCCAGGTGTATCTGTGTGCTCTGGTGTGCAATTAAGTGCTAGACAAAAGAGAACCAGCAGACGTCACGTCAGACTCCGGCCCCAGAGGACAGGAGTTGCCCATCCCTGACCTATATAGTGATTAGGGCTGGCACAATTACTGCATAACCAACAGTTATGGATGAAGATTGTCATTTTAAATAAAATAACCGTTTATGTTTATTTTATACTTTTTTTGTGTGTGGCACAAACAGCTGATTGAAGACGGGGCGGCCGGGCATTCGTGCGGTTGTGTCGGTTTCTGCGGTAACATGGATTCTTAACAATGTGATGAAACTTTGTTGCTCCTTACTGAAACAAGCAAAGAGTTGTAGCAAGCAAGTCTTTGGTTGCCAAGGCAATGCCCCCCTCCCTGCAGCAGCAGCATGGCAACACATGCAGTCAGGAACGGAGGAGAACACTATTGGAACGGTGACCACAATCATTTGGCTGACCAATAACCGTCACCCAAAATTCCATGACTGTCACAGTCCTAATAATGATGTTAAACAACAGTTGGACATCAACTGAGCAAAATCCTATTTCTCTACTGAAATAATCCTGTAAAAATGTACATTGTTGTATGATTGTTAGCTGTAGTGTGATTAGACTGTATGCCTGGATGCACCCAGAAGGAGTAATCTCAGTCTGCCTTCCATTCCTTCCCTGAGTTGTGTGTGCGCTTCACCCAGCTATAAAGCTCCTCATCTGTAGATGACACCAGCAGATGTTTGTGGAGCTGGCATGAAAATGGCTTCTCAGTGGAACACTGCCCGTGTGACCAGTGCAGAGAGGAAGGTGCCCCACACCCGTATGGAGGATGAGGCTGACCTCCAGGTAGGTAGAGACCACATCCGTGTTTATTCCCAATTTCCCCCCACCGCCCTGGGGCACTAGTACCACCCTCTACCCCTCCCCGGCTGACCTCTATACTGCCTCCATCTGCACCAGTTTGCTCTGGATTCCACCCCCTCTCTCGGGGCTTCGGATGCTCTCTTTGCCAAATCTGCAGCAGGCAGTGCTCAGCCTTGCATGCGCAGAGATAATGATCAAGTTAATTAGACCTGAGATTGAATGAACTGCGGCAGCAACTTAATCATTTGTAACTTGATTAGAAATACTATATTCTGCAACTCCAGAGACGGGCAAACTTTTCTTATTTGAGTGCTCGAAAATTAAGGTCCACTTTAGGATTCAGGTCTTGAGATAATGTTGCAATAGAAGCAGGGAAATAAACCCGAGCTCGTATACTCAAACAAGCCCATAAGCTGAGGGTAAATTTCCTTGTGAATGGTTTTACTGAGTTGACAGAGCAGATGTGAGTTGCCTTTCTGTTAATGGTTCCTCTGTTATCCCCATAGCAAATATACTCATTTGGGAGGAAATTAGGTCAAGGTAGCTTTGGTGTCGTCTGTGAAGCCACCCACAACGAGACAAGGAAGAAATGGGCTATTAAGAAGGTGAACAAAGAGAAGGTGAGTGCATTAGTTTTTCCCATGGGCCGTGGTGAAAAGAGACACTCTAAAGTCAGTCTAAAGTCAGTCTAATGGCTACTAGAACAGCCCCACACCTCAGTGCACTCACTCAGCTTCTTCCCTCCATGCAGGCTGGAAGTTCAGGTGTCAAACTGTTGGAACGGGAAGTGAGCATCCTGAAACGTGTGAACCATGCACACATAATACATCTGGAGGAAGTCTTTGAAACACAAAAGGTAAGGGATTTTTTCTTAGAAGTAATGGAGTCAATATCTCAGTAGTGTGCGTGCAGACGATTGCGTAAGCACCATGAATGAGAGCGAGGCCGGTCAGATCTATTTGTGGGGGCCATTATCAGTCTATGTGCTGTGCTTTGTGTCCAGAGGATGTATCTGGTTACTGAGCTGTGTGAGGGAGGGGAGCTGAAGGAGCTCCTTCAGAAGAACACGCGCTTCACAGAGGAGGAGACCAGGCACATCATCAACAGCCTGGCTGAGGCCATCGTCTACCTGCATAAGAAGGGTAATATGACTGACTAAAGTTATAGATTTCACACCGTTACAAGGCTCTACATTTGAACATTTTACACTGAAACTTTATTTTAAGCAACAATAAAGGAAGGGTAAGAGGCAGAATATCAGACTATGCCTTCTTTGACCTTTATGAAACATAACTAACTAATCTAGGTGCACTGATTAAATCATTACAACATTAATGCAAACACTACAGACAATGTGTTATATGAGTAAATTGTGTGCGGGCACAATGTTCAAATTGGTGATATCACGGTCACATCGTACTCAAATGAGTCAAATTGCTTTGGCCTCATTGACGTGTGATAATCAGGGAGATGATACCATGTTATGGCTCCCAGTCATTATAGAACCTGGCTTATTCTAATAATGACATAATAATGAACAACTGCCAGGCAAAAATGGTAGCCCTTTTAATTGAGTCTGAGGGGTTTATTTGAAGATGCTGTTATTCCCCCCTCCTGATGGTGAAATCTCTAGTTAGAGGTAATTTAGGACGTTGCTTGGCAATGAGATGCCATTACATGGGGCTAATGACTCATTTACAACAAGCTGGGGAGGAATACAGATTAATAGGTGTGTTTTCACACTAAGAGTCCCTCTGCGCTGTCGTGCCGCACTTCTATGGCAACTAATGATACCAGTGGGGATGTGGTGCTAAAGGTTAGCAGTGACTGTCACAGGTAGTGGCCTTAAAGGGCAATTCCACCACTTTTCAACCACATTTTCATTGTCTCCAGCTCAATAGCAGTGTGTACATATATGAAAACGGTGCGCCACTATGTTTTGTAGAAAGAAATATAAACGCGCTGTGTTCAGATATGTAGACAATGGTTTGGTGCTGGAGATGATGAATATGAGGTAAAAAAGTGGAGGAATTGTCCTTTAACCATATGTGCAGCATGCACATTCATTACTTCTTGAAATGGAAATATTACAAATTGTTTAGTAAAGACATTGATATGATACATTTATTTTGCACAGAATGATTTGGTCCCATGGAATATTACTATGAATTTTGTGAACCATTTGTTCATTGTACTATTAGTTCTTCACCATACTGTTGTTACTATATAAATATAGAGGTTCATCCACTGTTGTACACCCCGGAGTCTTTTTATTTAGTCCTGAGCTCAATCTACATGAACATTAGAGCAGAGGAAACAACATATTAGAGGTCAGCATGCTCCACCCCTCTCACAAAATCACTTTAACAGAGTTGAACTTTAAGACTCCAGGGGAGAGAACTTCTCAAAAACTAATATGTGTGCAGAGACACTTTATTTTCCATCCCTTCAAGTCAATCTAGCAGCAGCATCTAATCTAACCTTTATAACTCTCTCAAACGTCTCCGAATCCTCTGCTCCATTCTGCACATCTCCTTTAATGACCACTGATACTTTGTGGCTCACCATTTTTAAAAGAAGGCTGATATCTAGAGATTTGTCATAGGGATTGCTTGAATTTAGCAAGACGCTCATGGTTTTCCTGAGGATAAAGTAGCTGTTTTTGTCACAATCTCTGGCACTTCAGCTGGGGCAGAACCCCTCTCTTTCTCAGTGAATCAAACTCATTCCATTTACATTTTAGTCATTTAGCAGACGCTCTTATCCAGAGTGACTTAGTAGTGAATGCATAAATTTCATGCATTTTACATTATTTTTTTATTTTTTTTATTTTTTGTACTGGCCCCCCGTGGAAATCGAACCCACAACCCTGGCGTTGCACACACCATGCTGGCGTTGCAAACACCATGCTCTACCAACTGAGCCACAGGGAAGGCCCAGTGGCTCAGTTGGAATGCTCGATGCTCGATGACATCCATGATTGATTAAGGTTGTGGAGATGTCACCTGTTGAAAACAAGGCAGCACTAAACATGTCGTTCCCCACGAATGATGCAGGGATGTCATGTGTCCTACTTATATCAGTGCACTCATAAAACTTCTATTAGATCAAATATGCCACACATAGCAAAAACGCCATTCAATTTTGTCACCAAATTTGACACGAATTGCAAAAAACTTATCTCCCTCACTAACTTTAAGCATCCGCTGTAAGAGCAGCTTATCGATCATTGCACCTGTACACAGCCCATCTGTAAATAGCCCACCCAACTACCCCAACCCCATGTTATTTATTTTTGCTCCTTTGCACCCCAGTATCTCTACTTGCACATTCATCTTCTGCACATCTATCACTCCAGTGTTTAATTGCTAAATTGTAATTATTTCGCCACTATGGCCTATTTATTGCCTTACCTCCCTAATCTTACTACATTTGCACACACTGTATATAGATTTTTCTATTGCGTTATTGACTGTATGTTTGTTTATCCCATGTGTAACTCTGTGTTGTTTGTGTCGCTTTGCTTCATCTTGGCCAGGTCGCAGTTGTAACTGAGAACTTGTTCTCAACTGGCCAACCTGGTTAAATAAAGGTGAAATGAAAACAATTGACCTCCATACAAAAACTCCTTACTTTGTGAGCAATTTTCATAATTATTTTTTTTTAAACGCCACCTGTTGGAGAAGACAGATTTTGGGTCCACTTATCCCTCTCGCTTCGCCTCTTCCTCTCTGGTATGACTCACCCATTTCAGTTAATTACTATAGCTCCCGCCCTGAGCTAATCAGTGTAATTTTGTAAATGCCGGATCTCTACGGTAAGACACATCATTCACCCAAGTTTAGTCAAAATCGTCCAGTACTGTCTGAGATGGCGTACGGACGGACTGAGACAGATCCACAGTCCCTTCCCCGATTTCATCGTGGGGGACAATTACTCATTGTAGATTTAGCCTTAAACTGCTTTTAACCATCATACTTGTCCTCTCTGCTAAAGACCTTTTGAAAGCCATTATGGTTGGTTCTTCTCATAGTAAAGGTGGTGTTTCTTTTTTGTATTTCAGACATAGTTCACCGAGACCTGAAACTGGAGAACATTCTAGTGAAGAGTTATCATCATGGTGTTGATAATGACATGATCAATATCAAGGTGAGACGGCGACACAAACTGGAAGACTTTCACTGCCGTTTCTCATCCAGCCAGTCTCTGTAGGGACTTAAGGGCAGGCTCCTGATGTGTTTTTTTCTCTCCCACTCTCCCCCTAAATGGTTTTAAATGCTACCTCATTATGACAGACCCCCTTTTGGTTCCCCTTTATATCACGCCGTACAGAAGGGTGAATCAAGAGCATCTTTTAAGACAAATTACCGCCTGGGCCCAGCTTGTTGTGTGCATTGACGGAGCACAGGCTAAAGCAGATACCTGGAGCGCGGGCTCAAACAAGGCAGGGCGGCAGCATAAATCACACACTGCTGAAAGACAGCGTTGTTCTGGCACGGTATAAAAGGCTTTTATCTGTAAGGAGGAGGTCATCTCTCCAGGATATTCTCTCCTGCTGTATTTCTCATTAACTTAATCATTATGATACACACCTCACTATTGTCATTGGTTGCACTAATTGCTTGTCTGCATAACCTGGTACAAGTATTCATGACATTACCCTGAAGAAGGCAAAGTGATGCCAAACGTGGGTAAATATGCAATAAATTACTGGGAGTTTATAGATGGAGTGTACGACTTTCTTTATTTTGATAGTTAGTTTATACACTGCTCAAAAAAATAAAGGGAACACTTAAACAACACAATGTAACTCCAAGTCAATCACACTTCTGTGAAATCAAACTGTCCACTTAGGAAGCAACGCTGATTGACAATAAATTTCACATGCTGTTGTGCAAATGGAATAGACAACAGGTGGAAATTATAGGCACTTAGCAAGACACCCCCAATAAAGGAGTTACTCTGCAGGTGCGGACCACAGACCACTTCTCAGTTCCTATGCTGCCTGGCTGATGTTTTGGTCACTTTTGAATGCTGGCGGTGCTTTCACTCTAGTGGTAGCATGAGACGGAGTCTACAACCCACACAAGTGGCTCAGGTAGTGCAGCTCATCCAGGATGGCACATCAATGCGAGCTGTGGCAAGAAGGTTTGCTGTGTCTGTCAGCGTAGTGTCCAGAGCATGGAGGCGCTACCAGGAGACAGGCCAGTACATCAGGAGACGTGGAGGAGGCCGTAGGAGGGCAACAACCCAGCAGCAGGACCGCTACCTCCGCCTTTCTTTGGGGGGCCGCACAGCCCTCCATGTGCTCGCCAGAGGTAACCTGACTGCCATTAGGTACCGAGATGAGATCCTCAGACCCCTTGTGAGACCATATGCTGGTGCGGTTGGCCCTGGGTTCCTCCTAATGCAAGACAATGCTAGACCTCATGTGGCTGGAGTGTGTCAGCAGTTCCTGCAAGAGGAAGGCATTGATGCTATGGACTGGCCCGCCCGTTCCCCAGACCTGAATCCAATTGAGCACATCTTGGACATCATGTCTCGCTCCATCCACCAATGCCACGTTGCACCACAGACTGTCCAGGAGTTGGCGGATGCTTTAGTCCAGGTCTGGGAGGAGATCCCTCAGGAGACCATCCGCCACCTCATCAGGAGCATGCCCAGGCGTTGTAGGGAGGTCATACAGGCACGTGGAGGCCACACACACTACTGAGCCTCATTTTGACTTGTTTTAAGGACATTCCATCAAAGTTGGATCAGCCTGTAGTGTGGTTTTCCACTTTCATTTTGAGTGTGACTCCAAATCCAGACCTCCATGGGTTGATAAATTGGATTTCCATTGATTATTTTTGTGTGATTTTGTTGTCAGCACATTCAACTATGTAAAGAAAAAAGTATTTAATAAGATTATTTCTTTCATTCAGATCTAGGATGTGTTGTTTAAGTGTTCCCTTTATTTTTTGAGCAGTATAGTATTTCTCCTGCCTGCCATTATTTACTACATGAGACCATACAGCATGTACAGCTCGTATTTGTTATTAATCTAACATAGAGAGGCCCAGTTATTGCTGCTCTTCAAGTAAACCTTGTTTTGTCTGATAAATAACACCAACAAGAAAGGATTTGATATGAGATAGATACATGCTGTAGACCTGCGTGTGTATCAGTGTCTGCTGTCGGCCCTCTCTTCCCAGGTGACAGACTTTGGGTTGTCAGTGAAGAAGGGGGGTGTTGGCAGTGAGAACATGCTGAAAGCCACCTGTGGGACTCCTATCTACATGGGTAAGACTGACACACTCAGCTCCTACACACAAAGATCACATCATATTAGAGTAGTCCTGTTAAAACCAGTCCTCTCCTCTCTGTTTCAGCTCCTGAGGTGATCAATGCTCATGAGTACAGTCAGCAGTGTGATGTGTGGAGTATTGGGGTCATCATGTACATGCTGTAAGCAATGCACCCACCCACCCATCCCTCCTTTATCACTGCCTGTCTTTCTGGTCTGTCTGTGTCTCTCCCTCTCACTGTAGCAGCTTTTTCTATACTATGTACAGTTAGCCCAGTGACCAATCAACTAGTAGTATAGTTTTAGAGGCCTGTGTGACTGACAGGGCTGTGTGACTGACAGGGCTGTCTCCCCGTAGGCTGTGTGACTGACAGGGCTGTCTCCCCGTAGGCTGTGTGACTGACAGGGCTGTCTCCGCGTAGGCTGTGTGACTGACAGGGCTGTCTCCCCGTAGGCTGTGTGACTGACAGGGCTGTCTCCCCGTAGCCGTTGTGACTGACAGGACTGTCTCCCCGTAGCCGTTGTGACTGACAGGACTGTCTCCCTGTAGGTTGTGTGGGGAACCTCCATTCATCGCCACCTCTGAGGAAAGACTCTTTGAGATGATCAAGAAGGGAGAACTCCACTTTGACGGACCCGTCTGGGATTCTATCAGTGATGCAGGTGACATACAGTAGTACTGCTTCTCAACCTCTCTGACTTCTGTTTGTAACATCTCTGGTGATATGGAACTCTAAGGACACATGGTACTTGACCACATCCAGGTTGAGCTGATAGGTCCTTCTTACAAGGTTTATTATTACATGACTTTAACATAGCGTACTGACTGTCACATTTTTATCTCACCAGCCAAGAAAGTGTTGAGTTGCCTCCTGAAAGTTGATCCCGCCCATCGCATCACAGCCAATGAGCTGCTGGATAACCCCTGGATCACGGTAAGGGGCTGATCCACCCAGCTACATTTCACATTAACAATAATGAGTACAGGAAGGACTCTCTGGTATTGCTGCATGACAGGGTTGGGAATTGGTATCTCACAGCCTGGTTTATGGGGTTTATTGCAGTGTGGTGATATTAACCCTTTAGAGGGGGTCTAACATTAGGTAGTGATACTGTGTCTTACAGGGTGACACCAACACTCTGGCCACACCCACCAACGTGCTGGAGATGATGCGTCTGTTCCGGGATGACCCGGAGGAGGCGGAGAGTGAGGAGGCGAGCGAGGTGGTCAGTGACGTGCTGAACGAGCTCTCTCTCAGCTGCTCCCAGGACAGCCTGACTCTGGAGCCCAGGGCAACGCTGGAGGACGGGGCAGGATCAGAGCATACAGTAACACTGGAACCTAGGGTTAGGCCTGAGAACAGGGCAGGGATGGAGGGTGGGGCCAGGCTGGAGGACCAGGTAAGGCCAGAGCCCAGGGTGGCCTCATCATGCAGGAACATTGCTGAGCACAGCTATGAGAGGGAGACAGACAGTAGCAGCAGCAAACCCACCACCCCCACCAAACAGGTACTGTAGTATGCAAAGTTACCACACATACTGTACACACAACTCAGTCACGCCATGAGACTCATCATGACCTGCCACTTCATCGGTGTTAGGTTCAAAATAACCTATTTCACTAAACCCACCATGACTCAAGCTCTGGTTTAAAATTTGCCTTCTTGGCAAGTGAGCTGTTTCAGTTACACACTGGTATATGATTGTCCGTTTCCCTTCCACTTCCACCTCAATTAGCTTATGTGGTAATGATCTTGTTTTTGACTAAAGACTAGCTCTCTGTTGCATAGCTATACTTAAAGCATGGGAGTTATCACCCAGCGGTTCAGGCTCTCTACAATATTTAGGGTTGTTCAACACCCCCCCCCCCCCCCCCCATCCCCCCGATATCTCTGTAATCCACTGTAGAGACAGAAGAAGAAGAAGGTTGCTTCCTCATCATCCAATGGACTGAAAACCAACAGCTCTGCTGTGAAGGTCTGCAACTCACTCAGTCCCCCCACTTCACAGGTCAGTCGTTTAGCAGTCTGTCTGCAAAGTCCTCTTCTCACAACACTGGGAATTAGGCTACCATTAGATATTTGTTTTTTGACAGTTTAGACAATCATTTTTTTTCTGATATTGATGCAATAAAGATGATTACAACTTTTCATCGTGTAAAAATGGTTTGAATTTGTCACATGGGCCATTGATTCATGTATTTTATATTAAGCCAAGCTAAATCTCTATTTGTCTTCACAAAACAGCCTGGAATGTATAAGATCTGATTCAAAATGGGTTGATTTGTTAAAGAAAATGCTTTTAGTTTTAATGGCCCCCACCAGCGGGCAATGCCACCCCTATTTTGATGTAATTCCTGTCTTGTAGCGGAAATTGTCGTTTAGGTTCCACCTCCGAAGAATAACACAGGCTGCTAATACATATTCATGAATTGGAGGTGGGAACATTGTGGTGATTTCCACGTGGAGTGGAGAAAAACAACAAGCAGGGTGCTGATGGCTGTCAATGTAGCTAGCTAGCATGCTAACTTTATCTAGCTAGCTAATGTTATCTGTTGTTCAAAAGATTAGCCAGCTAGGCTATGTCTGGTTCTGGAGCTGGATTTTTTATAAGCATGTAGGGCAGGGATGGGCAACTTTGAGGGTGTGGACCACAAAGAATCTGAATTCATCATGAGGGGCCGCAGTTGCTCGCGGGTTTGCGTACTCGCATCCATAAAGCAAGTTTGCTTAAATTAAGCACATTTTGCCATGGAGTGGAGAGAAGATTTTCAATTTTATAACTAATTTCATGCAATTCTACTCATTTTGCCATGGGGCGGAGAGAAAGATTAGCTCTTTTACGGATAATTTCCTGCTATTGTACACATTTTGCCGTAGGGTGGAGAGAAATGTTTGCAGTTTTTAATATGATATCTAAGTGAGACCGCTGGCCGCTAAGCTAACTTAGCAATTACGGGGTTTTTTTTTTTTTTTTTTTTTTTTTAGCTGACATGGGCTAATTGACTGACTCACTAGCTAGGTTTCTATCCAATTGGAGACAGATTTTCATGTCAATATTCTAGAATCCGTATAAAGAAAATATGCACATTTTACCAGTGGTGGTATGTTTCCATCAAATGGACTTGTTTCAGATAAATGATGACATAGTGCTCACAAAATATATTTTTTCATTAGTTTTTATGTACCGAATAAAAATCCAAAGTTTGTGTTTCCATCTGATTTCCAACTCTACCAATACTTTTGTCACAAAACTGTTGCGTTAAATAGCAAATGTGCCTACTCTGGGCTTGGCACCTGCACTCAAGCCAACAGCTCGCAGGTACAGAGTTGTCTAGATTTAGTTTATTAGGATCCCCATTAGCTACTGCACATGCAGCAGCTACTCTTCCTGGGGTCCACATAAAAATGAAATGCATGACAAAGTACAGAACAGTAATAGACAAAAACAACATAAGATATTACATTAAATACAAATATAATAACACTTTTATATATAGTAAAGACACCAAGAGACAACTAAAATACTATCTAGTATAAAAAAAATAATACTGTCTAGTCTACATGATGAGATTATTATGGATAATATTTGTATTTTTCAAATGGCAAACAAGCATTGATCATCATGTAGCCTAATAAACTGCAAGGTTTCCCGAGTCGTAATGGGAGGACTACACACACCATATCATCGGGTGAATCCAAATTGATTTCGATATAATGGTTATATCAATATTTGTGCATACGGGCCGCCATTTCTCGAATAATACATTTTACCAAAACAAAAAGATCTCATCAGGTCGAACGAATAAATGATCTGTCAGCATTTATAAAATTGCACTGAAACCTCCTGTTTTCATCACAGCTGGCTTGATATTTTTTGTTTTTTTGTCTCCCCAATTTTGATCTTGTCTCATCGTTGGAACTCCCCAACGTGCTCGGGAAGTGAAGGTCAAGTCATGCGTCCTCCGAAACATGACCCGCCAAACCGCGCTTCTTAACACCTGCTCGCTTAACCCGGAAGCTAGCTGTACCAATGTGTCGGAGGAAAAACCGTTCAACTGACGACTGAAGTCAGCCTGCAGGTGCCCGGCCCGCCACAAGGAGTCGAAGAGCGCGATGAGACAAGTAGAACACCAGTAGTGATGCCGCAACATTGCAATGCAGTGCCTTGGACCTCTGTGCCACTCAGGAGGCCCCTAATGATTTATTTCTATACAATATGACTTAACTCGCATAAAAACTGTGGATGGAAATGTGGTTACTGACTGACATAACAAGAAAAATAATCTGCTGATGCACAACCAAATTGCAAAATTGTAAATTGTGTATTCTACCGTTCCGAGGGCCTTCAAACCGCGGGCCACCAGTTGCCCATCCCTGATGTAGGGATACTTCGCCACAGATGGATAGGGGAAACGAGTTACTTTGACTTGCCATCTATTGTTACCTCCAGTTTAGGCGTCTTCCATAAATTATCTATTATATTTCTCAGCTCAGTTGGAACTCGCAAACTTTGCAGGTGTTTATGATTAATAAACAATGCCATGCTGGTGGGTGGTACCATTCAACTAAAACCCAGCCCTGAAACGAAATATAGGCTAAAAAGAATGTGCATGTCATTTCATAGGAAAAGACAAGTCATTGGCACAAATTTGCACGAAGTGGGCAATTTGGGTTTGTCACCTCAAGCCCAAATATATTATACTTTGACCTAAAACAAGGAATTATTGACTTCAATCGTTGTGCAACACCATGAGGAAGCTTTGGCAATTGTCTTTCAGCTCAAAAAGTGGATTTCTACTAGTGTGGGCGTTTTTAATGCTTTTTGGCCATCATGTTGGTGCTGTTGATGTTCACTCACCACTAGATGGTGACAGATTTACCTAGAAGGTGAGACGAGGTAGTGACAGATCCAGTAGATGTTGTTCTGTAGAGGTGAACCTGTTGTGTTGGCCTTGTGTGAGATGAATATGAGTATCTTATCTTTGCAGTCCCGTACAGGTGGCAAACTCTCCAGGCAGTCGAGTGCAAATCGTCTCAGCCCACAGGACAAGAGCGAGACCCGCCCAACCTCTTCCCCAGTGGGGCCAGCTCCCAAACCAGTGGCCGGTCCAGGGAAGGCAGAGGCCCACAAACCCCCCCACACCCCTTCTGGCTCTAGACCTGGGAGCCGCTCCCCACGACCACCTCTCTGCAGCAGGCATAAGAAGAGCTCCTAGGCACCAGCAGCAGAGTCCCCATCCCCACGGGCGAGGCGTGCCAAAGGAGAGGACCCCAGTCAGAGGTGTACCCTTGGGGGTGGCAGGCCTGCTAGACACATGACCTGTTGGTATTCATCTATCCACTGCGTGACACACACCAGCCCTGGACTGAATGAATAGTCTCTCACACACCCACTGTGATGTTGTTTTAGAATGGCCAGTAGACAGGTGCTGAAGATAGGTTTGTCAGTAGCATCAGCTTGAATGCATTCAGAGGGTAAACCAGCATGCTGTGGAATCAGGAGAGCAAATAATTGACCTAGCAATAATTTCACAGTAAAGCACCTGATTCCTGTTGTTCAAACTATCCCTGTTGTGTCCCCACTTACCTATCTTAGGCTACCTGTCATTTCTGTTATGCTTAGTTACATACTTTGTCTGTATTTTCCATATCAAACTCACTGACAGTCTGAGTCGTTTCAAAATACACTCATTAAAAAGTAGATGGGGAAACTCAAAGGGAGTGTTCATCTCTCTTATTTATTCCGTTGGGTTTAATTCATGATTTATTAGTGGTTCACTGGGTTGTGTAGCTGTTAGTGTTTTCTATGTACTGTAAAAGTATACTTTTCTATTTCTTTCAGTATCCTAACGGGCAAATTTGGTATGAAAGATCTTCAAAGTGCTTTGTTTTTCCCCACACATGTCATTAACATAAAAATAGTCCAACATTCATTAGTAGTCAGTGACGACCAGGGGCTCAAGCTTGTCTGCTGTTTATTCTTTTCATTGAGCTGTTCTTAGGCTGATTTAAGGATGATTGCCAAGCATCATGAGAAGAAACTAATGTACAGAAACTCCATTATTTTGTGTTCAATAAACATAATCAGAAATGTGATTTATTTTTTTGTGATAACTTTTCTGTTATTCTGTTTTGATCTCTCACTTTTTCTAAAATCAAAAATAAATGTGGTTGACCCTCTGTCAATACAGACCGCCAGTGGCACACAGGCTGGTTACGCACCATTAAAATGCAGGGGATTGGGACTGAGGGCAACCATGGCTCTAATCTCGTTTGGGAGGCCATTGAAAGCAGCAGGAGCTACTTTGAGGGCTCTGCCATTCAAGCACAGGTCTTTCTGCTGTAGAGAGAATAATCCCCAGCATAGATACAACATTAAAGTAGTCAAGCAGAACCCACAGAGGCTGTATTTCAAATCCACCCATTTGCATCTTGAAGTCAATGCGTGCAGACAGTGGAGCACGGATTGAGCAGAGGCTTTCTCTGTGTGTGGTGGTTGGATTAGCTCTTTTGAAGTGAAGCACATGGCACATTTTTCCTTTTGGGTGATTGGTTCGCGGCCTTTAAACTGTGTAAATAGCTCCCTTTTATCAAAGGCTGCCAGTGCTTTGTCCAGGTAGGCATGCTTGCCTTTCCTTTCCTGGCCTGGTGGATGGTTCCGCATGCCGGGAGGAAACTGGCTACAGGAGGGCTAGGTTGTTTTAGAGCCTAGTTTTGATACACAACTTTCAAAATAAAAAAAATATGCTTTATGGGAGCACAGAGTGAATGACAAATTAAATATATTTTATAGTATTCACTGAGTATACCAAACATTAAGAACACCTTCCTAATATTGAGTTGGGAGGGGGGGGGACACGGACTCTACAAGGTGTCGAAAGCGTTCCACACGGATGCTGGCCCATGTAGACTCCAATGCTTCCCACAGTTGTTAAGTTGGCTGGATGCTCATTGGGTGGTGGACCATTCTTCATACACACAGGAAACTGTTGAGGGTGAAAAACCCAGCAGCGTTGCAGTTCTTGACACAAACCGGTGCGTGTGGCACCTACTACCATACCCCATTCAAAGGCTTAAAAATAATTTAACATATACCTGAAGTGTATTTAAGAAGTGACATCAAGGGATCATAGCTTTCATCTGGTCAGTGTGTCTTGGAAAGAGCAGGTGTCCTTAATGTTTTGTATACTCCGTGTATATTGTCAATAAAAATGAAGGGCAAAAGGAAATGGGAAAACACCAAACTGTAATATTGTGGGATTACATTTGCAATTTACTTGATACTACTTATGTAAACACCAGATGGAGCTGTAGTGGATTCCAGAGTTAATTTCTAGAATTGACAGGTGGACGCTGGCTAGAATGGCCTGCTATCTGGTTTCATGTGTGAATGCAGCCGTATACGTGTGATTGATTGAGCCATTAAATAATTATGATGGTGTAATTTGTCAGTGATGAATAACTGCATGTTTGCTGTGATGTGTCTCGATGATTCATTTAAGGAAAATAGCATGTTGAGAGGGACATTTTCACCCAGCATAATCCACTGATCTGAGAAAAAAAAGCATTGAAGATAACAATGATTCATTCAGTTTGTAAACCCCTCCTCCCTTTAGACCCATGAACTGAATTTGCATAAGGTCTGTTTAGACAACCTCCTGTATGGCTAATGCGTTGTCAGAGGCAGAGATGGGATTTCAGCATATGGTCCTCATTTTCTTGTGCCAGACTTTTAATTCATTATAGAAGGGAAAAAAATCTCCAAATTGAATTGTGCAAGTGGAATGTGACCTGCAGTAAGTGTGTGCATCTACAGACCTCAGGGAAGAAGACATTTAAAGAGATTGAATGTCTTCATATCCAGCTAGGTCATATGCTTTGACATTCGCAGTATTGTCCTTTTATGTATTAAAAAAGCAAACAAACGTCCGCCAGTTTTTTTTTTTTCTTGATGCACCAAACTTCTATCAGATTTCGCAGAAGTACAGAGAGGGAGAAGGAGAGTGCACAGAACAAGCAGGGCGGTATGGGGGCTAGGTTAGGGGCGTGAGTTTGCGACAAGTCATGGAGGCAAAGGAAATTAGAAATTCGACGGGATGGAACCAGGGATGCGCCCTCTGCCCCCGTCTCCAGCGGTGCTCCTGACAGATGGGAGCAGGGGGAGGGTGCGAGCAGCCTCCCGAGTGGGGGGATTAAAACCCTGCAGCCCCTTTTGCAGCCTGGAGAGAGTGTGTCACTGTGGAAGGGTGGGGTGAGGAGATGGCACCTGTGGTGAGACTCTTGGGGGGTGCAGGACCGCTAATGTCAAAGGAGGAGAGGATGCATCCCTCCCCTGGCCCCCCCTCTGCTAGAACCCCTTTTATTCACTGCCAGGCAGAGATGAGGGTGGAGGGGGGTGGGCGCTGCATCTCAATAACCTTAATAGAGCTCCCTTTAATTAATCTGCTCATCTGCAGAGACCCGATACCTGCAGCTGAGCCCCCCATCCACTCCCAACACAACATCCTCCCTCACACCACACCTCTCTGCTGCCGTGACTTTGTGCTAATGAGGTAACGCAGCTACAATGTCATGGAAACATTTCAGAGACGTTATCTGTAGGAGCTCATCACACATGCTGAGGTCCCTGATCCCCTTCAATGTTTGCATCTGTGTGTGTGAGTCCTCCCTTGCTGTGCTACAATGCAACCATTTTACCAAAACAAACATATTCAAAATGATAAAAGAGGAGGGGAAACCATGATGTCACAGCAGTGGGTTGGATTTCTAAAGAAGAAGAAAGGCGTAAAAACCACACCTCAAGTAAACATTTGAGACAGATGGCAATTTCAAAGCAAGCCTCATCAATCTTTGTTGACACTATTCCTTTTTTAAACTACTCTTATTTGGGATATTTGCAATTATAATACATACACTCATTTGAATATCAAATTAATTAGTGAACACACTAGAGTAAATGCCTTTTTTATAAGTCCTTGTTAAAAGTGAAAAATTCTCGACTACGGTTGGATGGCGTGTTAATTTACAGTGATATCTAATCCCAAGTTACAGCACATAAAAGGCATTACTATACATATTTTAATGGGGAGGTGGTTGTTTTCCAAACAATTTTCTGCTAGAGTACATTTTTAATTTATTCATATTTAATTTATTGGTCTCTGCATATCCACTCAGTAAAACTAATCAACAGCACGTATGGGCCCCTCAAAGTCACGGCTCTCTCTGGCAGCCAGCCTCTGATCAGGATAAACCCTTCATTTCAAAAGTTCTTTCCATTTCTGCAAAGAGCAGGCTGCATTCAGTCAACCAGGATGATACCATCTCCAAGGAGACTGTTCGATTCTCACAGACAACCTTTTAATAATTGAAAAAAAAGTCAGAAAATGAAAAATGTGCCCAGCCTTGAATGATCCGAAATATTTCCATTTCTGCGGGTACTGACCATCGCCACCGCTGTCGGAATGTCATCGGCTAAGGACAGAGCCTCTGCCTCTCCTCAAACTCCTCTGCCCTTGAGTTGGCTTTTTTACGGTGCTTTGGCAATCATTTAACACAGTGTGACTGGAGTTCTTATCACCTCCACTGTACGCTCCAAATACCTATCGACCCATTGACACACGGCGAAGAGGGACCTGCACAACCTTACACATGGAAATGATTTCAATGAATTACCATTCCCCCTAGAGGTGGCAGAGTGGGGGTGAGACAAAGGACCCAAACAAGGAGCATTTCTCTGGCGTAATGTGCACCATGTGTAATGAGCGGCGGAAAGGTCATTTGACACATTTCTGCAAGTATGAATCAATTTATATAGAGCACGTAATTCTGTAGTCACCTCGGCGGCATCATGCTTTGGCAATGCATTGAGAGAGTGTATTACAAAAGTGGGTCTTCAGTTTCCTCCCTGTAGCCCCGGCTGACCGCAGGAGTGCCTGGAAAGCAGGGAGATAGCGAAATGGAGTGTGCCAGATGCAATCAGTCATATCATAGGAAAATCGCCTCCATCACCTTCAGTGTAATTGGAACATTCATTACAGTCCAGTAAAAACGCAGGGCACCGTTAGATGTACGCTTCAGGAGTGGATTCCTGGAGAATGAGAGACTTTCGGGGTCTCGATACGAGGTCACAGTCAAGTAAATAATAGGAATTGTTCCTGTGAGGCTCAAAACCACTAGGCTCCTGGTTACGCACCAAAACACAACTTGGCACAGCAGAGGGGAAGAAATTCAATTATCGGACAGAAAATAAAATGCCCCTTGTGCCCCTCAGTACAACAAGAACAACAATCAGAACAGTCTCCTATCCAATATCTCACTTGGAGATTCACACGTGGTCATTCTTGTTAATGTCATGTGTCTTCTACATTTGTCAAGTACCTGACAGTATTTTCTCAAAAGTTGAAGACATGGTAGATTTCAGTCACTGTACTGTAGGACGCAGCTAATGGGACTTCTTTATTGATTGCTTCTGTCACATCATTTTTCAGAGATCTATTCTGTAAAAAACACTGATATTATTTGCAAACCCGGTAACGTACAGGGTATGGATTATGTGTGCTCTCTTTAACATGTATTGTTATTTTAAGTAGCCACCACTGTCCTCATGGCCTTAGTGTCAACTGTGAGGATAAACATTCTACTGCCACCAGGGGGACCGTGCCCTAGCCACAGCCTTGTCCCCAATGCTACAGTTTGGAGCCATTGTAGTATTTTGTTATTGCTTGTTTTATGTTGTACTTGTTTGTAATGTTTTCCAACTTGTCTAGAGGGAAATTTGTCACTGTAAACCATGCTGAAAATAAAACAAAAACATTTGGTCGATCAAAGGAAGAATATTTAATATGTTTAGGTTTGAAAATGGACTTATTATTTATGTTCTGAGGGCTGTTTTTAGGAAACTTTGTTGTAACCAAAACAGGCAGAAGAAGAATAGAGTGTAAATAAGAGTGTATACAGGAATTCTACTCAGAGTAAGCCTGAAGTCACTTCCAGATATCATCATTTTACATTCTCTTTGTGAGGTATAAACACCCTAACAACAAATCTACCCGTTTATAGTATCTCTAGCCAACTCTCACTAATGACTGTTTTTGGGGGGTAAAATTCATCTGCATTAAATATGACTAAAAAGGCATGATGAAATAATTAGGCAATGCCTTTCATGTAACATACACACATGAAGGGCTTGTGACTTATTTGAACTAAAAAACCTTTGCTCTGTCCAAATTGACCCTCAATTCCAAAAGTATGTGGAATTACCATAGCAATTAAGAGCACTAAATGACTACTAAAGGCATTTGGGTTAAACAAATATTTATATTCCCCCACAAAAAATGTTGCTAAAAAGTGGGTGAAAATGTATGATTCTTCGACGAGCTGGTATGTATTCTCTGTAGTTATGTAGCTAGTGGTGCAGGTGCACCATACAGTAAGATCCTCCTGGTCCTTCCCTGAGCTGATTCATTTCCTCTGGGATGACTGAAGCTAGGGCTCAGCCACAGGAAATATGGCCTGCTGTGCTCTACCCCAGTCCTCTCTCTATATACCCCAGCCCTCTCTCTCTCTACTTCATTCCTCTCTCTCGCTATACCCCATCTCTCTCTCTACCCCAGCCCTCCCTATCTCTCTACCCCAGTCATCTCTCTCTCTCTCTCTCTACCCCAGGCCTCTCTCTCTACCCCAGACCACTCTTTACACCCCTGTCCTCTCTCTACCCCAGCCCTCTCTTTATACCCCATCCCTCTCTCTCTACCCCAGTCCTCTCTCTTTATACCCCATCCCTCTCTCTCTACCCCAGTCCTCTCTCTTTATACCCCATCCCTCTCTCTCTTCCCCAGCCCTCTCTTTATACCCCATCCCTCTCTCTCTACCCCAGTCCTCTCTCTTTATACCCCATCCCTCTCTCTCTACCCCAGTCCTCTCTCTATTTACCCCATCCCTCTCTCTCTACCCCAGCCCTCTCTTTATACCCCATCCCTCTCTCTCTACCCCAGTCCTCTCTCTATTTACCCCATCCCTATCTCTCTACCCCAGTCCTCTCTCTCTACCCCAGCCCTCTCTTTATACCCCATCCCTCTCTCTCTACCCCAGTCCTCTCTCTATTTACCCCATCCCTCTCTCTCTACCCCAGCCCTCTCTTTATACCCCATCCCTCTCTCTCTACCCCAGTCCTCTCTCTATTTACCCCATCCCTCTCTCTCTACCCCAGTCCTCTCTCTATTTACCCCATCCCTCTCTCTCTACCCCAGTCCTCTCTCTCTACCCCAGCCCTCTCTTTATACCCCATCCCTCTCTCTCTACCCCAGCCCTCTCTCTATTTACCCCATCCCTCTCTCTCTACCCCAGTCCTCTCTCTATTTACCCCATCCCTCTCTCTCTACCCCAGTCCTCTCTCTCTTCCCCAGCCCTCTCTTTATACCCCATCCCTCTCTCTCTACCCCAGTCCTCTCTCTATTTACCCCATCCCTCTCTCTATACCCCAGTCCTCTCTCTATTTACCCCATCCCTCTCTCTCTACCCCAGCCCTCTCTTTATACCCCATCCCTCTCTCTCTACCCCAGTCCTCTCTCTATTTACCCCATCCCTCTCTCTCTACCCCAGCCCTCTCTTTATACCCCATCCCTCTCTCTCTACCCCAGTCCTCTCTCTATTTACCCCATCCCTCTCTCTCTACCCCAGCCCTCTCTTTATACCCCATCCCTCTCTCTCTACCCCAGTCCTCTCTCTATTTACCCCATCCCTCTCTCTCTACCCCAGCCCTCTCTATTTACCCCATCCCTCTCTCTCTACCCCAGTCCTCTCTCTATTTACCCCATCCCTCTCTCTCTACCCCAGCCCTCTCTTTATACCCCATCCCTCTCTCTCTACCCCAGTCCTCTCTCTATTTACCCCATCCCTCTCTCTCTACCCCAGCCCTCTATCTCTCTCTACCCCAGCCCCCTCTCTCTCTCTACCCCATCCCTCTCTCTCTACCCCATCCCTCTCTCTCTACCCCAGCCCTCTATCTCTCTCTACCCCAGCCCTCTCTCTCTCTACCCCAGCCCTCTCTCTCTACCCCATCCCTCTCTCTCTACCCCAGTCCTCTCTCCATTTACCCCATCCCTCTCTCTACTTCCGGTCACAACTTACAGACTTGTTTACGTGCTGCTGTGCGTTTTGTTGCTAACCTTACTTTGCGGTTTTTACTTTTTAATTACCGTTTATATTTTTAGTTTTTCCCTCACTCAACTTTTTTTCATTCAACTTTTTCACTCCGGACGCTTTATCTGGACATGGTTCGTCAGGACCTCCACCGCCGAAGCGAAGTAGTAACATTAACATGATGCCTTCTAATTGCAGTCGCTGTACTCATAATATACAGGAGAATGATCGCCTTACGGCGAGAATAGCTGTGCTGCAAGCCCAGCTTCAGACGCAATCGTTAGGCAAGGGTAATTTCAGTGTAGGAAAGGATGAAACAGCATCTGTGCCACCAGTAAGTACAGATAGTAACGTTAGTATAAACCCCCTCGCACGGTCCCCGCAGCTGGACAACTTTCTCATGGCTTCTGCAGGGAAATGCTGTAGGAATGCTCAACCGGTGTCGCTCATTCAGCCGACAGAAACTTTCAACTGGTTCTCCCTATTAAGCAGTGAGTCGGAGTCAGAGGCCGAGCCTTCTCTGGTCTCTACTCCTCCCGTTACGGGTTCTGAGACGCCGAAGCCTCCCACCATTAGCTCTAACAAATTGAAAACCCTAGTCATTGGCGACTCCATTACCCGCAGTATTTGATTTAAAACGAATCATCCAGCGATCATACACTGTTTACCAGGGAGCAGGGCTACCGACGTTAAGGCTAATCTGAAGATGGTGCTGGCTAAAGCTAAAACTGGCGAGTGTAGAGAGTATAGGGATATTGTTATCCACGTCGGCACCAACGATGTTAGGATGAAACAGTCAGAGGTCACCAAGCGCAACATAGCTTCAGCGTGTAAATCAGCTAGAAAGATGTGTCGCCATCGAGTAATTGTCTCTGGCCCCCTCCCAGTTAGGGGGAGTGATGAGCTCTACAGCAGAGTCTCACAACTCAATCGCTGGTTGAAAACTGTTTTCTGCCCCTCCCCAAAAGATAGAATTTGTAGATAATTGGCCCTCTTTCTGGGACTCACCCACAAACAGGACCAAGCCTGGCCTGTTGAGGAGTGACGGACTCCATCCTAGCTGGAGGGGTGCTCTCATCTTATCTACGAACATAGACAGGGCTCTAACTCCCCTAGCTCCACAATGAAATAGGGTGCAGGCCAGGCAGCAGGCTGTTAGCCAGCCTGCCAGCCTAGTGTAGTCTGCTACTAGCACAGTCAGTGTAGTCAGCTCAGCTATGCCCATTGAGACCGTGTCTGTGCCTCGACCTAGGTTGGGCAAAACTAAACATGGCGGTGTTCGCCTTAGCAGTCTCACTAGTATAAAGACCTCCTCCATTCCTGCCATTATTGAAAGAGATTGTGATACCTCACATCTCAAAATAGGGCTACTTAATGTTAGATCCCTCACTTCCAATATAGTCAATGAACTAATCACTGATCATAATCTTGATGTGATTGGCCTGACTGAAACATGGCTTAAGCCTGATGAATTTACTGTGTTAAATGAGGCCTCACCTCCTGGTTACACTAGTGACCATATCGCCCGTGCATTCCGCAAAGGCGGAGGTGTTGCTAACATTTACGATAGCAAATTTCAATTTACAAAAACCCCCCCGATGTTTTCGTCTTTTGAGCTTCTAGTCATGAAAACTATGCAGCCTACTCAATCACTTTTTATAGCCACTGTTTACAGGCCTCCTGGGCTATATACAGCGTTCCTCACTGAGTTCCCTGAATTCCTATCGGACCTTGTAATCATAGCAGGTAATATTCAAATTCTTGGTGACTTTAATATTCACTAGGATCAAGGGAGACACTCAAGTGTTTTAGTACAATATCTCTTGACACAATGATGAAAATAATCATGGCCTCTAAACCTTCAAGCTGCATACTGGACCCTATTCCAACTTAGCTACTGAAAGAGCTGCTTCCTGTGCTTGGTCCTCCTATGTTGAACACAATAAACGGCTCTCTATCCACCGGATGTGTACCAAACTCAATAAAAGTGGCAGTAATAAAGCCTCTCTTGAAAAAGCCAAACCTTGACCCAGAAAATATACAAAACTATCGGCCTATATCGAATCTCCCATTCCTCTCAACAATTTTAGAAAAAGCTGTTCGCCCCCGTGGAGTATTTTAATTCGGCTGTTTAGCTAATTGCAGATTCCCGGTCGGAATATTATCGCTTTTCTACGAGATAAATTGCATAAAAATTGATTTTAAACAGCGGTTGACATGCTTCGAAGTACGGTAATGGAATATTTAGAATTTTTTTGTCACGTTCTGCGCCATGCGCACGACCGTGATTTAGCATTCTGATAGTGTCTAGAACGCACGAACAAAACGCCGCTGTTTGGATATAACGATGGATTATTTGGGACCAAACCTACATTTGTTATTGAAGTAGAAGTCCTGGGAGTGCATTCTGACGAAGAACAGGAAAGGTAAGACCATTTTTCTTATAGGAAATATGATTTTGATGAAGGCTAAACTTGCCGGGTGTCTAAATAGCTAGCCCGTGATGGCTGGGCTATGTACTTAGAATATTGCAAAATGTGCTTCATCCGAAAAGCTATTTTAAAATCGGACATATCGAGTGCATAGAGGAGTAATGTATCTATAATTCTTAAAATAATTGTTATGCTTTTTGTGAACGTTTATCGTGAGTAATTTAGCAAATTGTTAGTAAATTCCCCGGAAGTTTGCGGGGGGTATGCTTTTTCTGAACGTCACATGCTAATGTAAAAAGCTGTTTTTTGATATAAATATGAACTTGATTGAACAGACATGCATGTATTGTATAACATAATGTCCTAGGTGTGTCATCTGATGAAGATCATAAAAGGTTAGTCCTGCATTTAGCTGTGGTTTAGGTTTTTGTGACATTATATGCTAGCTTGAAAAATGGGTGTCTGATTATTTCTGGCTGGGTAGTCTGCTGACATAATCTAATGTTTTGCTTTCGTTGTAAAGCCTTTTTGAAATCGGACAGTGTGGTTAGATTAACAAGAGTCTTGTCTTTAAATAGCTGTAAAATAGTCATATGTTTGAGAAATTGAAGTAATAGCATTTCAAACGTTTTAAAAATCACGCCACAGGATTACACTTGCTGTTACGTAGGTGGGACGAATTCGTCCTGCCGGTCCCATAGAGGTTAATGGCGTCAGACCGAGGCTCTGCATCTGTCCTCGTGCTCCTAGACCTTAGTGCTGCTTTTGATAGCATCGATCACCACATTCTTTTGGAGATTGGAAACCCAAATTGGTCTACACGGACAAGTTCTGGCCTGGCTCTCTGGACTAAGTCCCCTTCCCCTCACCCTCTTTTTTTAAATGACTGAAAAGTCAAACTAGTACTGTAATTGTAAGACATCAGTTTGTCTCTGTGGATGGTTGGTCCTCTGACAAATCAACTGTAAATGTTGGTGTTCCTCAAGGTTCCGTTTTAGGACCACTATTGTTTTCACTATATATTTTACCTCTTGGGGATGTCATCCGAAAACATAATGTTAGCTTTCACTGCTATGCGGACAACACACAGCTGTACATTTCAGTGAAACATGGTGAAGCCCCAAAATTGCCCTCGCTGGAAGCCTGTGTTTTAGACAAGGAAGTGGATGACTGCAAGCTACTTTTCAACTCGGACAAAACAGAGATGTTGTTCTAGGTCCCAAGAAACAAAGAGATCTTCTGTTGAATCTGACAATTAATCGTGATGGTTGAACAGTCGTCTCAAATAAAACTGTGAAGGACCTCGGCGTTACTCTGGACCCTGATCTCTCTTTTGACGAACATATCAAGACTTTTTCAAGGACAGCTTTTTTTCCATCTACGTAACATTGCAAAAATCTGAAATGTTCTGTTAAAAAATGATGCAGACAAATGTATCCATGCTTTTGTTACTTCTAGGTTAGACTACTGCAATGCTCTACTTTTCGGCTACCCGGATAAAGCACGAAATTAACTTCAGTTAGTGCAAAATACGGCTGCTACAATCCTGACTAGAACCAAAAAATTTGATCATATTACTCCAGTGGTAGCCTCCCTACCATGGCTTCCTGTTAAGGCAAGGGCTGATTTCAAGGTTTTACTGCTAACCTACAAAGCATTACATGGGCTTGCTCTTACCTATCTTTCCGATTTGGTCCTGCCGTACATACCTACACGTACGCTACGGTCACAAGACGCAGGCCCCCTAATTGTCCCTAGAATTTCTAAGCAAACAGCTGGAGGCAGGGCTTTCTCCTATAGAGCTACATTTTTATGGAATGGTCTGCCTACCCATGTGAGGAACGCAGACTCGGCCTCAACCTTTATGTCTTTACAGAAGAATCATCTCTTCAATAGGTCCTATGATTGAGTGTAGTCTGGCCCAGGAGTGTGAAGATGAATGGAAAGGCACTGGAGCAACGAACCGCCCTTGCTGTCTCTGCCTGGCCGGTTCCCCTCTCTCCACTGGGATTCTCTGCCTCTAACCCTATTACAGGGGCTGAGTCACTGGCTTACTGGTGCTCTTCCATGCTGTCCCTAGGAGGGGTGCATCACTTGAGTGGGTTGAGTCACTGACGTGGTCTTCCTGTCTGGGTTGGCGCCCCCCCTTGGGTTGTGCCATGGCAGAGATATTTGTGGGCTATACTCAGCCTTGTCTCAGGATGGTAAGTTGGTGGTTGAAGATATCCCTCTAGTGGTGTGGGGGCTGTGCTTTGGCAAAGTGGGTGGGGTTATATCCTGCCTGTTTGGCCCTGTCCAGGGGTATCATCGGATGGGGCCACAGTGTCTCCTGACCCCTCCTGTCTCAGCCTCCAGTATTTATGCTGCAGTAGTTTATGTGTCGGGGGCTAGGGTCAGTCTCTTATATCTGGAGTATTTCTCCTGTCTTATCCGGTGTCCTGTGTGAATTTAAGTATGCTCTCTCTAATTCTCTCTTTCTCTCTTTCTTTCTCTCTCTCTCAGAGGACCTGAGCCCTAGGACCATGCCTCAGGACTACCTGGCATGATGACTCCTTGCTGTCCCCAGTCCACCTGGCCATGCTGCTGCTCCAGTTTCAACTGTTCTGCCTGCGGCTATGGAACCCTGTGCTCCCTGTCCCAGACCTGCTGTTTTCAACTCTCTAGAGACAGCAGGAGCGGTAGAGATACTCTCAATGATCGGCTATGAAAAGCCAACTGACATTTACTCCTGAGGTGCTGACCTGTTGCACCCTCGACAACTACTGTGATTATTATTATTTGACCATGCTGGTCATTTATGAACATTTGAACATCTTGGCCACGTTCTGTTATAATCTCCACCTGCACAGCCAGAAGAGGACTGGCCACCCCTCAAAGCCTGGTTCCTCTCTAGGTTTCTTCCTAGGTTTTGGCCTTTCTAGGGAGTTTTTCCTAGCCACCGTGCTTCTACACCTGCATTGCTTGCTGTTTGGGGTTTTAGGCTGGGTTTCTGTACAGCACTTTGAGATATCAGCTGATTTAAAAAGGGCTATATAAATACATTTGATTTGATTCCCCCTCTCTCTCTCTATTCCCTATCTCTCCCTCTACCCCAGCCCTCTCTTCATACCCCATCCTTCTCTCTCTACCCCAGCCCTCTCTTTATACCCCAGCCCCCTCTCTCTCTACTTCAGTCCTCTCCCTCTCTCTCTCTCTCTCTCTACCCCAGTCCTCTCTCTACCCCGGTCCTCTCTCTACCTCAGCCCTCTTTCTCTCTCTACCCCAGCCATCCCTCTCTCTGCCCCAGCCCCCTCTCTCTCTCTCTTCCTCTCTACCCCAGCCCTCCCTCTCTCTACCCCAGCCCTCCCTCTCTCTGCCCCAGCCCCCTCTCTCTCTCTCTCTCTCTCTCTCTCTCTCTCTCTACCCTAGCTCTCTCTCTCTCCATACCCCAGTCTTCTCTCTACCCCAGTCCTCTCTCTTTCTACCCCAGCCCTCTCTCTCTCTACCCCAGTCCTCTCTCTACCCCGGTCCTCTCTCTACCTCAGCCCTCTTTCTCTCTCTACCCCAGCCCTCTCTCTCTCTACCCCGGTCCTCTCTCTACCACAGCCCTCTCTCTCTCTACCCCAGCCCTCTCTCTCTCTACCCCAGCCCTCTATCTCTCTCTACCCCAGCCCTCTCTCTCTCTACCCCAGCCCTCTATCTCTCTCTACCCCAGCCCTCTATCTCTCTCTACCCCAGCCCTCTCTCTCTCTACCCCAGCCCTCTATCTCTCTCTACCCCAGCCCTCTATCTCTCTCTACCCCAGCCCTCTATCGCTCTCTACCCCAGCCCTCTATCTCTCTCTACCCCAGCCCTCGATCTCTCTCTACCCCAGCCCTCTCTCTATCTACCTCAGCCCTCTCTCTCTCTACCTCAGCCCTCTCTCTCCACCCTAGTCCTCTCTCTACCCCTGTCCTCTCTTTACCTCAGCCCTCTCTCTCTCTCTCTCGACCCCGGCCCTCTCACACCACTCAGTGGCCAGTGTGATTGGACTTCTCACTCTCTGCTGCTCCACATTATTGGCCATTATCCCGCTGTGGTCAATGTGTAGGGTGGCACTGGTGTGGTGATGGAGAGGCGACAGGAAGGACCTCTACTGCAATAACGTATTATTAGCTTTTTCACAGCTCCCCTGGGCTGGATTTACACTGGATATCCACAGACCTCTGAGGGCAGCCCACTGTCACAACAGCACTATCCACCACCCAATGTCCAGATACACACCCACACCGAGGCAAGCGCACGCACACACCAAATCAGACGGAACATTGTGACTTTTTATTCACAGATTCTCATGCCTCTCCAATTAGCCCTGCAGTGCTGAAGTGCTGGTGTGGAATGTTATTATTGTATACCCTCTATTGTTCAGAAACCATCAAACACATTTTCTCCTGTCATTACTTTATGTTCGTAAGCTGTTCTTCGGGAGAATAGACTAGAACTAGTATCGCCGTGCAGAGCACACTGTTACCTGCTGTGCACGACAATGCATCACATCACATCACGTGTACATTGGATTGGAAACAGAGTGGCACTTCTAGCATTAGAGCAATTTTCTGTCAATGCGCTTGTCCTTCGTAATGTTAACCATGTCCCATGTGACTGCTGCCGTGTGTCCCTGTCCTGTTTACAAAACAGTCACAACTTCCTTAAGGGACAATAACATTGGCCAGGCTGAATTGAAGAGACATTTTGCTGACATGCAGATTGCCTCTACTCAATCTTTTTATGTAAAACATTGATATGCCAGTCACTTATGGATGGATGAACTTTGGGAGAATCAATAGTATTGATGAATCATAGATCATACAAGCCAACAAGACTGGCATTATTACAATGAATTCATTGCATGGGGAAAGTCAACATTCAATTGTAATCATAATCAGACAAAGTGAGTTATGCACAATCAATAGCACAGCTATTATAATAGAGCTTGTCTTTGTGGTGTAGGCACATTCAAACAGACTGCACTGTGTGTGTGTGTGTGTGTGTGTGTGTGTGTGTGTGTGTGTGTGTGTGTGTGTGTGTGTGTGTGTGTGTGTGAGTTTAGTCTTGCATCTTTACATTCATTTATCATATAACACACAGCGCCTCAGTGTACACAAACTCAGACGGCTTATGCATTACTATGACTGATAGGTCGATCAACATGAAAAGAGAGTGCATCACTCTTGCAGAAATGTCCCATAGCATACAATAGCTGGGTGACAGTCTACCATAAAATAGTGTGAACTAGCCTTTTAAACTACAGGGTATTTCAGCCCTGCAGGTAGAAAGAAAGATACATTTGTCCTCTCATCGTCAGAGACAGTAATCACCCAGGATGTAAGGGTAAAATTCTAACAGCACAACAGGACCATTCTGAACCCTGATGGAACTTCTCTACACCTCCATGAGTATGAAATACAAAAAGAACCCTGCAGAAGCATTACAATATTGGAACCTTTGGCAGTGCCCCATTTTGTAGTGAAACATATTGGAAGGGGATTGTCAGGAGAGGAGCACAATATCGCTGTGAAATCCGAGGAGACAATGGCATTTGATTGTGTCCTTTGGTGAACCCTGGGATATTGGCTGGATTGCAGTTTTTTTTTACCTGAGCAGCAGTGGCTACTCTGTCTCTGCTTCACTATCTGTTGGCGCTCCTCTGGAATGGCACAAGGCAAAATCAATAACCACAATGATTAGAGAGAGACTTTTCTGGACAGAGTTGTGTTTTTTCTGTGAGGAATTATTGACAAGATATTACCCCTGTTGCCAAAGATAATTCAAACAGAATATTACAGCACAAAATACAAAGGTGCTGGAACAACTGAAATATAGGTGACACTGCACTGAAACTCCAAGGCTATGAATTAAATCATTCAAGTATTTACACCATAAATCAGCATTCGTGTAGCCTGTACGTCCTATGAACTACACTCAAACAGTGTTATGTTTGAATCTGCTCATGGTAAAGAAATGTATGTCAAAGAAAAAATGGTAAATTAAATCATTCAATTCTGACAAAGCCCCACAGTCCCGAGAGCCCCTCAGAGCCCCTAGGGTGACAGATGAGGCCTGGCTCAGTGCGTGTGCCACAGCACTCAGACAGTCATTTGTAGGCATGTTGGGGGTCGAGGGCACAAAGAGACAGAGAGAAACTCCATATTAGGATGAGCACAAACAATAAACCTCTAATTCAGTCTGGTTATGACACTCTGCTGACATGAACCAAGAGTATTGGATGGAGAGAAGGAGAAAGTGAAAGAAAGGGAGAGATGGACAGAGGGAAAGTGAGAGACATGAAGAGATGAGAGATGGATAGACACTCCCCCCACTTATTGAACCCCACTGCCTCTGGTCTGCATTAATGGTGTCAGTCAGACCAGTGAATGTCATCAGCTTTTACCATCTATCATCTATTAGGCCAGCTGACCTAAGGACAGACATGGATCCACCCCGTCCCAGGCCTGTTCCACTCCCTTCCATATGTACTGCATGGTGCTTCTCAATCCCACCAGATCAGCCGGCAGCTCATCACTCTCTTCACCATGTGGTTTCCTCTCTCTCTCTCTCCCCAGTGGTGTGTCTTAGCAGGGATGAGCACTCAGGCCTACGCCAGCCAGCCATTGAAAGACGGACTGGTAACCCCATCATCACTCCACCCGCATATACAGTATGATGTCAAGCCCTAAAATAGAACCCAGGACTAATTGTGCACATGAAAAACATTATGCAACTGTGAAGTATGAGGAAGGTTTTGACATTTTCCCTCTCCAGTTTGAAATGCAATTAGAGCCGAAAGATCAAACATTCTAACAGATCTACTTTCAGACATTTACATTTGTAAGTTTAGCAACCAACGTGATCATTTGAATACCAGCAGTCACTTTAACTCATTACAGATAATAGCCCTATCGCATGAGTTGTTCTCAGAGTGCTTTGAACTGAAGGAAGTGACACCCTCCTCCTCTCCCCAGCTCTAACTAAGCGAACAGTGAAACAGCTCAAATGTCTCCGCTAACTTGTAGTACACGTGTGTGTGTATTTTACAGTTAAAATTCCAAAGTTTTTATCTTGATGTGAGGTAAATGTGAGCTAAATCTCCTTTGCAACTATAATTAAAAAATTGTCATTTGCTTTACACTTTATGGGTTTTAGGAGAAAACGCTGTGATGCTTGGAAGCGGTTTGGCTTTCTTCTTCTCCACCTTGTGCAGCTGAGTGTTGGCACTGTCTCTGTGCACAACCATAAGATCCCATTTTGATCATTCGCCTAAAATCGCTCCACTCAAAAGAGAGATTAAAGACCACTTTCATCATGAAAGGCCCTGATAAGATGAGCAGAATATACCTGTATCGAAGGTTTTCCTTTTGGTGAGCATGCTGTACAAAACTGGGCCAATTTGTGCGATGATACACACAAACTCACCATCTTGAGCAAGAAAAATAGATGTCTGCTCCAAACTTGTCTGATTTCCCCCTCCCTGGCTTTCATGTGATTTCAAGTTGGAGTGAAAATATCATCCTAACTTGTTCTTCCCCCATTAAATCCATGGCAGCCTTTGTAATAAAAAGCGTTGCACTTTGAATCATTCAGTCTAATAAATTCCTTCAGAATGAGATGGCCTCTGTCATCTTCATTTTGGCCTTGTTAGAGCCCATTCTCCACCATGGGGCCAGATGCGTGAGCGACTGGGGTCAGACCCTGTAATTTGTGCCCAGTGAAAAAAAAACCGATGAAAACCTAGGGGCTAGGTGAAAACAGTGTACAAGGGCATTGGCCTGACTTTAAAACTGTTAGAAATGACAAAGCCAGCAGGTAAAGCCATTACCGTGAGAAGTGTCATTATGGTAAGCCTGAGCAACACGGTCCAGACTACACACCCGACACCCTCTCCATTCAGTTACATTTGAGTCATTTAGCAGACGCTCTTATCCAGACCAACTTACCGGACCAATTAGGCTTAAGTGCCTTGCTCAAGGGCGCATCGACAGATTTCTTTTACCTAGTTGGCTGGGGGATTTAAACCAGCAAACTTTTGGTTACTGACCCAACACTCTTAACCACTTGGCTCCCTGCCACCATTCATTTCCTACCCTCTCTCCTCTTGCTTTTCCTCTCTCCTTCTCACTCTATGCATCTTACTCCTCTCATCCCCTCCTCTGCCATATTTCTCCATGCGACTGCTCAGGCTGTTTGGAGGCCTATGTTGTTAATTTCTCTCCTCTGTTCAGCAGTGCAGCACAGTGTGACTTTAGAGGCCTCCCTCCCTCCCTTCCTTCACTGTAATGGAATGCATATTTCCTTTGGTGTGAAAGTGGGTACTAATGAATAGCTCAACCTGGGTCCTGTCCTGGAGACCCTCCTTGTCCTCCACTCTGCTGTCTTTCATTGAATGCTCTTTGTTGATTAGACATAATTGAGGCGACTCAGAGAGACACAGGGCCAGCTCTCAGTACCTTCCTCCAGCGCAGTCGGCACAGATGAAAAAGCCCATCTAGGCGCCCGATGTGGGGGGTCAGCGCAAATCAGATCCCAGGCTTTCTTGTGTCTGGTAGCCGACACTTTCAAATGTTAATGGGGGGGAGGACAAAGACGAAATGGGTCTGAAAATGCTAATTGTCCCTAATTCATGTAAATAGGTTTTCTAATGGAGGAATTAAGCATTTTAAATATGCAATTGGAGGCAATCAGTCCTTTCATTTGGTGGGGCGGCACAGGTGTAGTGGATTGAAATTAATCTTTCACACAGGGCTGGCTCATTTGTCACTTGGCTGTGACCAGGCAGGGATGACAGAGAGACGGGGACTCAGAGTGGGCTGTGTATGAGCAGGCAGGGATGACAGAGAGACGGGTACTCAGAGTGGGCTGTGTATGAGCAGGCAGGGATGACAGAGATGGGTACTCAGAGTGGGCTGTGTGTGAGCAGGCAGGGATGACAGAGAGACGGGTACTCAGAGTGGGCTGTGTGTGAGCAGGCAGGGATGACAGAGAGACGGGTACTCAGAGTGGGCTGTGTGTGAGCAGGCAGGGATGACAGAGAGACGGGTACTCAGAGTGGGCTGTGTGTGAGCAGGCAGGGATGACAGAGAGACGGGTACTCAGAGTGGGCTGTGTGTGAGCAGGCAGGGATGACAGAGAGACGGGTACTCAGAGTGGGCTGTGTGTGAGCAGGCAGGGATGACAGAGACGGGTACTCAGAGTGGGCTGTGTGTGAGCAGGCAGGGATGACAGAGAGACGGGTACTCAGAGTGGGCTGTGTGTGAGCAGGCAGGGATGACAGAGAGACGGGTACTCAGAGTGGGCTGTGTATGAGCAGGCAGGGATGACAGAGAGACGGGTACTCAGAGTGGGCTGTGTGTGAGCAGGCAGGGATGACAGAGAGACGGGTACTCAGAGTGGGCTGTGTATGAGCAAGCAGGGATGACAGAGAGACGGGGACTCCGAGTTTTTTATTATTTTTTATTTCACCTTTATTTAACCAGGTAGGCCAGTTGAAAACAAGTTCTCATTTAAAATGGCGACCTGGCCAAGATAAAGCAAAGCAGTGTGACAAAAAACAACAACACAGAGTTACACATAAGATAAACAAAAGTACAGTCAATAACACTATAGAAAAATATATATACAGTGTGTGCAAATGGAGTGAGGAGGTAAGGCAATAAATAGGCCATAGTAGCGAAGTAATTACAATTTAGCAAATGAACACTGGAGTGATAGATGTGCAGATGATGATGTGCAAGTAGAAATACTGGTGTGCAAAAGAGCAAAAAAAGTAAATAAAAACAATATTGGGATGAGATATGGTAGTTGGATGGGATATTTACAGATGGACTATGTACAGCTGCAGCAATCGGTAAGCTGCTCAGATAGCTGATGCTTAAAGTTAGTGAGGGAGATATAAGTCTCCAACTTCTGCGGCCAAAGGAGGTGTTGGCTTTGGGGAGCGTGTGCTACGGGGGGGTGTTGTTATGGTGACCAGTGAGCTGAGATAAGGCGAAGCTTTACCTAGCAAAGACTTGATGATCTGGAGCCAGTGGGTCTGGCGACGAATACTATGTAGCGAGGGCATACAGGTCGCAGTGGTGGATGGTATATGGGGCTTTGGTGACAAAATGGATGGCACTGTGATAGACTGCATCCAGTTTGCTGAGTAGAGTGTCGGAGGCTGTTTTGTAAATGACATCGCCGAAGTCAAGGATCGGTAGGATAGTCAGTTTTAAGAGGGTATGTTTGGCAGTGGGAGTGAAGGAGGCTTTGTTGCAAAATAGGAAGCCAATGCTAGATTTAATTTTGGATTTGAGATGCTTAATATGAGTCTGGAAGGAGAGTTGACAGTCTAGCCAGACACCTAGGTATTTGTAGTTGTCCACATATTCTAAGTCAGAACCGTCCAGAGTAGTGATGCTAGTCGGGCGGGCGGGTGCGGGCAGCGATCGGTTGAAGAGCATGCATTTAGTTTTACTAGCGTTTAAGAGCAGTTAGAGGCCACAGAAGAAGTGTTGTACGGCATTGAATATCGTTTGGAGGTTTGTTAACACAGTGTCCAAAGAAGGGCCAGATGTATACAGAATTGTGTCAACTGCGTAGAGGGGGATCAAGGAATCACCAGCAGCAAAAGCGACATCATTGATATACAGTTGAAGTCGGAAGTTTACATACACTTAGGTTGGAGTCATTAAAACCAATTTTTCAACCACTCCACAAATTTCTTGTTAACAAACTATAGTTTTGGCAAGTCGGTTAGGACATCTACTTTGTGCACGACACAAGTAATTTTTCCAACAATTGTTTACAGACAGATTATTTCACTTATAATTCACTGTATCACAATTCCAGTGGGTCAGAAGTTCACGTACACTAAGTTGACTGTGCCTTTAAACAGCTTGGAAAATTCCAGAAAATGATGTCATGGCTTTAGAAGCTTCTGATAGGCTAATTGACATAATTTGAGTCAATTGGACGTGTACCTGTGGATGTATTTCAAGGCCTACCTTCAAACGCAGTGTCTCTTTGCTTGACATCATGGGAAAATCAAAAGAAATCAGCCAAGACCTAAAAAAAAAAAATTGTAGACCCCCACAAGTCTGGTTCCACGTTGGGAGCAATTTCCAAACGGCTGAAGGTACCACGTTCATCTGTACAAAAATAGTACGCAAGTATAAACACCATGGGACCACGCAGCAGTCATACCGCTCAGGAAGGAGACGCGTTCTGTCTCCTAGAGATGAACGTACTTTGGTGTGAAAAGTGCAAATCAATCCCAGAACAACAGCAAAGGACCTTGTGAAGATGCTGGAGGACACTGGTACAAAGTATCTATATCCACAGTAAAACGAGTCCTACATCGACATAACCTGAAAGGCCACTCAACAAGGAAGAAGCCACTGCTCCAAAACTGCCATAAAAATGCCAGACTACGAAACTACACATAGGGACAAAGATCGTACTGTTTGGAGAAATGTCCTCTGGTCCGATGAAACAAAAATAGAACTGTTTTGCCATAATGACCATTGTTATGTTTAGAGGAAAAAGGAGGAGGCTTGCAAGCCGAAGAACACCATCCCAACCGTGAAGCATGGGGGTGGCAGCATCATGTTGTGGGGGTGCTTTTCTGCAGGAGGGACTGGTGCACTTCACAAAATAGATGGCATCATGAGGGAGGAAAATTACGTGGGTATATTGAAGCAACATCTCAAGACATCAGTCAGGAAGTTAAAGCTTGGTCGCAAATGGGTCTTCCATATGAACAATGACCCCAAGCATACTTACAAAGTTGTGGCGAAATGGCTTAAGGACAACAAAGTCAAGGTATTGGAGTGGCCATCACAAAGCCCTAACCTCAGTGAAAAAGTGTGTGCTAGCAAGGAGGCCTACAAACCTGACTCAGTTACACCAGCTCTGTCAGGAGGAATGGGCCAAAATTCACCCAACTTATTGTGGGAAGCTTGTGGAAGGCTACCCGACATGTTTGTCCCAAGTTAACCTGTTGGGGATAGGGGGCAGTATTTGCACGGCCGGATAAAAAACGTACCCGATTTAATCTGGTTACTACTCCTGCCCAGTAACTAGAATATGCATATAATTATTGGCTTTGGATAGATAACACCCTAAAGTTTCTAAAACTGTTTGAATGGTGTCTGTGAGTATAACAGAACTCATATGGCAGGCAAAAACCTGAGAAGATTCCTTACAGGAAGTGGCCTGTCTGACCATTCCTTGAGCTTCTTGACTCTGTTTATTGAAGACTGAGGATCTTTGCTGTAACGTGACACTTCCTACGGCTCCCATAGGCTCTCAGAAGGCGGGAAAAAGCTGAATGATGTAATTCCAGCCCCAGGCTGAAACACATTAGCGCTTTTGGCAAGTGCTCTATCAGAGGACAATGGGCTGAGGCGCGTGCACGAGTCGACCCCATGCTTTTATTTTCTTTCGTCTTTTATCCTAAACACAGATTCCTGGACGGAATATTATCGCTTTTTTACGAGAAAAATGGCATAAAAATTGATTTTAAACAGCGGTTGACATGCTTCGAAGTACGGTAATGGAATATTTAGTATTTTTTTGTCACGAAATGCGTCGTGCTCGTCACCCTTCTTTACCATTCGGATAGTGTTTTGAACGCACGAACAAAACAGAGGATATTTGGATATAACTATGGATTATTTTGAACCAAACCAACATTTGTTATTGAAGTAGAAGTCCTGGGAGTGCATTCTGACGAAGAACACCAAAGGTAATAACATTTTTCTTATAGTAAATCTGACTTTGGTGAGTGCTAAACTTGCTGGGTGTCTAAATAGCTAGCCCTGTGATGCCGGGCTATCTACTAAGAATATTGCAAAATGTGCTTTCACCGAAAAGCTATTTTAAAATCGGACATATCGAGTGCATAGAGGAGTTCTGTATCTATAATTCTTAAAATAATTGTTATGCTTTTTGTGAACGTATATCGTGAGTAATTTAGTACATTTTTAGTAAATTCACCGGAAGTTTGCGGGGGGTATGCTAGTTCTGAACGTCACATGCTAATGTAAAAAACTGGTTTTTGATATAAATATGAACTTGATTGAACAAAACATGCATGCATTGTATAACATAATGTCCTAGGTGTGTCATCTGATGAACATCATCAAAGGTTAGTGCTGCATTTAGCTGTGGTTTGGGTTTTCTTGACATTATATGCTAGCTTGAAAAATGGGTGTCTGATTATTTCTGGCTGGGTACTCTGCTGACATAATCTAATGTTTTGCTTTCGTTGTAAAGCCTTTTTGAAATCGGACAGTGTGGTTAGATTAACGAGAGTCTTGTCTTTAAAATGCTGTAAAATAGTCATATGTTTGAGAAATTGAAGTAATAGCATTTCTAAGGTATTTGAATAATGCGCCACAGGATTCCATTGGCTGTTACGTAGGTGGGACGATTTCGTCCCGCCGACCCTAGAGAGGTTAAACAATTTAAAGGTAATGCTACCAAATACTAATTGAGTGTATGTAAACTTCTGACCCACTATGAATGTGATGAAATAAATAAAAACTGAAAAAAATAATTCTCTCTACTATTATTCTGACATTTCACATTCTTAAAATAAAGTGGTGATCCTAACTGACCTAAGACAGGGAATTTTTACTAGGATTAAATGTCAGGAATTGTGAAAAACTGAGTTTAAATGTATTTGGCTAAGGTAAACTTTCAACTTCAACTGTATACAGAGAAAAGAGTTGGCCTGAGAATTGAACCCTGTGGTAACCCCATCCGGACAACAGGCCCTCTGATTTGACACTATATCTGAGAAGTAGTTGGTGAACCAGGCAAGGCAGTCATTTGAGAAACCAAGGCTGTTGAGTCTGCCGATAAGAATATGGTGATTGACAGAGTCGAAAGCCTTGGCCAGGTCGATGTAGACGGCTGCACAGTACTGTCTTTTATCGATGGCTGTTGTGATATCGTTTAGTACCTTGAGCGTGGCTGAGGTGCACCCGTGACCAGCTCGGATACCAGGTTGCACAGCGGAGAAGGTACGGTGGGATTCTAAATGGTCGGTGGTCTGTTTGTTACCTTGGCTTTTGAAGACTTTAGAATGGCAAGGCAGGATGGATATAGGTCTGTAACAGTTTGGGTATAAAGTGTCACCCCCTTTGAAGAGGGGGGTGATCGCGGCAGCTTTCCAATCTTTAGGAATCTCGGACGATACGAGAGGTTGAGCAGACTGGTAATAGGGGTTGCAACAATGGCGGCGGATAATTTTAGAAAGAGAGGGTCCAGATTGTCTAGCCCAGCTGTTTTGTTTGAGTCCAGGTTTTGCAGCTCTTTCAGAACATCTGCTATCTGCATTTGGGTGAAGGAGAAGCTGGGGAGGCTTGGGCAAGTAGCTGCGGGGGGTGCGGAGCTGTTGGCCGGGTTTGGGGTAGCCAGGAAGAAAGCAGGCCAGCCATAGAGAAATGCTTATTGAAATTCTCGATTATTGTGGATTTATCGGTGGTGACAGTGTTACCTAGCCTCAGTGCAGTGGGCAGCTGGGATGAGGTGCTCTTATTCTCCATGGACTTTACAGTGTCCCAGAACTTTTTGGAGATAAAGCTACAGGATGCAAATTTCTGTTTGAAAAGCTAGCCTTTGCTTTCCTAACTGACTGTGTGTATTGGTTCCTGACTTCCCTGAAAAGTTGCATATCGCAGGGACAATTCAGGGCTAGTGCAGTACGCCACAGGATGTTTTTGTGCTGGTTGAGGGCAGTCAGGTCTAGAGTGAACCAAGGGCTATATCTGTTATTTTTTCAACATTTTTTGAAAGGAGCATGCTTATTTAAGATGGTGAGGAAAGCGCTTTTAAAGAACAACCAGGCATCCTCTACTGACGGGATGAGGTCAATATCCTTCCAGGATAACCGGGCCAGGTCGATTTGAAATGCCTGCTTGCAGAAGAGTTTTAGGGAGCATTTGACAGTGTTGAGGGGTGGTCGTTTGACCGCGGGCCCATAAAGGATGTAGGCAATGAGGCAGTGATCGCTGATATCCTAATTGAAAACAGCAGAGGTGTATTTGGAGGGCAAGTTGGTCAGGATGATATCTATGAGGGTGCCCATGTTTACGGATTTAGGGTTGTACCTGGTGGGTTCCTTGATCATTTGTGTGAGATTGAGGGCGTCTAGCTTAGATTGTAGGACGGCCGGGGTGTTAAGCATATCCCAGTTTAGGTCACTTAACAGAACGAACTCTGAAGATAGATGGGGGGCAATCAATTCAGATATGGTGTCCAGGGCACCATCTATAACAGGCGGCAACAGTGAGAGACTTATTTCTGTAGAGACACATTTTTTTAATCAGAAGCTCGAACTGTTTGGGTATACCCTTGGAAAGTATGACAGAACTTTGTAGGCTATCTCTGCAGTAGATTCCAACTCCTCCCCCTTTGGCAGTTTTATCTTGACAGAAAATGTTGTAGTTGGAGATGGAAATCTCAGAATTTTTAGTGGCCTTACTAAGCCAGGATTCAGACATGGCAAGGACATCAGGATTGGCAGAGTGTGCTAAAGCAGTGAGTAAAACAAACTTAGGGAGGAGGCTTCTGATATTAACATGCACGAAACCAAGGCTTTTACGGTTAGAGAGGTCAACAAATGAGAGCGCCTTGGGACACACAGGGCCTGGGTTAACCTCTACATCACTTGAGGAACAGAGGAGGAGTAGGATGAGGGTACGGCTAAAGGCTATCAAAACTGGTCGTCTAGTGAGTTTGGGGACAGAGAACTAAAGGAGCAGATTTCTGGGCGTGGTAGAATAGATTCAGGGCATAATGTACAGACAGGGGTATGGTCAGGTGCGGGTACAGTGGAGGTAAACCTAGGCATTGAGTGACGATAAGAGAGGTTGCATCTCTGGAGGCACTAGTTATGCTAGGTGAGGTCACCCCATGTGTGGGAGGTGGGACAAAAGAGGTATCTGAGGCATGTTGAGTGGGGCTAGGGGCTCAGCAGTAAAATAAAACAATGATAACCATCCTTAACAACGGTATACAAGGCATATTGACATTAGAGAGAGACATAAAGCGAGGCATAAAGCAATCACAGGTGTTGATTGGGAGAGCTAGCTAAGACAACAATGGGTAAGACAGCAACAGCTAATCAGCTAAGACAACAACAACAGGTAAAATGGCGATGAATGGGCAGAGAGGGTCAGCTAACTACACACAGGGCCTCAGTTCAAGGCTGGGGCTGACAGATAAACAAAATGGAGTACCGTGATTAATGAACAGTCCAGCAGGCATCAGCTATGTAGCCAGGTGATCATAGGGTCCAGTGACCAGCAATAGATGAAACAGGGAAGTTGTTACTACACTAGCAAGCGGGAAACACAGCGTTCATAAACTTAGCAGGTCGGGGCTAGCAGAAGCGTCTTCACCGACGTCTGACAAAGGCCAGTTGAGGGCACATCGGACGGAATTGCGTCGGCAGACCAGTTGTGATGGATCGGCGGGGCTCCGTGTCGACAAAGGGTCCAGGCCAATTGGCAAAAGAGGTATTGTAGCTGGAGTAATTTTGTTTGCTAGCCGGGAGATGCGCCTGTCTCGAGGCTAATTGGTGCTAGCTTCGGGACAAGGGCGTTAGCCACTATAGCCACCCGGTAGCAGTTAGCTGGTTGCGATGATCCGATGCAAAGGTCCAGAGCTTACAGCAGGAATCCGGCGATATAGTTGCTTTTAGTCGTGTTAGTGAAGAGTCCGGGAGGCATCAGCTGTGTAGCCGAGTGATCATAGGGTCCACTGAGCAGGCCAGGAGATGAGCCTGGCTCAAAGGCTAGCTTCGGGGCTGGGCCACACGGTAGCAGCTAGCTAGCTGCAATGATCTGGAGTAATGGTCCAGTAATGAAGTAATCTGGAGTAATGGTGGAGAAAAGCAGTCCGATATGCTCAGGGTTGATATCGCGCTGTGCAGACTGGCGGGTATTATCCAGGGTAAAAATGGCTGGTGTCTGAGCTAGAGTTAAAGGCCGCTAGCAGTGGCTAACAATGACTAAATAGCTAGTAGCTAATTAGTTGGTTAGCATATGATGGCTAGCTTATGATGGAGGTTCTAGCTATAAGGTCTAAAAATAGCTGATCCGTATCACATCGGGTGAGGCGGGTTGCCATAAGGTATATTTAATTTAAAAATGGAAAAAGAGATATATTGAAATATATACAAAAAAAATACGAAAAATTACAAAATTTACATGGGACAACGACAAACACGTCTGCACTGCTACGCCATCTTGGATTCAAGAGTGGGATGTGTGTGAGCAGGCATGCTCAGGAAAGCCTCTGGATAACCTCTCATTGTAAGTAAGGTATGTATGGAAAGGTATGAATAGGAAGATTAACCAGAATGTTCTCAAAACTACTTATCTTCAATAAATGTTATGTCCATGATGCTGATGTCATGCAGGTGTCAGGCTTTAGGTTAATAAGTGTCCATGAATGGGCATAGACCAGACCTAACATTGTGTTGGTAACACTGGTCTTCACTCATGGTCCTGAGGAATGGACAGCATCTCGCGCTGAAATGTCCACTCAAGACAATAACAAATATTCCACACATTAAAACAATGATTCATTTATATAACTACTGTAAATACCGTAACATCACAGTATAGCTCATTGTGTTGCGATGGAAAGGAGAAGAGGGCACACAGACAAACACTCACTATCACCCATAGATGCCACAGAGACTAACAAGGGGAATGGTCTGGGAATAGAATCCTCCTGACTTATTACTCTGATCATCTCAAACAGACAACAGAGCACGAGGTCATGTTCCACCATGTAGTAACACGGTGTAGCAACAAGGCCAGAGAGCGACAGACACAGCACAGACATGGCATAGGGTGTATGAATCAAATGTGGGAGAATGACTTATTAGTCAATATGAGGCGGATGCTGTGGCTTTTAGGGTACTGTGAGCGAGAGAGAGAGAGAGAGAGAGAGAGAGAGAGGGGGCAGGGAGGGGGACGGGGGACGGGGGATGGGGGACGGGGGAGGGGGGAGGGGGGGCAGCCCTCACTAATGAATGAGACAAGAAAAACCTTGTTTAAAAGGACAAATCAGATCAGAAGATTTCCAACCCATTAGGCGCTACTCACCGGGAATGATAATAATGATAAAAGACGGTTAGGCCTCTGGACTTCTGATAGAAAACAGTGTTGTCTTGGGAGAAAAGCTTTTCCTGGAGGAGAATCAAAGAGCAGTTCATTTTCACTCTGACCTTCAGGGCTCCGGGCAGCCAGACAAGGGCACAAACAGATTGAGAATTAATTGGTGCAATTAACATTTTGTGATTATAAGGACTCCAGATCAATACGCTATGCAAATAGCAGTATTGATGTGCTGCAGAAACCTTGTTAATTGTGTTTGGCGAACAAACAGGCCCCTGTGTTACTATTCCATAATGGAACAGGAGGCACGGATGGGCTCAAACTGCTGACCACTTTAGATGCATGAGGACGTACAGCACTCTTCTCTTCTCTCCTCTCCCCACACCCTCCATTCCACCCCCAACCCTCCACTCCTCTCCATCCCTCCATTCCACCCCCAACCCTCCACTCCTCTCCACTCCTCTCAAGACGCTTAAGGAAAGTTGCAGAGTTTGATAGTCTTGTTTGCTTTTAAGTTGTCCTTTTAGCGGGCCTTTGAAGAGGCCCTGCTTGAAGAGAAGAGTGTGGATGCAGCTGCTTCTCTGTTGCTGTGATCTCTCCAGTAGCCTGCTCTCATTTCAGGTAGTGGCAGATTACACAAATGGCCCTCTCCCTCGTTTCTTTGACTGTTTGTTTCAGTACAGGGGAGCAGGGATGGCTATGCGAAACACAATTGAAACGCTCAACGCAGACAGCCATTCTAATGAATTAGTTTCAGCTTTATTGCTATGGACTGGATTTTCCACTCTCGTTATTAAACCGCGTTGAAAATGCACTTTCATTTCAGATAAGTACCAGTAATCCTGTTTGCGGTGCGCAGTAGATGAAGTTAAATATAATTTAAGCAGAAACGGAAACTGGTGGAACAATGTAATCACTGAAAGTGAGATTGAAGTGATGCTATTATTGTTATCATTATTATTATTTTCATTATTAGAGCTTACTGCAGTGTAGAAAGCAGGGATGGTGATGGCAGGTAGCATCGGTGAGGGGAAGAGAAAACCCACTCTACCCAATAGCTATCAGAGAGATCCAATAAATCATAGCTCACTCAGCACCAGGCTTTTTCATATTGCCCATCTCACTGTTTGTCCCTGTGACAATGGCTTGCAAATTACATTCTAGGGCTTACTGCCTGCAGCCTACTGGAAATTCACACATCCACAAAGAGCTGTGCACATTGCAGAAAGTAAAGTACCATAGTAAAGCGCTACTGTTAATTACATGGAGTTAATAAGACGAGGGAGCAGTTAGCATGGCCTTAGCGGTACAGTGTAGCCGTAGCATTAGCCATGACCGTGGTGTAATGCTCGGTTTTGTCTTCTACCCACATAGGAGTGCTGCCCCACGTTTGCTAAGGACTCTGGGAACAAAAAGAGAACTCCCTGGTGACAGTATGGCAGAGTCGTGATAAAAGGTGCAAATATTAATCCTGCACTGCTTTATTTTAGTCACGGCTTTTAACAAATAGAAATTATGAATATTAAAAGAGAATTACAGAGCAGTGTTGAATAATTTAACACTCCACCCCATTCATTAGGATGGAAAATTAGGTTCTCAACACAAAGATTACAGGTAATGTCATAAAATGGAACAATTGACATGTTATTAGCCATTTGTTAGCATGCTAATTGGCCTTAATTCTTTTCATTTCTGGGCCGTGCTCATTGAAAGCATTAGCATTAATCCCCTGATGATGAAGTTAGTGTTAGGAATGGGAAGCACTCGAAGCAAGTACAGGTAGGGAAGAGTGTGGACACGACATTTCACACCCATGTTTATTAGACCATTTTACCACAGGGAATTAGCTCAATAATAATGCAGCTAGTCTTACTATTGATGTACTGTGTGTTCTTTTATGACAGATATGCAGATATATGTTCACGCGTTTCCTATACAAGTGAATATGTCTCCTATGCAGTCCTTTTCTCTGTGGCATAATTGATCTAAATACTGTATCTAGCAAGTACATTGGACACAAAAGTAGCCTAATACAGGACCAACTAATACATAGGCCTATCATCTGCATGACAAATAGCAAATTATTGCCCATAGTACTTTCCTCCTTATCTATTTGACAGTAAAGATCCACAAATTGCATAACAAATGGGATCATTTGAAAGTAATGGGATCATTTGAAATATGTGCCTGGTATCTTTGGTCATGATTGGATGCAGAGTGTTTCACACAACTGGGGTGCATCCAAAATGGCATCCTATTCTCTGTTCAGTGCACTACTTTTGGCCAGGGCCCTATGGCTTGACCATATGGGCCCGGGTCAAAAGTAATGCATTATATAGGGAATAGGGTGCCATTTTGGATGCACACTGAACTCCTGCCAGAGTATGACCCTGTGGTCCCATCGTCATGAAGAATCCATTCACAGAGTAGGGGTCCTCCTGATGAACTTCCCTCCCTACTGGATCAATCCATGGCTGCAGTCAGGAATCCACAAATGACCACTCAATAAATCAGCAAACACATGGGGATGCAGACCAATCCACATGTAAACAGCAGTGTCGGGCAGCAACATGGACTGTGCGGTTAAAGTCTTTACACTAATGTTGAACGAAACTGTCTAGACAAGAATACAAGCATCCTGCTTCATATGATGGTAATGATGATGATAATGATATTACAGTAATGATGGACAATAAGTAATTATATAGCAATAACAGCTGATTGTTGAGAATTGCTACTAATAATAGTACTATTATCACTACCACTACGATCACTGATTATATATATATATATATATATGACCAATGAGAGTAGTAATAGTACCAAGGGTACCAACAACAAACAAGCACTCATGTCCATCTTTTGTCAGACAGTAGAAAGCAGGTGAAAAAATACACAATGGGATTGCCTTATCACCCGTGGCTCAAAAAGACCTTGTCAAGATTGATGTCTTCCCTGTAGCTCTTGAAGTCTCTAGTTAATAGTAGGGGAAGACTCTTGAAATTAGAATCCACTTCTTGCTAAAATCACCAGCCGTGAATTGAGGACATTAAAGAAAAAACAGAAAGGTCCATGTCATTTCTACAGGGTGGTGAGACACCGGGAGAGGAGAATAGCCAATCTGTGCGGTGTAATGGATATGTCAAGAGTTTCTAAATCATAGGTGTCCAGGGCAGAGAGACAAGAAAGCCAAACATAATGTCATCCTTCAGAGAGAAAGAGAGAGAAGAGGAGAGGGGGTTGGAGACAAACCAAAAAGTTCAAACAGATGCAAGACTGAGAGAAGGTCATGGAGTATAGGGTTTACATTTGGGCTCAAATTTAAATAATATGAACTGTTTATTATTTTCCTGTGTGCTGTTACTTACTATTACCTCCCTGGCATATTGGCTTGTGAGCATTATGGAAATGAAGTAACGCTACTTTGCTTAACAATAACACACTGACTTTGAATCCTCTTACTTAAGGTTTGATTGCTTCTTGACGGTGGTTTTAAATGAATTGTGTTGAGGAGTGATAAAGAGCTTATTGTCAGGAATAAAAGCCCAGAGCAATGAAGAAAAGCTACACATGGAGTGGCCAGACGATACAGGCTATTACGGTGAGGGAATGGTGTCCTTGACTGCCAGGACGGCTTAGAATTTTATTTCATCTTGTTTTGCCGGCTGCTGACAATGATGCGTGACTCTGGCACTGGTGGAAGAGGGCAAACATGAGAGCCATTTTAGATCTCATTTACATGTGTGTGTGTGTGTGTCTGTGTGAGCCGCGTGTATTGGCATGCGTGTATGTGTGTGTGGGTTGTATTGAGTGAGGTGTGTACGTGCACGTGTGTGTACCACACTCAGACTGACCTCTAGAAGTCTCACGCACCTAAGCCCTAAACGTCATGTAAATGACCACCGTGGAGGACTGAGGGACTCTGGGAATTGTTGTTTGTCTGCCTTGTAGAGAGGACGGTTGAGTTGTAATGGCTCTCCAGTGGGTTCAGAATGTGGATACTCTGTTCCTCAGCAGTTTGAGGCCGTCCCTTTGTGCTGTCTCCATGTTAGTTTGGTTGGCTGCTTGATTTGAGGCTAGCACATAGTGCGTTTAGAGGTTATCATTGGTTTTGTCAAGGTGAGTCAGTGCCTTGATTGTTTACAGGCTCAACCCTGGGCCGATCTGGGCTGGCTGGAGCCCCAGGGAGAAGCTCCTCTCCGCTGGGTTCATCCTCTCTGTAGGCAGACCTCCATCAGAGGGGATTCACACCAGATATAAATGATTACACCAACTTAAACGAAGGCTGAGTTAATTGGTCTTTTAGGAATAAGAAAAAAATATCCATTCAAGGAGAAAAAAATAAAGTCTGTGATGAAAACCTCACAGAGTGAGACAGTAAGTTTGTTAAGGGCAGCATCCCAATGAATTATGCAGAGCTACAAAACAAAAAGGAAGAAAACACCCAGTCTGAATTTGTCTCTGAGTCGGGCATGCCAAAAGCCTTTACTCTTTAAGTAAAGTATATGTCCAATAATTATCATGTCATCCTGTGTGTTTTCAAGCATACAGGAAATAATGATCCTGCTCCAAAAAAGGGTTTGAAAAACAGCAGGAGTAGGACCTTTTGTTCTGATTGGTTCAGGCACCCCAGACATCCTTTTCAAAGAGATTCGGCCAGAGCCTTTCTTCCTCATAAACACATTGAAGAGCAATCTGTAGGATTAGAGGACATTGTAGAGATGATTTTGGTGCTGAGGAGGTCCACATGACCAGGATCCCCCAGTGTCCTGCTAAAATCCTCTTAGCTGCAGCCTTGGCCACAGACTCAGACATCCCAACCAAACCCCCAGCTGCAATCACAGCTCCAGCCCCTCTCCTATGAAGCCTCATCATCATCCACCTCCCCAGCAGCACCACTACCAGCAGCCCCAGTCTAAACCCCAGCCCTGTCCCCAGTCTCCAACCCTCCCTGTCTGCACCCGGCTGGAACTTTATTTAATGAGTGAAGTTTGGTGGTGGATATGTGGGGGTCCCACACCAGGCTGGCAGAAGCAGCAGAGGAAAAGCTTTCATAAAGCATGGGCGAACAAATGGGATTTAACACACAAGAGGCTCTGATGGCCTATTAATTCTGCTTTGGCTTGCTTCCAGAATGAGACAGCCTCTCTCCTAATACATGGCTAATTTCTATCAGAGGTATCAGGAGACTTTTTCTTTCCTGGGTAGGATGCATCCGCATAACTTTAATGGATTCATTCAAGGGCTACGGCACGGAGACATTGATTAGACTGCCTCAGAGGCCCTGCTGCTAGTCGCCTGACATAGGCAGCAAATGAAATGTGACCTCCGGTAAACAGGCCTGAACCACCCAGTCCCAGAATAATCCATTAGCTCAGAACCTTTCCCAATCCCATTTCATTAATGAAGTGATTTGAAAAGGGGGCTGCTGCAATTACCAATTTCTGAAACAGAAAATTCTGGAATTCTAACAAGAGAAAAATCGAACACATAATGAAGGGTAAAATATAGGTTGTTGAAACCCTTGAAGATGGGGTGGATATTCCAGCATTAAAACAGGATGATCCAGCCGTAAACACATGCAGATGTGGAAGAATGAATGTGGTGGCTTGTGGAAAATGGCCCACTAAAGGACCTTTTTTGGGCTGGATAACCAAAATATTTGTCAGCAGGAGAAAAGTCAATTTATTCATAATTTGCCAAAGTCAAGCAATGACAGCAGGGGAGAGAGAGTTAATCAATTTGCAGTGAAATGAAAAGCAGAGGAGAGGAAAAATGCTATCCACTTTTGTCTGATGCATTGGGGATTTAACAGTAGGACCATTCTGTCCATGCTACATTTACAGGGTTACAGAACTTAATCAGAAAGCTCTTCAGATCTTTCAGATTCACATACAGTCCACCCCTTGTCCTTTTTAACCGCCATCCTTTTCCTCAGCAGGTTCTGTTGTTCATACTACCACCGTTTATTTCCCTTGAAAAAAGCTTCACCTTCCTCCTCAATGTCAAAAGAAAGACAATCACAGCATCACTGTAGGTGTATATGTAACATAACTTATTTTTCTAATATCATTCATTTATTCATTTTCAATTAATAATTTATAATGCGACACACAGTTGTATGCAAATGAACAATTTAATTTTAATTAGGTTTTAATGACCAAACAAAGAATTAGTACTCGGTATGGTGTGTGCATGTAATTTGCTCAGGAATGAATTTCAGAGCTTTGTTCAATGTTTGTGTAGAGCACATCACTGGTAATTCCACTGGCTGAGTCCACCTTATGCTATAGCTGATTACATGAATAGGAAGACATTTGAAAGTCATAAGTCAAAAACATTGACTCATTTTTCCTATTGTACTAGGTCAGTTTGTAACAAATGCTCTGCTGAAGAAATAGCAGTGACCATTACAACCAGCGTGAACATAACAATCATGCGGCAAAATAGAGGCCCTGCACACTTTGAATTAGTCACATCACTGTTCCAGACAATGGAAAACTCCACTAGCAGCAATGTCCTACACATTCTAACGATTCCCATTGCTCTGGGAGGAAAGGCAGGCGGAGGGCTTGATGCCGCTGGACCCAAATGGCATTTGATAATGGCTTTTTTCAGCAAACCCAAAAGACATTGTTAAGATTTACATTTTCAAATATGTGCTGACCTTTTTCCCCTCCTCTCCTCTGTTCGCTTGTCATCAGGCCTGTAATTGAATCAATATATTTCCTGATCAGCCCAGAGATTGAATAAGGTCACAGGAAGCCATGTGTGGACATTAAAAATCATTATTCTACTCAAATTGAGCAGAGATGGCATAGACCATTCAGGGTTCAAAATGAAATTCTATTAGAGTCTATTACACTTTTACAATTATAGAGACGTTCCAATATTACAACGGGAAATGAAGTCATAATAAAAAGCACAGGGGTGTATTACAAAGAAATGTCTGTGCTATTGTTTTCTGACTTTGAGTCCCTTATTGAAATGATGGAGAGAACTTGGTGACTTTCCGGTCACTGATAAGTGACCTTGGTCATGACAAATAGAGGAGTCTTTCAGTATAGCTCCATTTTCCTATTTCAAGTTATGTCTATACTCTACACTGGCTATACCAGTTGCAGGCAAAGTTTGCTTATTAATCAACAAAGTGTTGTAATAGTAGTGTGTCTGCCTTGAAATCGATTATCCTTACAGGCATGTTTTCAGACAAGTGTTATTAGCTGCAAAAAACTATTATGGCTTTTACTTACATTGAATTATACATGAAACATTTTTGCTGAGAAATGGTTACTGCAGTACCTTATGCACTGTTCTGAATGGCAAAACAGGCTAATTAAAAAGCCAAATGGAATCATGCAATTGGAGGACAATGACTAAATCCTGTTACCACATCATTCCAGAAAAAAGAAAAGGGAAAATTAAATATATCACACTATTAACTGAGAACTTTCAGTTTAAACTCTGCCAAATAATGTCCAACTATCAAAGCAGGAACTAGATAAAATTCCATTTTTAATTGGCTTAGTTATTGAAATTAATAACACTTATCAGCAATCAACTTATCAACTCTGCACGCACGGAGAAGAGAGATACAGAGAGAGGGAGAGAGAGAGAGTGTGAGAGAGAGAGTGTGAGAGAGAGAGTGTGCAAGAGAACGAGAGAGAGAGAGCAAGAGAAAGAGAGAGAAAGAGAGAGAGAAATCTGCAAAGCAAAGCGAGAGAAAACTATTCCTTACAGCTTAACATTTATGAGGATCAGTCCACTAGTGCCATTTAGTTTACATGTTCATAAATGAGCACTGGGTCTGTCTTCCTCAAATGGGAAAATCTGTCTTGTGTCACATGGGGAGGATGGCCTGTGTCTGGACTGTAACATACATCTGCTAATGTGGAGGAAGCTGCTCGCCTCGCCTCCTCAGTTGTCATGCTGATGTTTCACACTAACTACAGCCCCTCTGGTCAATTAGGTGTGATGGCTACAATGTCTGCAGTGTTCCTACGCTCCTTAAACCCCAGTCAAATGACAGCGAGCAGGGAAATTCGAGCGGCTTGGAATCGTTGCCGGGCATTGCAGCCATTATCGCCGGGTGAAAATGGGCTTTCATCTCAGGTGGAACAGAGTCATTGATAGACTACATCTCCGCTGTGAGCCGGCCCAGTTAAAGTCTGCATAAAGAGAGGGATGCTAATGAAATAGACCATTTATACCTTCAGTTCCACCCCCACCACTCCACATTTCTGGAACATTAAACATCCAAGTGGAACGTTTATGAAACACATAATGACAATCTAAATCAGTGGGCTGCTCCAATCTTCGAGGATTAGTGGTTTTGATGTAGTTCAATACGTGAAGGCATACTTGTCGCCTTATTAACAGCTTCAGAACTCGTCCCTGAAGAAGCGGGCGGGGGGAGGGAACTCTCTCTGCTACAGTATGCCACAGATCGCAGCTAGCAAATTAGGGCCTGTGATAATCTATTCAGGATGAAAAAAAGGGAGCGGGAGATACTTGGCCTGTCAGATCTGTCAGGTAGAAGAATGGAGGGTTATTTCATGTCTCCTTAGTGGATTTTTTACTTTAAGGGTTTCTTTTCTTGTCTCCTCTGTAAAACTCAGTACACCACTTCCTCTGCAAGGCCCATATTAACCAGCCCAGTACAAAGGCAGTGGGATGACAACAATCGTGGCAAGTTTATAGCTAGGTTCATGCTAAATAAACTTGCTGCTTGGTGGCAAGCCATTATACAGTACATGTCACAACCAGTTAACCACACCAAGAGCATCTGAGAAGGGTCTTATTAACCCCATAGCTCCCATCCCACCCAGACATCAGGGGCAGTGTATTCACTTCCACCCTGTATACAAGATGTTACTAATCCACAGCTGCTGTCTGTCTGAGACACTGAAGCCTGTGGGCTCTAACAGCTCTCAGACCAGCACTGGTGCCTGCCCTCCCCAAAGACCCCAGTCACCTGTCCACACACGCACCATTAACTGAAAGCAGAGCTCCAGTGTGGGTATATTACCAGCGTGTCAGAGGATAGGCTCTCAGAATGCATTAGCAGGTGACTGGCAGGCATGCAGGGGGACTAAGGTCACTGCCTCGGCTGCCTCGGGGGACCTAAGGAGGTCATTCATATCATATCACTTCACCTACACTGTTACTGTGGAGATGGTGCAGACAGTTAGGCTACTATTCCTCCGTCACTCCAGCACCAGCAGCCCATCCATACGGAAACACTAAGGTGTCTTGACTGGGATGCTAATCCTAGCTGAGGCCCTCTTCTCCCCAGTTTAGCAGGCTGGCCCTCTCCTTCTCCCCCAGGTTTGTTGGGGGCCCGATGGTGATGAATGTCTTTTCTGTTGTGTGGAGACCCCTGTACTGCTACAGCAATGCCAGATGGAATGAAAAACAGATTAAGGAAGCAGGCAGCCGGCACCGTGAGGATGTTTGGCTGGTGGCTATTGAGTTATCGGCCGTTTTCACACTTAATGAAACAACTTATAGCACTGCAGCTTACTAAATATTCCCCAGACGCTGGGCAGAGCATCAGAGCTGCCAGGGCTGAGAAGTCGACATTAGATTTTAATTAAAAACAAACAAACAAATGACCAAAAGAAAGTGGAAGGAAATGTAACTCTCATCCAAGCACAGGGAACTTTGAACTCTTCAGGTCACTTTTACAAATCCACAATGAACTGTGGCACCGTCTGAGTTAACATGGTTGAGGAGATGACAGGGTAGCCTACACACCCACATGAAAAAATACTATAGTATTCTATGGTTAAATACTATAGTATTCACTGTATTGTTTTTGCGAACTTTACTGTAGTATTCACTGTAGTTTTGCATACATGCCTGTAGTATACTGTAGTATTCACAGTTTACTATAGTATAAATACTGTAGTAAGAAAAAAATTGTAGAATATACTAACTATAGTCATTACATATTAAATCGATCCCTATCCCAGTCTGCTGTCCCCACATGCTTCACGATGGCCACCATTGTTCCTGTTCCCAAGAAAGCCAAGGTAACTGAACTAAATGACTAGCACTCACTTCCGTCATCATGAAGTGCTTTGAGAGACTAGTCAAGGATCATATCACCTCCACCCTACCTGTCACCCTTGACCCACTTCAATTTACTTACTGCCCCAGTAGGTCCACAGACAATGCAATCGCCATCACACTGCACACTGCCCTATCCCATCTATACAAGAGGAATAGCTATGTACGAATGCTGTTCATTGACTACAGCTCAGCATTCAACACCATAGTATCCTCCAAACTCAACATTAAGCTTGAGTCCCTGGGTCTTGACCCCGCCCTGTGCAACTGGGTCCTGGACTTCCTAACGGCCACCCCCAGGTGGTGAAGGTAGGAGACAACATCTACACTCAGCTGATCCTCAACACTGGGGCCCCACAAGGGTGCGTTCTCAGCCCCTTCCTGTACTCCCTGTTCATCCATGATTGCGTGGCCATGCACCCCTCCAACTCAATCATCAAATTTGCAGACGACACAACAGTGATAGCTTGACTACCAACAACGACGAGACAGCCTACAGGGAAGAGGTGAGGGCCCTCGGAGTGTGGTGTCAGGAAAATAACCTCTCACTCAATGTCAGAAAAGCAAAAAAGATGATCGTGTACTTCAGGAAAAATTGATGGGACAGCAGTGGAGAAGGTGGAAAGTTTTAAGTTCCTCTGTGTACATATCACCGACAAACTAAAATGGTCCAGGCACACAGACAGTGTGGTGAAGAATGCGCAACAGCGCCTCTTCAACCTCAGGAGGCTGAAAGAATTTGGCTTATCACCGAAAACTCTCACTATCTTTTACAGGTGCACAATCGAGAGCATCCTGCCGGGCTGTAGCACTGCCTGGTACGGCAACTGCACCGCCCACAACCACAGGGCACTCCAGAGGGTGGTGCGGTCTGCACAACGCATCACCGGGGGCAAACTACCTGCCCTCCAGGACACCTTCAACACCCGATGTCACAGGAAGGCAAAAAAGATCATCAAGGACAATAACCACCCAAGCCACTGCCTGTTCATCCCGCTTCCATCCAGAAGGCGAGGTCAGTAGAGGTGCATCAAAGCTGGGACAGAATGATTGAAAAACAGCTTCTATCTCAAGGCCATCAGATTGTTAAACAGCCATCACTAGCACAGAGCTGCCTACCTACAGACTTGATATCATTGGTCACTTTAATAAATGGAACACTAGTCACTTTAATAACGCCACTTTAAGAATGTTTACATATCTCACATTACTTATCCCATATGTATATACTGTATACTCTATCCTTTATGTATATACTGTATACTCTATCCTTCCACTATCTATTGCATCTTACCCGCTCTGTCACTGCTCATCCATATATTTTGTATTTATATATTCTTATCCCATTCCTTTACTAAATTGTGTGTATTAGGTTTTGTTTTGGAATTTGTTAGATATTAGGTTTTGTTAGATATTACCTGTTAGATATTACCTGTTAGATACTGTTGCACTGTCGGATCTAGAAGCATAAGCATTTCGCTACACTCGCAATAACATCTGCTAACCATGTGTATGTGACCAATAAAATGTGAATTGATTTACTGTGGTGTTTTTGTGGACTGTAGTATACTGTAGTGTTTTTGCAGATATTACTGTAGTATTTACTATGGTGTTTTATTATCTTTGCTTTGACATAGCAGTTGGGGCTTTGTCCTTGAGAAAACCTACTGGCCAAAATACTCAAAAGCAAATTTTCCATAACCTGTATGTAGGTAGGTCAGAAGTCTGAACAGACAGTTCAGGACTTGTGCTCTTTTTTCATAACCTGTAAGGAACACACTATATGGTCTCTACTTGGCATGTGCGTTTCTCCCTTATGGGTGGCACAAACTGGGATGTGGGGGAGGGAAATGGGCAGCGTATATGCAAATGTGTACTTTAGTATATACTATAGTAATTACTGTAGTATTTTTGAGGACATTACTATAGTAATTACTGTAGTGTTTTTGCAAACATTACTGTAGTATTTACTGTAGCGTTTTCGTGGTCTGTAGTATACTGGAGTATTTACCATAGTATTCTACAGTATACTGCAACATTCTACAGTGTGTAGTATAGTATTCTACAGTATACTACAGTTTACTTCAGAATTCTATAGTAAGTACTGTACTGTAGTAATCTATAGTAAACTGTACATACAGTACATCAAAAGAACTCATCAAAAGGCGGAACACTGGATACCAGAAGACAGCCAGGAGAAAGAGAATGAGAAGATTAGAGTCAATCAAAGTGAATGCAGCGTCTACATCAACAAACACATTCCACAAACCCAGCAGTTAAGACTATACCACTGTCTCTGATGTATGATTTGATAATCAACCTAATCTCTTTAACCTTCACTGCAGGGCACTTATCATGAGCACATTAGATTGCTTTTGAAAATCATATTGAGACGGGGCAAGAAATCATTTGACTTCCCTTTTGTTCATGCGAATTTCAATGGATCTTTATTTTCAAGGCTACACGTGTCCTTTCAGGTGTAAATGGTTGTGTGAGATGTCCTATCATGGTTGCTGTGTTCTCTGGAGATGCTAGATCTTTAAATAGAACTAGAATCAGCCAGGCAGCTCATTATGCCCCACTCTGTTTATAATGATGTTTCCAGAAATCTATCCATCGCTCCACTTTGTAATTAAACTTCCCCAGAATTGCTGGGTTCAACAGTTTCTCCTCGTTTTGGCCAACTCCTTATCATTGCTTTAATTTTCCCTGTGCCTCCAGCACAGCACATACAGCTTTGAAGGCTATCCTCTCCTCTCCGGGGGGAAGAAAGTTTGTTTTAGCAGTATCGGTTTTAAACAGGACCTTATTAGACATTCTGTACTAACACTTATGGACTTTTATCATTGAAATAGATATGTATTATAGGAACAAGAGCATTAACATTTGTGCTCTCTCATCACTTTGTGAAAAAAGACAAATGATGTCAGAGTGGAGGCGATGTAGCAGCTGCAGTAGGGGCTGCTGGCCTCCTATCCAGGCAGCCAAACCAATGTAGACCATAGCTTCCCGGGGCCTTTCCTCCTAACAGCCTCCTTCTCCCTCTGGATTCTTGCTCCTCCAACTGCACACATTGCCTGCCTTGTTCCTTTCATTTGAGTTTGACCCCTGCTTTCCTTACTTCCGAGTGGGCTTCATTAAATGCCTCTCTGGCTCATTCACAGCCCTCTCTCTCCCTCACTAAGTGGGAGAAACGTTACAAAAGTAAAGCTTCCAGTGCGCAATTCTCAGTGGAGAGGGTGACCCCAACATTAGGGAGAAAAAGAACCTGAGGATAATAGCAAATGAAGCCAGGGGCCGCATTAATGGGTAGACACTAGCTCGCCAAGTTCTGGGAGCTGCTTATACTGACAGACGTGTATATTAATACTCAGCACTTTTATTGAGAGTAGAAAGAAATATGAATATTCATCCTCATTTATATTTCAAGGCATTTCCATTCCTGCGGGGGCCGGGCTAGGTTTTGACCAATTTCCATCCCCATTACGGAAATGACAGCTCTCACTCCTGGGCCCTGACAGAGGTCTGCTCAATGCACAAGAGGTCCTGCAAGGAGGGAGCTTGCGCCCGTTCCCAGCTGTCCACAAACAGAGGAAAATATCCAATGGAATCTGTGAGAATTTTTAATCACACAAAGGGCCTGCTAATTAGGCAGCTGATGGGGCATGGAGAGCACAAGGACGAATTCTTTAAACAAAGGACTGGAAACTTTAGGAGCCTTAATTACTCGGGCAAAGAGTTCATTCCAGAACTGGAGAGCACATCATTCCACTAATGAGACCAAGTGGCAGCACATATTAGTGAGAAATAATGTGGAAAGTTCAATTATATTGTGCTTTTGGAGCCTTTCCCCCCTTCTGTTGCCTGCTTCTTATGCACACACATGTAAGACAAAGCCCAGGCCAGGGGAGGAAGGAGGCAGTGGGTGGAGGACACGGAATCGCTGGCACCACGACTTCATTCTTCCCGTGTAGCTTGGCAGGCTTGATCGTCTTAATTGCCCATTAGAATGTTCTCCTGTTTGAAAATGAATATCATTATGTCCCCCGGATTTGGCCTTCGCTGGAGAAGGTCTTATTGCAATTTTCTCATTCAATACCACGTGTCTAGAATTCTAAACACACAATTGACCACTAATTTGCAGTAACTGGACACCAGCAAAATTATGAAAGAAGAAGCAGAAACAGACTTAATCACCCTGCCCTCATTACTGAGAGGTACAATTATCTTCTATCTTTTTCCTTTCAGCATGAACAAGTATCCTTTATTAAAACTAAATACATATACATGGCCCGGTCTCTTGGTTACCAGGAACAAAGAAAAACAAATCACCCAACTCCAAACGGCTGTCATGGATTCAGGCCTCTGGGAATACATTGCTGATGGAGTCACAGACCAAGGATCAAAGTTCCTCTCACAGTAAGGCCTTTGCTGTGCCAATACAGTGTTGACGGTTGAAATGATATGGCGATTATACTTACATTATAACCATGTAGTAGTGTAATAAAGAAAATACAACAACCACAAATGAAAGCTACCATGCCAACCATGCTGCTACTATGGACCTGTTTCCCATGTCTTGTACTGGGGCAGAAGTCAGTTGGAGGAAAAAGTGATGCCCATGTTTTTACAGGCCTCAGATGAGGTTATTATCTCAGTGTGTTATGAGAGAAGTTGGTGGGAAACATTAGGCCCGCAACCCAGCTAATAACATTAGTTACAATGTTTAACTCTGCTGAAACCAAGTGTTTCACAACGATGTTGTGGTAAATAATGGAGAATTACAATCAAATAACGGGCCACTGAAAGGGTCATTTATGCATCTTTCACCTGAGTAAAAGATTGCGTTAAAAATCCTAATGCCCCACATCAGGAGGTGCCTACATACCAATTACAGCATGCAGGAAGCAAATTCCGCGTGAAATAAAACAGCTAATGGGAAATAGAGTGCGGCAGGCAGGCAGGCAGGCAGGAGCATTCCTCTCTGCTAGCTTAACTAGCACCAGGGGGAGAGTCAGGCAGGGAGAACCAGTGAGAGACCACAGCTGGACATAACCTACTGTAGCGCGGTGGGGCCTAATGCACCATCTCTAATGAGATGGAGGTAGATGTGTCAGCCCTCAGAGACAACCTGATCACCACACTCATGGTCAGGCTCTTCACTTACATTACATTTCTTTATAATGAAATACAGACGTAGCCTACTATATATATATATATATATATATATATTTCTCACAATTCTTAACCTATCCATTAGGCTCTGTATCAGAGCACTCACAGTGAGTGCTGTGCAGTGGAAGTCCAATATATTCCATACTTGACTGTAACATGCAGTATGAAGTCTATTTTTACTATGGTCCTTACGTATAGTATATCCTTTTACAGCATGTGCATCAGACATGAAAATACACTCACCCTAATGTGCATGTATTCTAAGGACAAAAACACGTAATATAACAGGGAGCTCGCCAGTTAAACCAATGCATTAAAAAGTTTATGTTTGAGACCACTGCTTCTACTAAGTACTGCATCCCTACTACTGAGAAAAAATAAGCCCTTAGCTGGAAACTATCTGACATTTCTAAGATGAGTCACTAATGTGTATGCCCTTCTGGAGCCCGTTCCACCAGCTCCTCACACTGTCTAGGTTAAACGCATATGAGCTGCGTTCACAGGCCCTCGTTCCAGCTTAAGATACTGTATGTTGGGAAATTAGGAAGAGCTTGACCGTGTCCTCCTCTATACCCATCGCCTGCCTCTCCAGACGTCCTAACCCAGGAGAATAGACTGACCTCAGAGTTAGGGAATCTATCGATTTCCTCCCCGGCTGCTGTCTTCCTCGTTGTGTTTGTTTCTTCTTGCCTATCGCACTCATTTTATTTCCAGGGAACAGGATCAATAGAGACGTGTCTGTACTTGCTTGTTTCCAACTTTATGAAAACACATAAAGTTTCACACCCTTAAGCACATCAGCGGATCTTCATCATTTCTCCAGTGGTTCAAATAATTTGGGTTCAAATGATTGACAAGTGTAATTGTGCGTGAGGGCTGCTGTAGAGAGAGATAGGCTGACTCTTCATATGTATATTTGTAGAGCAGTCTTCAGGGCTGTCAGGAACTAGGCAAAATATCTCCACTATATCGACCTTTCTAACTTTCCGTTTTTTAAAAAGTCACTTAAATGTGAATGGAAGACTTTCATAGCTTCTACCTGGAGACTTTCTTAACTGTGTCTCTCTGGGACTTAGCCTGAATACCAATCCTCCTATATAATACAACAGGATTTGAGTTATGTCCACAATTTAGGATCATTACTTCATAATTAGGCAGCTTAAAACATTGTTAAATGTCAATTGACTGGTGCTTTATCAAATCTTTCCACACAGGGTAGACAAAAGCCCTTATTTTGTCCCAGCTATTAAATAGAATCAGTTTAAAAAGACAGTACTGACATTGCATACGTGAATACAATTTTACCATATGTGATAAAAGCAGGAAACAGGAAGTTGAAAAAACATCACTGTATAATTGTACATTAGAGACAGGACTCTAATGACGTTGGTCATCAAGATGTTGATAACAGGTGCGCACCAAAGTTACGTTTCAGACCTGTATAGCAGTTTTAAAACTTGCAAGTAGGCAAGTATGAGGACAACTTACTGTTGGCTCACACACACTCCACCTTTTGTTGATGTGCAGAGTGGTCTGAGAGAGTTGACCAACATGACTCCCCAATTATGAACTGGTCACTCCTCTGTGAAGCAAGTGGTACACAGACACATTATGTCTGTGCTGGTTAACTATAATAAGACAATTCGAGAGCTTCGGACTATAAGGTTCTATCTGCATTTTTGTCAAAATGGAGTTATTGTCATAGCCTTGTTCTGTTCAATGTTCTCTACCTGTATAGTACATTAAATAGCCACAATTCATGTTAAGTTCAAAAGAATACAATAAAAAAATTGCTGACACCATTCAAACCAATGTGGGTTCGGAACTTTAAAGTCAATTGTCTCAGAATCATCTTTTTTGCATTAGGAACCTTATAGTCCCAAGCTCTCAAATTGCTTGATACATAACAGCAAGGGCTCAATAGCCACCATACAGTAACATGAAGTCCTGTGTGTTAAGAAGTTTTCTGTTTATGGAGCCTTCATCCTCCCAACCAACTGTTCCCCCATCCCTTGCTGGATACACAATGCTGAGACACCCTTTTCGCCGCAGAGGGTGCTACGCGTTGAATTAAAGGGGCCTGATTGATAAGGAGGTTGAAGGCAAATCTGCTCCCACTAATTGTCTTTCAAATGCCCTCATTAATCAAAGCGGAGCGGGCCGTGTGACGGGCGGCCCTGTCAGCCGCTGTGCTCCAGCCTCTCCTCTGGCCACTCACCTCCCAGCGTGAGGCCCGCTCCCTTCCCTTCCCCTCCGTCACGCGCCGCCATCCGAGGACCATGGGCCGTCCGTCCGCCGCACACCTGCCTTCTGCCAGACAGGATCTGACCGCCCCCTGCCATCGTGGCGGCCCCAGAGACCAATTTAGCAGCCACTTAATGATTCATGGCTTCAAGTGGGGGAAATGAGGGCAGCATATGATAACAGGAATAAATACATTTAATTAGCTCCTCATATACATTATTTATTTATTTACCTGCACCCTGATTCATTTATATATTGTGTGTTTGTGTTGCAGGGTTTTTTGGTATTCACAGCATCTGGTGGGAGCCTTTGTTGTGCGCTTTAGAGAGTGCCCTTTCTTCACATCCCTGTTCTGGGGGCTGGCTGTGTAACTCCTGTGTGTATCTGGGGACCCACAGAAAGGGCCCGGGGGGAGGGGGCAAGCAGGAGGGTGGAGTCATGAGGGATTTGGCAATCCCCTACAATGAAATGGCTGGAAGTATTAGACTTTAAAATATACAGTTCCCTGTGCACTAAGTAGCCTTGTTTGTGAATTTTCTGACAGGTCGCTACTCCCCCGGTTTTCTTTGAGTGCGGGGCATACATTTTCATGGAGGCGCTAATCAAAGCTGAGCTGTGGCAAATGGTGGAGCCGCAGCCAGCCCAATCAGAGACGGACCTGGCTCTCTTCCATAAGGAACGCTGATGACAACTCTTACCCCGGCATCTGCCATCACACCCTCGCCAGTTTGTCTTCTCACACACACTCATCAGCAGCTCACAGGGATCTCACTCAATAGAGAAGCACCCACTGAATATGAAACCATCGGTGAGCTAGAGTAACAAGTTACGCCCTTACCCAAACTACTATGGTGCAGCTGTAACAGGGTTGGTTATGTTTCCACGTGCCACTGCAGAAATATTCATTCAATGTTTATGTATTCCGATTCAATTAAGAGGCCAATATGGTGTATGTCATTGGGTACGCTTGCAGATAGGTGGAAATCGCATACATCAATTCTTCCAAGTCGGATAATTCTACGCAAGTGGTAGGTCACTTTCTGAAGTACTGTATTCTATTTACATATTTACAATGTGTACGAGTTCACTGTGTACATTTCCTGATGTATATACAGTACCAGTAAAAAGTTTGGACACACCTACTCATTCAAGGGGTTTTCTGTATTTTTACTATTTTCTACACTGTAGAATAAACTATGAAATAACACATATGGAATCATGTAGTAACCAAAAACGTTTAAACAAATCAAAATATATTTTATATTTGAGATTCTTCAAAGTAGCCACCGTTTGCCTTGATGACAGCTTTGCACACTCTTGGCATTCTCTCAACCAGCTTTATGAGGTAGTCACCTGGAATGCATTTCAATTAACAGGTGTGCCTTGTTAAAAGTTAAATTGGGGAATTTCTTTCCTTCTTAATGCATTTGAGCCAATCAGTTGTGTTGTGACAAGGCAGGGGTGGTATACAGAAGATAGCCCTATTTGGTAAAAGACCAAGTCGATATTATAGCAAGAACAGCCCATATAAGCAAAGAGAAATGACAGTCTATCATTACTTTAAGACATGGTCAGTCAATACGGAAAATGTCAAGACTTTCTTCAAGTGCAGTCGCAAAAACCATTAAGCGCTATGGTGAAGCTGGTTCTCATGAGGACCGCCACAGGAAAGGAAGACCCACAGTTGCCTCTGCTGCAGAGGATAAGTTCATTAGAGTTATCTGCACCTCAGATTGCATCCCAAATAAATGCTTCACAGAGTTCAAGTAACAGACATCTCAACATCAACTGTTCAGAGGAGACTGCGTGAATCAGGCCTTCATGGTCGAATTGCTATAAAGAAACTACTACTAAAGGATACCAATAAGAAGAAGAAACTTGCTTGAGCCAAGAAACACGAGCAATGAACATTAGACTGGTGGAAATCTGTCGTTTGGTCTGATGAGTCCAAATGTATTATTTTTGGTTCCAACCGCCATGTCTTTGTGAGACGCAGAGTAGGTGAACGAATGATCTCCATATGTGTGATTCCCACCGTGAAGCATGGAGGAGGTGGTGTGATGGTGCTTTGCTGGTGACATTGTCAGTGATTTATTTTTAATTCAAGGCACACTTAACCAGCATGGCTACCACAGCATTCTGCAGCAATACGCCATCCCATCTGGTTTGCGCCTAGTGGGACTATCATTTGCTTTTCAGCAGGACGATGACCCAACACACCTCCAGACTGTGTAAGGGCTATTTGACCAAGAAGGAGAGTGATGGAGTGCTGCATCAGATTACCTGGCTTCCACAATCAACCTACCTCAACCCAATTGAGATGGTTTGGGATGAGTTGGACCGCAAGGTGAAGGAAAAGCAGCCAACAAGTGCTCAGCATATGTGGGAACTCCTTCAAGACTGTTGGAAAAGCATTCCAGGTGAAGCTGGTTGAGAGAATGCCAAGAGTGTGCAAAGCTGTCATCATGGCTGGGCTTTGCAATAAACAATGACAAACATATGACAAAATACAACATGTGTAAGTACCTGATAATAGATAGGAGACAGCACATTAGTTGAGCAAGGCTTGAAGTTGTTGATGGCTGTAGATGAATAAATCCGTAGGTGAAGGAAAAGCAGCCAACAAGTGCTCAGCATATGTGGGAACTCCTTCGAGACTGTTGGAAAAGCATTCCAGCATTCCAGGTGAAGCTGTTTGAGAGAATGCCAAGAGTGTGCAAAGCTGTCATCAAGGCAAAGGGTGGTTACTTTGAAGAATCTCAAATATAAAATATATTTTGATTTGTTTAACACTTTTTTGGTTACTACATGACTCCATATGTGTTATTTCATAGTTTTGATGTCTTAACTATTATTCGACAATGTAGAAAATAGTAAACATAAAGAAAAACCCTGGAATGAGTAGGTGTGTCCAAACTTTTGACTGGTAGTGTATGTGTACGGTACCTGTTAGATGTTGGGGGCTTGCTGTGATGTGCTCCTGTATGTATGTTATTGCTGTAGGAGTGAGTTAGCTAGCATGCTCTAAATGTAATGGTCGCGTTAGCTGCCTGCTAATACACATTTGTTGTTACGGATTTATTCATCTACAGCCATCAACAACATCAAGCCTTGCTCAACAAATGTGCTGTCTCCTATCTATTATCAGGTACTTACACATGTTGTATTTTGTCATATGTTTGTCATTGTTTATTGCAAAGCCCAGTCTGATAATTCTATGCAAGAGAGTTAACGATCGCATATGTTACGCGGCCATAGGAGAGTAAACATGATAATACTTTGGATATGAAAATATACAATATAATGCACTCAATCTACTATAGAGATAAAATATTAGTTTGGTTTCTACTGATTCTGTTGTTTTTCTCCTGGAACACAGTGAGAGAGAGAGAGAGAGAGAGAGAGATGAGGGAGAATCTTATCACTGACATCTTCTTAATTACCCAATCTGGAGGAGATAAACAATCATTTCCTCCACTGCCGCAAATTAAAAATGTTGAGTGGTTAACAAGCTCAGAAACACTGAGCTGTCCACACACACAGCCAGAGAGAAGAGACCTATTGTCTTATCCAGGATTCCACTCCAGCCCGTGGCACTTGTGTGAAGTGAAATCAGTGAGATTGTGTGGGTGTGATGAGTATGGGTGAGGGGGTAAGGAGAGGGGTGAGGAGGTAAGTTAGGGCAGGGTCCAGTACTGTGAGACACAGAGACCCCCTCTGTCCCCCTCTCCATCCCCTCTCCCTCTAATCCCTGGCTGCTGAAGACCTCCAGACGCCCTCCTCTCATAATGACATGGCTATCAAACCCAATTGCTGTGGCTCAGACCCAAGGCAGTGCATTAAACCCCTTAGAGTCTGATTGCTTCTCCAGAGTCAAGTGGCTGTGTCCTCCTTGTCATTCCCCTGGCCGCCACACCACCATCGGTGCTGCTACTGCTGGGGAGATCCACTAATGTCCAGCTGACCCACACTGCATCCCAAATGGCACCCTATTTCCTACATAGTACACTACTTTTGACCAAAGCCCTATGGCCCTGTATAGGTAATAGGTTACAGTTTGGGACGTAGACCCCATTCACACTGACCCAACAACACACAGCCAGACTTAAATGGAGTTGACATCCACTGTGACATCTATTTTCATTATTGTATTTGAGACAATCATCAAAGTAAGCCCACCCATCCTCTTATCAAACAGTTTGGAGAACAACATACATGTTTGTTAGTCATTTATTTGGAATTTTCCATAAACAAATATACCAGTAACAGTTTATTGACACATTCACAGTGCTGCTCATTGATCATTTCCCCAAAATGTGTTACTTGTGAGTGTACTCCTTATTCAAATCATAATATGCCTCCAGGCAGCCATAGCAGGAGAGTGCTGTAAAGGCCGTTTTTACAGTAATGGTTTTGAGTGCAGGGCAAATGGGAACTTCCAACTCCACTGCTAACTCACAGTCACAGTCAGGGTGCTTGTGTTGTATGTGTGCACAAAACAGAGTGTGAATGACAGAGAGCGAATATCTGCAAGTGTTGGTTTGTCAGCATGAGTTTATGTGTGTTTTGTGTGTGTGTGCCTATGTGTGTGTGTGTGTGGGCGTGCGTGCGTGCGTACGCTTGTATGTGTATACGTGTGTCTAAGATGGAGCGCTGTGCCAGAGTTTGGGCGGAGGGTGAATAACTACAGTGCTTACAGTGTAATCATGGTTCCCGTCAGGGCGGCTGCAGCGCTGCAGTACACAGGACCCTGCAGACTGAGATCTATGGTGATGAACGGCAGGCGTTGAGGAGCCCACTGCACCTGGATATTTATTAACGCTGGTCTGACAGTAATGAGGCCTGAACAGGTGGGCTGAGACACACACATCACAGAGTTAGATGCCGTCCACCAGGAGGCGGTAGAAGAGATGGCGGTGCAGAGTGAGAGAGGTTCAGATCACCCTGCAGGTATACAGAGCACCACAGAGACCTGAGGCTCCACTCCCACTCATCACCACACTGACTGGGAAAACTGAACATCATTTTTTGCTTTACAGTATACGTTACAACCTGGTGCAATTCAACACATGTCCCGATGGATGATCATTGGAGTAAAAATAACAAGCAATATTAATAGCAGAATAGGATTTCCTTTAGCATGTAATACTGTATGAGGCCATGTGAAATTACAACTGTTTTTGAAACATGTAAAGACTTAATAATGTCTATAAAGACTTAATTCCATGTTAGTATTACTTCAGTGTTATCAGTGGCATACATTAGTGAGTACTGAGAAGGGAGAAGGGCTCTGCAGCACAGCAATACTGGTAACAACAGCACTGCCACAGCTTAGGTCAAAGATCAAAGGCCATTCTCAGACTCCAGTCAGGAGTCCCTGTGGAAAACAGACACCTCTAAACTTTCCTTCCCTGAGGGTATTTGAATGAGTAGGATTTGAATATTCTGAACACTTTACAGCAGGGAAACAAATGGAGCAGCAAACAAAGCATCCAAAACATTAAATGCCTCTTGAATTCAAACACCAAAGCCACCCTCAACTACACTTGCTCACAATGCAACATAAAAAACTCTTTCCTAAGAGATAGAGATGGAGAATAGGGCTGGTTCTCAGCCCACGCAGAATGGTCTACAGGAGTTAGAGCTGGGAGGCCTGGTCTCTGCAGAGATAGACTGGGTAGAGACTATGAGCGCTCTGCTCTACTCTGCCTGGCTGTCTTATTAAGACCCATAGTGAGGTTGATAAGCCCTGTCACTTGACGCTGAACAGATGCACAGAACAAAGGGAAGGAGGAGGCCTCCGCCGGCCAAAGGTGCATCTGCGGGGGAGGAGAACCCTGAGCTGCCGCTACAGCACTCTCTGAGCTGATGCTAGGCGATTGGCGCTCCCTCTCAACTATGGCGTGCAGAGCCTAATGGATGGGGAAAAGGTAGAGGTGGAGTGTGACTCCGTCCGACATCTTGTGTCAAAACCACCTCAGTGATGCGTCATCGTCGGATATGAGTGACATGATTGGGGAAGCCTGGTGTCACACAATGCCCATCCTAAATGGCACATGGAGAAATTCATTTAACTAATGTGAGTCAGCCGTATTCAGGATCCAGTCCGGTAATATAGAATAGAGGTGGCCAACTGTGAACAGAGGTGGTCAAGTGTAATCTAAGCACAGGGTTTTGACATCATTGTGAGGGTTTCAGATGAACCTTTGATCTTGTGCCTCTTTTTGTTTCTCATCCTTTCTCACTCCTCCCGCTCTCTACATTTGGAAACATTATGACAAATACATAACACCTTTCACATATATTTTCAACAACTTTCCTCTCATTTGCACTATCCGACTGTCGCTGTTACCCTTCCTATCCCTGCTCTGTCTGTATCTCTCTCGGTCTCTCTGTATCTCTCTCTCTCTGTATCTCTCTCTCGGTCTCTCTGTATCTCTCTCTCGGTCTCTCTGTATCTCTCTCTCGGTCTCTCTGTATCTCTCTCTCGGTATCTCTCTCTCGGTCTCTCGGTATCTCTCTCTCGGTCTCTCTGTATCTCTCTCTCGGTCTCTCTGTATCTCTCTCTCTCTGTATCTCTCTCTCGGTCTCTCTGTATCTCTCTCTCGGTCTCTCTGTATCTCTCTCGGTCTCTCTGTATCTCTCTGTATCTCTCTCTCGGTCTCTCTGTATCTCTCTCGGTCTCTCTCTCTCTCTCTCTCTCTCTCTCTCTCTCTCTCTCTCTACTTCTCTCTCTACCTCACAGAGACATGGTGCAGGGTGTGGCAGGGCTGTAAGGCACTGGGCTGACTCACCTGTCTGCCTGTAGGGGAGTTACATGCTGACCACACTGCCTACGTCGCGTGTGTGAGCATTGCAAAATAAATGTACACATACATGTTATTTAATCATTGCACCCACAGTGCTCATGCGTGCCAACGAGTATCTGCGTTGCCAAGTGCTAAAATAGAAGTCAGTTCTATTTGTGACGCTGAACGAGGTGCAAGTCCTGCCTCTCCTATCTCCTCATTGGTTTATAGAAGCATATACCCACGTGCCATCTCCTCATTGGTTATACCCATATGGGTGATTGAAAGATGAACTGAGGTTTTGTCGGTCGGTTGTGGTAATACACCTTATTATGAACGTCAGATGCCAATCGCCATATAAAGTCCAAAGAAGAAAAAGCCTGGAAGGAGGAGAGATGACTAGAAACGATTCAGTTGACCATTTTATGTGTGGATGAATTGTCGGAGTAGAGGTTCTTGTGCATTTCAGGTAAAATAACAACTCAATGTTTATATCCCAGGACAAATTTGCGAGCAACAGCAAGCTAGCTAGGTAAATTGCCATAAATGTTTAATGCTTTTCAATCTGTCCACAAATTAATATAATTTATCGCGTCGTGTCGAGATCGCGTTTGGTGCGGGGGACAAAATCAATTTGCGCACGATGGCGCACGCGGACGCACGTGCGCATCCGGTATGGGCATGGTGTTAGATCACATCTGTAAGCTTCCTGCAGAGGCCCAATTCCCATGGAAGGCCCGACTCATTCCCTATTCAGCCCTACTCATCCAGCTCTTCATAATGTGTGACCTTGGACCGATCAGAACTGGTCCATGCCCTCAAAAACAGACATGAAACAATCACTACAGAGAAAAAGTTTAAAGTGAGTGAGTTTGAACTTTAGATAAACTATTCCACTTTAATGGCTATGAGCCCATCCACTGAACACAATAAATATATTTTTAGACAGGTCTAATTCCAACATTTGGGGGAAACGGTAGCTTTTTGTTAATCTGTGGAGATGTGTATCTCGTTCATGCAATTTAAGCTCGCCCTGAAAAAGAACATTCATCAAGGAATATCTATCATCCAGGGCCAATAAACTGAAACACAAAACAGAATCCAGGATAAAATTGGAAATGCCGAAGCGTTCATGTACATGGATTAAAATGACAATGTACAACATGCCATGGCACGCATGTCCTGCTTCACACACCCTTTTGTGGTAAGGGTTCCGTTTCTAGCCTTCCAGTCAAACCTGTCACAGGCACAGACAATAGCCCTTTATTCATCTATCCCCTACACAGGGCCTACACAGTAACACAGTGAGGGCAGATCTCCAATCTGAAGAGAACAGCAGCTCCCTTTAACAGAGCCTGTGTCTGGGCCTAATCTGGTCAACTCTGGTAAACGCTGCTCAACACTCCAGATGGGGGGAATTAGCTGCCTCAGACAGAGCAGAAAGACCTTAAACCCGGAGATACCTCTGAGATTAATTAGCTTTAAACTTGAGATATTATTATAGAATTCTATATTACAACAGGCATTGCCATGTGTCCGACTCCCTTCCTCAGATACAGGGGCAGATTGGGATGAAAATTCAGCCCTGGCATTTTAGACACACCAGCCAACATCACTGGGCACCACTCTGACTGTGCTTCTCCTTGTGCTCCTCTGTTGTCACACTGTCTGTTTGTCTTTCACTCCTAAGTGTTCATTGCTATTACATATAGAGCCAACATATTAAGGAACTGGCAATACATCCGTGTCTCTCTGTTTTCTTCCTACCTCCAATGCACTCATCTCTGAGCTGTCTCTGCTAAGCCTAGAATCCTTTCCCACAGCACTGGTACCAGAATACCAGGGGACCACACTGCCTGAATGAATAAACACATGTATTAGATTAAGAAGAAAGATGACTGAATAAATACCTAATAGATAACCAGTGGCTCATCAAAGCAAACCTACTTATATTGCAAATATACTGTAAGTGCCTGACTTTCATACATACCCCCCCCATATTATAGAGCCAAAATATTAAACCTGGCAGTACATGTGTCAGTGTGTCTCTCTCTTTCTTCTTCCTACCTCCACTGCACTTGACTGCTGCAGCAGCAGCTGAGCTGTTCGTGCTACTAAGCCTAGCATCACTGGGACCAGAAGACCAGGGGACCATACACTGACCTTTAACAGAGGATTATTTAGCAATTATTATGCATTAATTCAGTGTTCCATTGTTATACATGACTTGTATGAAATAAAAAGCAGTAGCACTGTATTTAATGTCTTATAGATGGCGGTTGGCTTATGTCTTATAAAAGCCAATCAAACGACTTTTAGGCTATTGCAAGTTATTGCCTGTCATATGCATTCCCCCAAATACCCCCTTCATTAATTAGGCCTAAGTGTTAATCAGTCTACTATTTCATACGATATACAGCCAAAATATTAACTGGAAGCAGCAGGATACATCTGTGTCAGTGTGTTCATCTTTCTCTGTTTTCTCCCTACCTCAACTGAATTGTCTTCTGCAGCAGCAGCTGATCTGTCGGTGCTAAGCATAGAGTCATTTCTCAGCACAGACTCAGCCAATAAGAAAACCGGGCCGGCCCATCTTGGTAGAGGGGGCCGGCCATTGCCCATTGATCAAGCAAATGCTCAAATATATTATGACCACAACAGGGAAATTGCACAAAAATATAAAAATATAAAAAACTTAACAGAACCATGGGCCACTAACCGTGTCCATGATAAAAATGTTTGGGACCAGCTCACCCAACAAAAAGATGGTTCAACCCATCTGGCATTTGCCAGAATTGCCAGATGGCCAGTCCGCCCATGCTCAGACAGTTCTGTAGCATAGTCCAGGCGGGTTACAGGATGGAGAGCAGAGGAGAGGTCCTTAACAGGCCCTACTGTGTTCCATAATACATGTTGGCCTCATCCCCACTCTGACAGCACTTAAAGAACGTACTGCGATTTGAGTGACAAAGATCTCATCTATTTTTCAGCTGTGACTCACAGCTCCTGCAGGAGGAGAGCTGGGGTGGTGGGAGGGGAGGGTGGAGGTGGTGGGAGGGGAGGGTGGAGGTGGTGGGTGTAGGGGTGGAGCGAGTGACAATTAGAAATGTGTTGTTGGACAACAGCCTTGGACTCACTCACAAATTAGCTCAACCCTGCGCTTGCAGCACAAGCAGAGGAGTCTCTGTGTGTGAGCTGGAGTTTTAATGATTTCTGTTCACACAGTCTCTCCATGGCCCCCGCTCGCTGGAGGTTGCCTATTTTTACTCTGCCTTACAAATCTATGTGTCAGAGTATATGTGTAGGATAAACCTTCCAATTTACGGAAGATGAGGAATACATACCCAGAAATGATCCAAACCTTTCGAGGGGGAAAAATAGACAATCTCCAGCAAGTATGAAATTTATATCAAATCATGTGAGTCCTTTACTTAAAATGACCTGCAGCAAACACACTGCTCAAAAGCTGCATCTCTCTCCCTGTCTCTGTGTCTGAGAGCTTAGATTCTGAGTCCACCGATCACACTGTATGGTTCTCTGGAGATGAATTTCATTTGATGTGATTTAAAGATGCATTATTAAAAATACTTTCAAGCACTTTCAACATCCGGCTAACATGTACAATATAAGCCTGGCATGTTATAGAATTGTATTGAGCAACTGTCAAATGAATTTGCCTAATGCAGAGTCAAAGTGCACTCTGTCAGTAGTAATTGCCCACTTGCAAGCTGTTTGTCAGTCTCTCTTTGTTGCATCACACAGAGTGGGATCTCAGCTTTAAATTAATGCTTTGCATGCCATTTGCCCATGTAATATTTTTTGACAGTGCCGCTCAGCATGTTATGCTTCACTCTAAAAAAAAGTCATCCAGCTAGACAAGCCATTAATGCAGCATTAATGCAAACTTTTAAGCCCTATCAAACAGGCCCTCCAATATTGGCCTCTATTTTGGAGGGGTGATTCCTGGTGCTCACTAGGACACACTAAACAGACTAGAGAGGCTAGAGAGGCTCAGCACAGCCAGCAGCATATGGTGAGAGGCGTGTCAGCGGCCTGGCCGTCCAGGATATGTGCTCTCTCCTCTCTCATAGACGCCAGCACTATTGATTTCTATAGGGCTTTTAATTTAAGGCACTTCACTTTAGGCTGGGGCAGGTCTGTGAATGGGCTGGCTGCATATTCAGCCGTTAATGCTATCAGGTCCAATTAAAAATGCATGAGGCCTCGGATGTGCAGATAGGGCCCTCTAACAGGCCTGTATTACTCATTAGATAATAAGGATTGATAAAAGTTACAGGGCACAACGCTAAAAATGCATCTATCGATTAGCCAGCACCTCAATAATGAAAGCGTCGGCCCGCGGGACGAAAGCCATGGATCATTTTGACAAAGGGCCCTCAGATCATGGATGAGACAGAGTGGGGACAATTAATCCCTCCGAGCCTCCGACTCGCAAATAAAGTAGTTGCAGCTCATTACTGGCTGACCTTGCTAAACAGTCTTGAGAGCACAGGTGACCTTCCACCACTTGGGGAAAAAAATGCTGTTTTCAGCTTTGGGGGGTGGGGTGGGTTAGGATGGGGGTGGAGGTGAAGGCCTGTGTAGAGAAAGGAGGGTAACCTTGTCTGACTGACTCCAACAGGACAGGGTAAGGGTAACAGGAGCCAAAGAGAGAGAACAGTTACAACCAACTACACAGAAGGCGTGCATGACACCAGGGCACATATTATAGTACTGCTCTATGTAGAGCCCACCACTCTCCTTTAAAGTAGCCATACAGGGTCTCTTGCTACAAAGCATTATGTTGTCCTATGGTGTAATGACAATACTTGGAGTAGGGGGATGAGGAAAAGGCCACAGTGTGTAGAGTGATGTTAGACACTGTTGTATTGGAGCCTACATCAGAACAGAGGGGGAGCCAGAGAGCCCCAGCGGTGAGGCGTATGAGATATGAGCTGTGGATTTTATGGAGACAAACAGAAGTCATTATGCAGTTCCAAGGCTTCTCAGCATATCTTCATTTACCATGTCACCATAGCTCATCATCTGGCTTCCCCACCTGCACACAGCCTGGGCACACAGCCTGGGCCTGCCTGGCCACACACAATCAGAGTGATGACTAAGTACATAGGTCTATCTTGCCTATTAATCTGGGCACCCAGCTGTGCTGTGCAGGTGAGTGGGAGGCTGGCCTATCTCTCCAGGCTTTCCCCAGGTCCACAAGGGACGCAAACAGGGGTGGTATCACTCGCCATGTTTGGATTTCAGTGGGAGCTCTGGGTCGTTTCGGGGGAAGGCGATCACACCAGATACATGGCCAGAGAGTAAGTGTTTTTGAGTTGCTACTCTTCGGAGCTAACTGTCACACCTCCTACAGAGACAGGCAGAGACATAAAGGTTCACACAAAAACACAACGTCAACAAAAACACGGACACATGTGAGCACTACACACACGTACACTGGTATGTGAAAGTACTGCACAGTGCCACACAGCCTGTTACCTGAGCAGCTTTAGCACAGAGCAGCTCCCCATAGTGGCTGCATAGTCTCAGTCACCATTCTGAAACCAGAGAGAGAGAGGTAGCGAGAGAGAGAGGTAGAGAGAGAGAGAGGTAGAGAGAGATAGAAAGAGAGAGAGACAAAGAGAGAAAGAGAGAGAGAGAATATTATCTCTTGCAGCACAGTCTTAATTAATCCATCACTAGCTGATCTCCTATTCATACTGCTACTATGATGAGATACTATACAATACAGTGACATCGTAAGGTTTGAAAGATTAACTAGAAGCATCAAGGTGTATTACCTCCTCTGTCACAATACAACTACTGCTTTTGTATAAAAATGCTATTATCGTACTCCAAAATTCATAATCCGTTAAAAAATAGAGACGTACTGGACATATTGGATGTAAAATAATTTTAAAGAATGCATAGAACATTTACATTTTATTAAGACCAGTATTCAATATATCACTGAAAACCATCACTGAAAACCATACCAGGCAATCCAATTCATAGAAAATGTATGCATATTAATAGAATATAATAGAAAATCCTATTACTCTTTGGATCTCAGTGTGAAACGCATATATTGTGTGGGTGTGAGAGGCGACGGGAAGGAGACCTGTTAATGAAGGGGCCTGATTAGCATTTGTTAAAACTCAGTGAAGTTCTGAAATGCTAAAGGTCAGCTCGCTGTTCTGACATGGGGAGATGAAAACCTTCTACTTTTTGGGGAATGTCATGATTTGAATTAAGATTGTCAGATTGGCTGTAAGCTCGTATCGCAGCGCAGGCGTCTTGTATGACCTTTTCAGGGAATTGTCATTTTCCGCCCCTGTGATGCCACCATGGCTCAGTGGTGGAGAGGCCCCTCTTCTCCTGCCGTGTAATTTGTCCTGGGTGTTACCGTTCACACTGCACTACTCCCAGCCAGTCGTCTAGACGCCAATGTATCTACAGACCAGCAGGCTGCAACTGGAGAATAAGGAGAAAGAGCCGGCTCAGGGATCCAGTCCATGCTCTGTAGCAGACAGGAGGGCCTCTCTCTGCCACTGGCTCCTGTGTGCTGCTGCTTACTGCAGCTTCTGTCCAGGACTGAACAATCCCAAGGCCTGCGTGTTAGGAGCACTCACTGATCTCAATTATATGCAGTGCCTTCGGAAAGTACTCAGACCCCTTGACTTTTCCCACATTTTTTACGTTACAGCCTTATTCTAAAATATATTAAATAAAATAAAAACTCAGCAATCTATACACAATACCCCGTAATAACTAAGCAATAACAGGTTTTTAGAAATTTTTGAAACCCCCCCAGAAATACCTTATTTACATAAGTACTCAGACCCTTTGCTATGAACCTCAAATTGAGCTCAGGTGCATCCTGTTTCCATTGATCATCCTTGAGATGTTTCTACAACTTGATTGGAGTCCACCTGTGGTAAATTCAATTGATTTGACATGATTTGGAAAGGCACACACCTGTCTATATAAGGTCCCACAGTTGACAGTGGATGTCAGAGCAAAATCCAAGCCATGAGGTCAAAGGAATTGTCCGTAGAGCTCCGAGACAGGATTGTGTGGAGGCACAGATCGGGGGAAGGGTACCAAAAAATGTCTGCAGCATTGAAGGTCCCCAAGAACACAGTGGCCTCCATCATTCTTAAATGAAGGTTGGAACCACTAAGACGCTTCCTAGAGCTGACCGCCCGGCCAAACTGAACAATCGGGGGAGAAGGACCTTGGTCAGGGACGTGAAGAACCCGATGGTCACTCTCAAAGAGCTCCAGAGTTCCTCTGTGGAGATGGGAGCACCTTCCAGAAGGACAACCATCTCTGCAGCACTCCACCAATCAGGCCTTTATGATAGAGTGGCCAGATGGAAGTCACTCCTCAGTAAAAGGCACATGACAGCCCACTTGGAGTTTGCCAAAAGGCACCAAAATCATCTCAGACAATGAGAAACAAGATTCTCTGGTTTGATGAAACCAAGATTGAACACTTTGGCCTGAATGCCAACCGTCACGTCTGGAGGAAACCTGGCAACATCCCTACGGTGAAGCATGGTGGTGGCAGCATCATGCTGTGGGAATTTCTTTCAGCTGCAGTTACTGGGAGACAAGTCAGGATCGAAGGAAAGATGATCGGAGCAAAGTACAGAGAGATCCTTGATGAAAACCTTGTCCAACCGCTCAGGACCTCAGACTGGGGCAAAAGTTCACCTTCCAACAGGACAACAACCGAAGCACACAGCCAAGACTTACTTTGAGGAAAGCCATAGTGTCTATGTATGTGGATGACTCAACACTATACATGTCATACCCCACAAGACATGCCACAAGAGGTCTCTTCACAGTCCCCAAGTCCAGAACAGACTATGGAAGGCGCACAGTACTACATAGAGCCATGACTACATGGAACTCTATTCCACATCAAGTAACTCATGCAAGCAGTAAAATTAGATTTAAAAAACAGATTAAAGAACACCTTATGGAACAGCGGAGACTGTGACGCAACACAAACATAGGCACAGACACTTACACACACACACACGATAACATACACACACACACACACGATAACATACACACACACACACACAATAACATACACACACACACACACGATAACATACGCACTACACACACACGATAACACACACACACACACACGATAACATACACACACACACACACGATAACATACGCACTACACACACACGATAACATACACACACACACACGATAACATACACACACACACACGATAACATACACACACACACACACACACGATAACATACGCACTACACACACACGATAACATACACACACACACACGATAACATACACACACACACACGATAACATACACACACACACGATAACATACACACTACACACACACGATAACATACACACACACACACACGATAACATACGCACTACACACACACGATAACATACACACACACACACGATAACATCCGCACTATACACACACGTACACATAGATTTAGTACTGTAGATATGTGGTAGTGTTGGAGTAGGGGCCTGAGGGCACACAGTGTGTTGTGAAATCTGTGAATGTGTTTTAAAAATTGTATGAACTGTCTTAATTTTGCTGGACCCCAGGAAGAGTAGCTGCTAATGGGGATCCATAATAAATATAATTACAAAAAGACAACGCAGGAGTGGCTTTGGGACAAGTCTCTGAATGTCCTTGAGTCGCACAGCCAGAGCCAGGACTTGAACCTGATCGAACATCTCTGGAGAGACCTGAAAATAGCTGTGCAGCAATGCTCCCCGTCCAACCTGAGCTTGAGAGGCTCTACAGAGAGGAATGGGAGAAACTCCCCAAATACAGGTGTGCCAAGCTTATAGTGTCATACCCAAGAAGACTCAAGGCTGTAATCGCTGCTAAAGGTGCTTCAACAAAGTACTGAGTAAAGGGTCTGAATACTTATGTAAATGTAATATTTTTTAATTTCTACAAACCTGTTCTTGCTTCGTCATTATGGGGTATTGTGTGTAGATTGATGAGGAAAAAAATATATATATTTTAGAATAAGGCTGTAACGTAACAAAATGTGGAAAAGGTCAAGGGGTCTGAATAATTTCCGAATGCACAATATGATCGACGCTAATGATAGAAGCAGTGCTCTGTACTTCTATTCCAACTATTCCAGCTCTGTACTTCTATTCCAACAGCAATGGAGCAAAGAAGCCTGCAGAGCAGTGGAAACTAAATTCAAAGTTGTAGAACACTTTAAATTGAACACTGCAGAGCTCTAGTATACAGGTAGCTTGCAAGAAAACATTGACTGCACACAGACCAAGAATAATGTGCACATATGAGATCAGAAAAACAGCTTGTAATTAGTTTTATAGTGGTAAATAAACAGGAAGGAAGGGTCATGGCCTTAAAACTACATCCACTAATAATTACAGCAGGGATTCCATACTAGCCAATGAGGTGTGTGCAGTGGTGAGGTGAATACACAGCACAAACATTGACTTTGGTTCTACTTTTCTCAGCTTCGTGCAGCATGGCGTGATATGCCTCATAGTGAGGACCTACAGTCAAAGGTGAGGACGTAGCTCTCAGGCCTGTTCTAAGTCAGTGATGGCCGTGCAGCATGGCATTCCTCCAGCTGATGTGGCACATCAGCAAGAACTGCCCTTTTATAGCTAATTATCTGCCCTGCGCTCGTCATCTGGTTATCAGGCTCGTCATTGGCTGCCGCTCCGCTCAACCTGGCAATTCTTGTGTCACTAGCCCATGTTTCTGTAATTAAAATCTGTCATCCAGAACCACAGCCCTTCTCAACTCTAAATCCTCCCATCAGATGGCACCACTCAGATAAACTGCCCTGAGCTAGGGATACGTGTGTGTGCGTGCATGCACGTGTGTGTGTGTATGTGTGTGAGTGTGCATGCCCATGAAACTCAGAAGAGAGAGGCAGTAAAATACATTTAAGATATCCTTTCAAAATGAGGAAATTGCCTGAAGTTCTTGGCCTTGAAAACTTCCATTAGAAAGTCTATAGACAAACCAGTAGATGAATTGGTAGATTAATCAATTGATGGCTAAATGTAATCAACCCTGAGAGATTAAATTGATTAACAACCCTTGAAAAACATTAAAAGAATTTAACTGTTTCCTTCTTCATGTCTGTCTGGCACATTAAATGAAGCTGGGTCTACAGGTACCCTAGTGCAGGCACAGGACTGTTTGGAGCCTGCAGAAAGAGCTGTGATGGTGCATTACGTTCACAGTGTTTTATCAGCGACATGAACAGCAGATCCAGATAGCAGCAGTGAGGGGAGTGAAAGGCACTTGATGTTTTTAATGATGTCGAACATTTGCTCAGGGCTGTCGCTGCAGGAGAGCAGCTCCTCCGTTCTGTTCCTACCAGGCTGGCCTTCCGAATGGGGGGGATGAAAATCTTCGGAAATTAATTAGAAGCAAATCCCTTCTCGCTGCTGAAGTGTGTCATCTAAGGCATTGTCCTTGGTACTCTTTTAACACCACCTTTCAGTGTCGACCTCTCTCCTCTCCGCTGGTTGGCTAATGCAACCTAATCCACATTTGCAATCACTCCAGCCCCTGTTTTCTAGCAGCAGTCACTTCTAATTGCCTGACATTATTAGGTACTTTACTTGTACATTTGCAGAGGAAGAACATAGCTCTTCTGCATCCAAGCATTAAATTACCAAATGTCCCTTAATTTCCAACAAACGTCACTCTGTGTCTTTCTCTATACCCTCTCCCCTTTAGTGTTTTCAGCTCCATGGGATGATTTAAGTATACATTTTTTTTCCAAAGCATGTCCAATACTTTCTTCAAAAAGGGAATAAAATGAATCAATACAGACAGGTTGATGGTAAATATTCTGACAACAAAAGTATCGCATTTACAACGAAGTGCATTTAACATGTCAATAGGGCTGTGGGACTCAGTGAATCCATCAATAATTCAAGGTTGTAGGATATATTCCATTCAATATCCATTATTACATTCAGTTTAAATACTGCACGAGCCCACATTCTAAACAGCAAGAGTTTGAGTTGCATTAACTTCTATACAGCAGATAAACGATTACAACAGACTGAACAACAATGGAAGTTTTCACTGCCAGGCCAGGTCTGTCGCACAACTCTGAGTTCCCTTTCAGAGGCATATCACACTTGTTTACCAGATTATTAAGGAGAGATGAATTTAGGATGGTTTTATCTTATGTTTGAAATTCAAACACAGAAACATCAACATCAGAGAAGTAACCCTGGAACAGAGAGTCTCCCTTCCCTGCTGGAGCTCAGCTTCCAACAACAATGTCTGGATTTTTGAAGAAAAAAAAAAACATAACAAAACAACAACAGGAACAGCAACAAAGGACATTGTCAGAAATCAACTTGCATTTATTTCCCCCTTTGTTGGATGGAATGTAATAACATGGCCTTATTGTGTTTCATGTGTGACGCGTCTCATTTGGAGTGCCAGCGCTGTCAGTGGGCTGTGGACAGGAGGATTTCATCAGCCCTATTTTTACCCAGCTACCCCCTCTCCATCTCCTCTCCCACCCTAACTAGGCCAGCAGGCCTGCCACTTTGAGTACACGCAGCACAGCCCAGATAAATGAAATGCAGATGATTGGTAAAATGATATGATACACAAAAGCAAGTGTCATGATCCTGTTGTGTTCCCTTGTTCCCCCTTCAGTGTCTTGTGGCATGCTGCCTAGGGCCGGGCTGCCTGCGTCCAGACTCCAGCCCCATGTATACATGCCTGGCTGTACGCTCGTTAATACCACGTGTTCCTGTGATGGTGGCCGTCTGGCTGACAGACAGAGGGATGGGCGTGGTGGCCCCGGCTGTGTGGGCCCTTTAATACAGCCAGATCACACTCACAGACATGAAGGCAGACCAGCAGTCAACAACTCTACAGGCAGTACAGACAGACAGGGTAGGCCCAACATGAGACAGAGAGACACAGAGGGTGAATGAGAGAGAGAGAGAGAGAGGAGTGAGGGTTAAAGAGTGACTATCACAACGTGAAAGAGAGAGAGGAGAGAGAGAGAGAGAGAGAGAGAGAGAGAAAGAGAAGAGAAGAGAGAGAGAGAGAGAGAGAGAGAGAGAGAGAGACTATCTTCCTTTCCCTCAGGCCAGTATCTGAGTCGCAGATTAGGTCACTTAGATATTTACATTTGAGGGATTTAAAGCTGAGATCCTTCACTAATAGCTGAGCAGTAGTAGCAGCAGCAGCAAGGGCCTAAGGGGCTCATTTCTGCCTTGATGCTAATGCAGAGCCATCACATGAGCCTTAACCCCTCTATAAATAAGTGTAATTTGGTAATTAAGTAAACGACTCGCAGTACTGAAGCAAAGCCTCCATTAGATCAAAGATGCTCTCTTCCTCCGTCGCTTTTTGGAGTTTAAATGATGACACCTACACTATTCATTTAAATACAAGCTGACTCTAGCGAGGTTTCCACATTTGATTAAGGCCATGGATAGAATCAAACAGATCTGATGAAATGATTATCTACATTGGCTCTCCATCTGTGGCTATAGCTTTTCTAAATACATTCTTCCTGTCCTTTATCTCTGAAGCCTTATTCAGATACACCATTCATATTCCTGAGTAAGACCAAGACAACGTCGGGATTCTCTTGAAGCCAGACACAGATACAAGTAGGGGCTATGTCGTTACCACGAGGACCCTTCACTCCAGATCAGAACAGCGATAATTCCACTACCTTTGATTTCAATTCATATCCGGGCTACTTCAAGCAGCGTATCAGAAAGACAAATATCCCTTGTGGCCTATTATTTCCCTGAACTAGAAATAAAAGGAAGTTAATTGAGCTACAGAGCTCGACTTTTCTTTGGGGGAATCAAATCATATTTTATACATTCTCAATTATCTTGAACCTGGGCTATAAAGATGGCCTATATAACCTCGGCCCTGCACAGAATTAAGAGGAGTAAAGATCAGCAATTAGGCCTCCATCCATCCACTGTTTGTTGGCACTCCAGCATCAGGCAGCCATCAGGAGAGAGACAGAGAAGCGGGTCTGGAAACATGCAAAAGCTCTTTACGTAAAAACAGGAGGAAACGCTCTGGATGAAAATGTCTAAATACATAAATGAATAAATAAATAAGATGAAGTGTGGGCACGGTTCTCATTTTGTGGCTTGGCTGCTGTCTTGTCGTATGGCACTTAAAAGCAAGGGGGCTGGTGTAGGGGGAGGTTGAGATGTTTACTCTAATGGATGCCATAATGAATGCATACAGAGCAGTGCTCTGGCTCCGATAGGGGGCCCTGTGCCAGCATAGCTTTAAAGGAGCTAGCTCTGTCTGCTGCTGCTGCCTGCAGCCCTGGGCGCTTGGCATGGACACTTCTCCCCAATCTCCCGGCACACACAGAACCAGCGGTGAGGACCAGGAGATAACCGGCCGTGAAATCTCTCATCACATGCCTCTGATTGCCTGTCCACAATTTAATGTTTTTAAACCCTCAACCTCAAACGCAGTAAATAAAACATGATTCCAAAGACCCCCCTCTCTTTCCTCGAAAGGCCCTGTTTATTGAAGACGTCTGTCAAAAGTTGCTGCAATGTTCCTTTGTCTCCCTCTGCAAGCCCTAAGCCTCTTTGAGAGAAGGGGAGGAGTACACATGTATAATCTGGTGCTGGATCATCATCAACTATCTGATTGTCTGGCTATTTCCTGAAATAAATTAAAAGGCCTTATCCTCATCAAAACAGTATGTATGTGTGGCTGTTGTTTATGTTTGTGTATGTGTACGTGCCTGTGTGTGTGTGTGTGTGTGTGTGTGTGTGTGTGTGTGTGTGTGCGTGCGTGCGTGCGTGCGCGTGTGTGCGTGTGTGTTCAATTTGAATCATGCAGAGCCTGTCAGTGGCTTCTCAAATTGCAGGGCTGATGATATTGACTTGCAGTTATTTAAAAGAAGTTGTAATCCATATGAAAAGGCTGTGATATAATGCATTTAATGTCTTATTCCTCTCAGTAATAACACTGAGTAACAAAACATGTATCAAAGCTAGTGATTTAGTAATTATCTTAATTTAACATTACTGCAATTCAGTTCGGATTAATTGGAGTCTTATCTGCACAGAGCGGCAGGTCACTCACCTCAATACACCACAATGTGTTTTATCTTAATCATCAGCCACCAACCAACTCAGCCGTGACCCGCAGTGACAAGGCAAGATTATTTTCAGATGCATAAAATCAGCAACATAAACACCCAATCACACTGAAGTCACCAATTATTACATTACCTTTAATTGGTTCCCCAAGATAAAACTTTACAGTGAGGTGAGCCAGGAAAATGTGTGTACACTTCTCTACTCGCTACACTGGGCACAGGGCCTCTCTCTGTGACACAGATAATGGCAACAGGAAAGCCTTCAAAACCATTTGAGAAGTTAAAATAAACACTGTAAAAAAAAAAATGGCCCAAAATGGCACATCTCTGAGAAGACTGCAAAATGTCAAAATGTATCATTTGTGTTCAGTGTGTCATAAAATAAGTATTTTGGTGAGATCCCACTGTAATAAAACCGATACCATGATCCTCTCACCTTCAACAAACCCTGGGAGAAAGAAACGAAGCCTGGTGCACATCCAAGCTTGATACAGTCTTTGCTGCACATTTTCCCCAGCTTAGAAGAAGTTGAGTTAATTTATGAGAGATGCTAAGTGTGCCCCCTAATGAGTAAGCAGGCTTTAGGCTGCACCCCCTCATAATAATACCCCCACAGCTCCATGACTCAGCCAGCTCTGACAGCACTTTGTATCTCCTTGTACCTGGACTATCTGACATCTGACACCAGATAAATCACAGGGCTTCCAGAAACAACACAGAGTGAGAGAGCGAGAGAGGGGGGGAGTGAGAGAGATATAGAGGTAGAGAGGAAGGGCCTAGGGAGGAAGTCAGAAGAAAACATTTTAGAACGTCCTCATTATAACCGCACTGCCTTTGTTACAGTGCTTGATATATACCATGATCAAAACATTTCTGATACCCTAACTACTCTACACTGAGTATACAAAACATTAAGAACACCTGCTCTTTCCATGACATAGACTGACCAGGTGAATCCAGGTGAAAGCTATGATCACTTGTTAAATCCACTTCAATCAGTGTAGATGAAGGGGAGGAGACAGGTTAAATTATGATTTTTAAGCCTTGAGACAACTGAGACATGGATTGTGTATGTGTGCCATTCAGAGGGTGAGTGGGCTTCAAGCTCAACAGTTTCCCGCGTGTATCAAGAATGGTCCACCACCCAAAGGACATCCAGCCAACATGGGCCAACACTTTCAACACCTTGTAGAGTCCATGCCCCAACAAATTGTGTCTGTTTTTTTTTTGGGGGGGGGGGGGGGGGCAGCTCAATATTAGGAAGGTGTTCCTAATGTTTAGTATACTCAGCGTATGTACTGGTTACATGTCATACTAGAGTTAATATACAGTATGACAAGCATTAATCATACTCCCAAGTGGTGCAGTGGTCTAAGACACCGCATCTCAGTGCTAGAGGCGTCACTACAGACAACCTGGTTCAAATCCAGACTGTATCACAACCGGCCGTGATTGGGAGTCCCATGCACAATTGGCCCAGCATCGTACAAGTTTGGCCTTTGTAGACTGTCATTGTAAATAAGATTTTTTTCTTAACTGACTTGCCTAGTTAAATAAAGGTTCAAAAAATAAACAAATAACTTCATTAATGGTAAATAGATTCCTCATATATACGGCAAGTGAGTAAATAGAACAGAATAGAGTCCTTATCATGTATATCTGAGGCAGGATCAACTATTTTCAAGGCCACCAGAAGCCTGCCTGTCTGCTCTATGAGGTGGCTAAAACGCATGAGGGCCTATCCTCACACTCACTTTTGAAGAATAATTGATTCCTCCACATGTCGATTCACTTCAGAGGAGCACAGAAATTACTTGTTTTGACATGGGTTTAGAACTCACTCAGTCATAGCCTTGGTCTGTCTCACATACATACACACGTACAAATGTAAATCCCCACACACGTTCTGCAGAATATATGTTCATGTCTGATGCCTTCAGAGGGTGTTTTCTGTCTCTGTGAGTCTAATTTGCAGATATCTGCATGTTTTGGGGCTCCTGGGGCCAAGCATTCCATGTCTTTTGGGGGAGGGGGAGGTTGTTGCGTCAACTGGCCCTTTCGGGACGGGAGGAGGCGCAGATAAGATCGGCGGTGGGAAGTGGTGAGCAGGACCGTTTGTTCTCCTTGACCGTCTCTCATGTTGCGCCGCTGATTGGGAGGAAAGCTAAAATTGCTTTCACCGGGGCCGTGGCTCACTCCAGCAGTAGGCAATGATAACTAACAATGCCCCCAGGACCTAGTTAAAGCTGCATCACATGCACTGGAAAAGCCCTTTAATGTGGCAGCATTAGGAGGCTGTCAGCTGGTTGGTGGGGAAAACAGACTTGAACACATCGAGGATTATGAAAACATTTGTTACACTCACTTTAAAAAACATACATAATCAAGAAGGAATTTTTCATTTTGCTTCCCACAGCCCTACCATTAAGCAATAAAGGTTTTAAAGATGATTAAAGAAAAGGGTGTGTATGCATTTGCTGTCTCTGTCTTTCTCTCTCTCTCCTGGTTTGAGAGGTTTAGTTTAGGTCCTATATAACGTCATATATAAAGATGCAGGGTGAGGGTGTGATGAAAGAGTTATGTACTCTGGGTATAATTCACACTGTTCACACTGCACCAACATTTTACCAACATGTATAATAAAACCGAGCCACACTATCAGCTGGTATGAGAAACACATTGTGGCTCTAACAGTGACAAGACTATTTTGTCCTGAGAAGCATACTGCTAAGTGAGAAAAACCCACAGCTCAAGCAAGAGGACAGATAAAACCAGTGTTTTCATATTAGTGCACATTTTACCTTGATGTTGACTCAATAGAAAAGAGAAGCCTGTTATTCCCTGAGCAGGCTTCATCCGTGGTTCCTTTACAGCCTGAAATAGTATACTATAGTAGAATAGAAACAGCTCACAGTAAGGCCCTGTACTCCGAAAACACGGGATAGTTGGAGAAATCGTACTACACCATAACAGATCCTGTTCTTTATGTTATGGTGGTTGGAGTTCTATATTAACAGCTGTCTTTCTCCCTCTCTTTCTGCCTTTTCTCAGCTTTCTCCCCAAAACATAATGTTTACAAGCTCGTCTGATAATGAAATAACATTGTTGCTTTTGTGAAAATATGGGAAATGGGGTGGCAATACGCCAATTCCGGGTGTTGGAAGATGTTATTTTTTCCCCAGACCTGCCTGTACCAAGCAATTACAGGGGAACATGCAAATTGGAAATGTAGAGTTCATTATAAATCTCATCATTCACTTTGATAGCGCGGGATAATTAAAAGAAAAAGCAGCTGTGAATCCACTCAGTGCATACTGCCAGCCTGTTTACAGCAGGGAAATAATGATAAAGCATGTTTGTTTTGCTTGTGTGTTTTCTCCTCATCAGTGTGCATGTAGAGAAGGAGAGGGTGTGGAGTGAAAACATGGCGTCCCACACACATTCCCCATTGACTGAAGCATAACTCAAATCACTCAACAAATGAAACACCCTTTTCTCGCCTAATGCCCTCTCCCCTCCATTTGGTGATGCTCTCAGAAGGTACAAGAGGAGTTCTTATCCATTTAATACATGCTCAGAGAATATCCTGTCAAATATAGATTTGAATCAATAGCACTCTAGAGTGGCTCGTTAAACTTAAATCAGCTTGGAAGTGGTGCATGCCTGCCTCACAGCTGCTGTCATTAGCCATCGTCCTGGAGATGACTGGAGAAACGTCCTTGTGTGAGCAGATCCTCCACTCTACCTGAGGAGAGAAGCAGAGCGGCCAGTGATAGCCAGCCCAGCAACACCTCCCCTAGCCAGGTGGAACAGTCTTCAGATAGGGGAGACGAGCAGAGGAGTGCCTGGGTGTATCGCTTGGTTCAACATGCTGACAAAAGCTTGACTGACAACTGTCCATCTGAAAAACAAATAATTTACTAGTTCAACTAGACTGATTTTTTTTTTAAACACATGCCTTGCCTGATAACTTTATGCCTCTTCCATTGTCAGTGTAACTGTATGATAATCAATGATACCCATACGGTAATCATACCTAAAGTACCTGTCTCTACTCACAAGCATGTATATAGCAGTGGGGGTGTAAGAAGCTGGCTCAGGGGGCTGTGGGTGGCGGGCGCCGGCAGGAGGGAAGGGGTTAACTCCGACAGGAACAATAATGAGAGCGCAGTGAGACGTGTGAGGTAATTAGTCAGTGGGCTCTCCAATATTTACCCAGTTAATTATTTGTGAGTTTTACTCATGTCTTCCCTTCAGACGGCTGCCTCTGTTGTTTTTTCCACACCATTTGTCACCGTCCAGCTCTCCCGGGCTACACTTTTCTCATCGCTCTAGGTTTTTTTCCTCTCTCTGGTCTCTGGTCTATGGCAGGGGAGTGGCATTTGGGTGAACTCTTGTCAGTGAAGGTGTTAGACTGCTGTCCCTGGACGTGCGAGGTCAACCATGATTATTTATTCATCCTTCTGTTGGTCCGTCATGGGGGAGAGATGTGAAAACCCTGGTATGTGGCTCGTCAGAGAGGCAGAGGTGGAGGGCACAGAGAGGGGAGATGACAGTTCAGCATCCTGAATGACTTAAAGAGCTAGTGGCTGGAGGATGCTGGAGGAGGCTGAAAGCTGGGCAGAGGATGGGTGAAGGGTGGGTGGAGGCTGGAATAGGCTGGGTGAAGGCGGGTGGAGGCTGGGTGGAGAGTGGGTAGAGACTGGAGGAGGCTGGGTGGAGGCTGGGTGGAGACTGGATGAAGGGTGGCTGGAGGCTGTGTGAAGGCTGGGTGGAGGGTGGGTGGAGGAGGCTGGGTGGAGACTGGGTGGAGGGTGGGTGGAGGAGGCTGGGTGGAGACTGGGTGGAGGGTGGGTAGAGTCTGGAGGAGGCTGGGTGGAGACTGGATGAAGGGTGGCTGGAGGTTGTGTGAAGGCTGGGTGGAGACTGGGTGGAGGGTGGGTGGAGGAGGCTGGGTGGAGACTGGGTGGAGGGTGGGTAGAGTCTGGAGGAAAGGTGGGTGGAGGCTGGGTGGAGACTGGTGGAAGGGTGGCTGGAGGGTGTGTGAAGGCTGGGTGGAGACTGGGTGGAGGGTGGGTGGAGGAGGCTGGGTGGAGACTGGGTGGAGGGTGGTTGGAGGGTGGATGGAGGGTGGGTGGAGTTTGGAGGAGGCTGGGTGAAGGGTGAGTGGAGGCTGGGTGAAGGGTGAGTGGAGGCTGAGTGAAGGGTGGGTGGAGGCTGGGTGAAGAGTGAGTGGAGGCTGAGTGAAGGGTGGGTGGAGGCTGGGTGAAGGGTGGGTGGAGGCTGAGTGAAGGGTGGGTGGAGGCTGGGTGAAGGGTGGGTGGAGGCTGAGTGAAGGGTGGGAGGAGGCTGGGTGAAGGGTGGGTGGAGGCTGAGTGAAGGGTGGGTGGCGGCTGAGTGAAGGGTGGGTGGAGGCTGGGTGAAGGGTGGGTGGAGGCTGGGTTGGTGAAGGGTGGGTGGAGGCTGAGTGAAGGGTGGGTGGAGGCTGGGTGAAGAGTGGGTGGAGGCTGAGTGAAGGGTGGGTGGAGGCTGAGTGAAGAGTGGGTGGAGGCTGGGTGAAGGGTGGGTGGAGGCTGAGTGAAGGGTGGGTGGAAGCTGAGTGAAGGGTGGGTGGAGGCTGGGTGAAGAGTGGGTGGAGGCTGAGTGAAGGGTGGGTGGAGGCTGAGTGAAGGGTGGGTGGAGGCTGAGTGAAGGGTGGGTGGAGGCTGAGTGAAGTGTGGGTGGAGGCTGAGTGAAGGGTGGGTGGAGGCTGGGTGAAGGGTGGGTGGAGGCTGAGTGAAGGGTGGGTGGAGGCTGAGTGAAGGGTGGGTGGAGGCTGGGTGAAGGGTGGGTGGAGGCTGAGTGAAGGGTGGGTGGAGGCTGAGTGAAGGGTGGGTGGAGGCTGAGTGAAGGGTGGGTGGAGGCTGAGTGAAGGGTGGGTGGAGGCTGAGTGAAGGGTGGGTGGAGACTGAGTGAAGGGTGGGTGGAGGCTGAGTGAAGGGTGGGTGGAGGCTGAGTGAAGTGTGGGTGGAGGCTGGGTGAAGGGTTCATCACTGGAACAGTGACAGAGGGTCATAGCTCTCTGGCCCTATTTCCTGCCTGTGTCAAGGACCCCCTGATGTGGAGGAGACTTCGTTGTATGTAGAAGATGATCTGATTAGCCTCTAAGGTCTGACTGTCATAGAGAGGTGATAATGAGCTAGAGAACCACGAAACAAACTCTATATTACACAATTGCTATCCAGTCTAATGGACACAATGTTGCTGCTGCAGCCGCTGTGGGGGAATATGAACAAAATATATACTTTCCACCGGCAATGTTTAATTAATGCTTCATACATGAGGAGGAAATAGGTTCTGTCCAATGTGTGGGGTAGGCAGGGGCAGAGGGAATAGTGGGTGGGGGGGTTGAAAGGGAGACAAAATTATTTCATTATGACACGACAGCAATAATATTACAGTACTGCGTGTGCAATGCTCTTATCTGTGGAACAAATGAGCTCTCCCCCCAGAGAGAGAGGAGGCTGCAGTGTGAGGCCTGAGGTAGCTAGACCTGCATTACTCTTCCCTGCAAAGCTAATGTAGCTACCTTTTTAATATTCTCATTCACAGCACATGCAATTATTTTGAAAATACATTTTAAAATTGTGCCTCTTGGGTCAGGTAAATGACTTCCTTGTTTTTATTGAGAAGACAAGGTGTTTATTAGCGGGCTCGTTGCCTTATTGCAGGAGGTTTCTGAGTTTGAGTAATTGTCCAATTAGATGTAATTTCAGGATTGGTGCTAACCCAGGCGATTGTACTGTAGGAGTAAGACCACCACCGGGACTCACATTAATGAATTCCACTGAGACCTGTCTACCTTTAAGAAAAGAGAGAGCTTGTCTGCTTCTGTTTCGCGTTCCCAAATCTTTTTAACGAGGCATTATAACTGGGATTTACAAGTGAGACCAGCCTTTCCTTCTCTCCCTCCCCCTCTTCTTCCCTATTCCATTTCTCTCCATCCCTCCACTGTAGAACAAAAATAATTTATCATTCATGTAATTTCAGTTCTCTGAGAAATTGCCTCTTATTGAAACAGAAAGGTTACCTTAATTGTTATGTAGCTCAGCTGTTTACGCTCTGGTATAAAATGCACGTGTTCCGCTTCACAGAAAGGTCACCTATTACAACCCCAGTAACTTTTTTCTGTTGTTGGCCACTTCACACTGTGAGATGGAACAAGGTGTCAGAAGAAGGCCCTAGAGGATAGCAGCTGTAGTGTCCTATCTGACGCGCTGACCTTCCTCTCTTCCTCCTTCTCTCTCCCTACATCTCCCTCCATCTCTCCCTGTCTTTCCGCGTTTTCCTGTCTGTCCCTCTCTGCCGTTGTGTTTGCTGGTAAAGTGGACATACTCTCCCTACTAGCCTCAGCACTGTGTACACAGACCAGGTTTCTACTAGCCTCAGCACTGTGTACATAGACAGGGTTTCTACTAGTATCAGCACTGTGTACATAGATAAGGTTACTACTAGCCTCAGCACTGTGTACACAGACCAGGTTTCTACTGGCCTCAGCACTGTGTACATAGACAAGGTTTCTACTAGTATCAGCACTGCGTACACAGACCAGGTTTACTACTAGCCTCAGCACTGTGTACACAGACCAGGTTTACTACTAGCCTCAGAACTGTGTACACAGACCAGGTTTCTACTAGCCTCAGCACTCTGTAGATATACCAGGTTTCTACTAGCCTCAGCACTGTGTACACAGACCTGGTTTCTACTCGCCTCAGCACTGTGTACACAGACCAGGTTTCTAATAGCCTCAGCACTGTGTACACAGACCAGGTTTCTACTAGCCTCAGCACTGTGTACACAGTCAAGGTTTCTACTAGCATCAGCACTACATACACAGACCAGGTTTCTAATAGCCTCAGCACTGTGTACACAGACCAGGTTTCTACTAGCCTCAGCACTGTGTACATCGACCAGGTTTCGACTAGAATCAGCACTGTGTACACAGACCAGGTTTCTACTAGCCTCAGCACTGTGTACACAGTCCAGGTTTCTACTAGCCTCAGCATTGTGTACATAGTCCAGCTTTACTACTAGCCTCAACACTGTGTACACATACCAGGTTTCTACTAGCCTCAGCATTGTGTACATAGTCCAGGTTTACTACTAGCCTCAACACTGTGTACACAGACCAGGTTTCTACTAGCCTCAGCACTGTGTACATAGACCAGGTTTCTAATAGCCTCAGCACTGTGTACATAGACCAGGTTTCTACTAGCCTCAGCACTGTGTAGACAGATTAGGCTTCGACTAGCATCAGTACTGTGTACACAGACCAGGTTTCTACTAGCCTCAGCACTGTGTACACAGTCAAGGTTTCTACTAGCATCAGCACTACATACACAGACCAGGTTCCTAATAGCCTCAGCACTGTGTACACAGACCAGGTTTCTACTAGCCTCAGCACTGTGTACATCGACCAGGTTTTGACTAGAATCAGCACTGTGTACACAGACCAGGTTTCTACTAGCCTCAGCACTGTGTACACAGTCCAGGTTTCTACTAGCCTCAGCATTGTGTACATAGTCCAGCTTTACTACTAGCCTCAACACTGTGTACACATACCAGGTTTCTACTAGCCTCAGCATTGTGTACATAGTCCAGGTTTACTACTAGCCTCAACACTGTGTACACAGACCAGGTTTCTACTAGCCTCAGCACTGTGTACATAGACCAGGTTTCTACTAGCCTCAGCACTGTGTAGACAGATCAGGCTTCGACTAGCATCAGTACTGTGTACACAGACCAGGTTTCTACTAGCCGCAGCACTGTATACATAGACCAGGTTTCTACTAGCATCAGCACTGTGTACACAGACCAGGTTTCTACTAGCCTCAGCACTGTATACATAGACAAGGTTTAAACTAGCCTCAGCACTGTGTACATAAACCAGGTTTCTACTAGCCTCAGCACTGTGTAGACAGATCAGGTTTCTACTAGCATCAGCACTGTGTACACAGACCAGGTTTCTGCTAGCCTCAGCACTGTGTACACAGACCAGGTTTGTACTAGCCTTAGCACTCGGTACACACAGACCAGGTTTCTACTAGCCTCAGCACTGTGTACACAGACCAGATTTCTACTAGCCTCAGCACTGTGTAAATAGACCAGGTTTATTGACAAGGGACCATGAGCTAGCTTTGATCCTACAGCTACTGGCCAGTTACATGACCCCACGTGTCCAGTGATTAATCAACAGATGTGTGCTGAAATTACTCTGAGCTACATGGCAGGCGCAACAGAGGGAGAAGGTATAGAGACACATTAGGGAGAGATAGAAAACAAGAGAGAGAGAGAGAGAGAGAGAGAGAGAGAGAGAGAGAGAGAGAGAGACAGTGAGAGAGAGAGCGAGAGAAGCAGGAAGCATTGTTTGGGGAGGACCTGTAATTACCTTTAGGCCTGCATGTTGTGGATGAAGAATTAATGAGGTAAGGTGCTGTGATGTTTAAACCCCTGGACAACATCCTCCCTCCTGTGTTTACAGGTCTTTTCTTTCTGGACAAATAATAGGAGTTGTGTTGTTCTTTTAAAAAATTCAACACACTGCATAATGTACAAAGGTCTGGCACGGAAGCTCAAGGTATAGGAAGGTAAAAGAAGAAGAGTTGGACCCAAACATGTGTGTACATTGCTTTGGTAAAAGTTAGTACCAAGTTAAGCAGTGGATTCTATAGACTAAGGGGTTATAACATACAGGTTGAGCTGTTGTCATTAGGTCCTGTGTGAGATTGATTTTGCATAGCACCAACTGACCGACACTCATGGCAGAGCAAGCTTGTGGAACCTGGACCGGACCCAATCCAGGCCCACCCTCATGCAGTCCAGTCAGGAAAGATTTGGCTGTAAAAGCACACACTATCATGAAAGGTAGAGAGGGTTTCAACTTTCTTACATCTACCATGGGTTTATGTGGGGGTTACATCACCCTCCCTCCTCCTCCTCCTCATCACTTTTAACATTAGTACCTCTCGCCATCTCCACCACCACCACTATCAACACCAACAACACCACCGCCATCACCACCACCACCACCACCACAGCCATCACCACCACCACCACCACAGCCATCACCACCACCACCAACATCACAGCCATCACCACCATCACCAACAACAACACCACCACCAACACCACAGCCATCACCAACAACACCACCACCACCGCCATCATCACCACCAACACCACCACCACCACTACCACCAACACCACCACCAACACCATAGCCATCACCACCACCAACACCACCACCACCACCAACACCACCACCCCCACCACCAACACCACAGCCATCGCCCCCACCACCACCAACACCATTAACACCAACACCACCAACACCACAGCCATCACCACCACCAACAACAACACAACACCACCACCAACACCACCACCCCCACCCCACCACCAACACCACAGCCATCCCCCCCACCACCACCAACACCACCACCACAACCACCACAGCCATCACACCCACCACCACCAACACCACCACCACAACCACCACAGCCATCACCGTCACTGCCATCGCCACCACCGCCCACCTCTCATCTTCACACTAAACCATGTCCTTCTGCCAGGCTTAAGTCTCAATGTTTCCATCAGAAATAAGCCTTCAAATGATCCCTGAATGTGGAGCCACCATGTTACCACAACCATCAGGAGACTCTACTTTGATAGGGACTGACATCTGAAAGGGAGAAGAATTCAAAACAAAATCAGGAATCCTGATCCAGCTAAAAAATGTGCTGTTGGGAAAGACGCTTTGGCTAAGACTTTGTGTGACATGATGATTGGGAGCCGGCTTCAAATCCCTAATGAATATGGATGGAACTGTTTATGCTCTTGGAAAATAATCAAGCACGTTCTGAGGTAAATATCTTCACAAAGAATATGCACTGGAATGCTCCTGGCAGAGTATATATCAATTGTTTTTGTGGGGGAATGGTATATTTATTTCAAATGTGTGGGCTTGGACCTACAGTTCATACTGTGTTAAAAAGGATTATCCACAGCACCTAGGTCTGATTTCAAATTGAATAGGTGAGAATTTATTTTGAGGTGCTCAATACCTCATACAAATAAGTCCCCCTATAATCCAATCCCACCCCTACCCAGGATAAAAAAAGATGAAGTAAAATCTCATTATATTGTCCCTTTATGTTGGCATGTCTCCCACACATAAACAATCTTCTGAATTCAACCCTGGATTGTTTACTCACAGCCCTTGGATGGATGAATATGTAAGTGGAGCACATATAATATTTCATTAATGTATTAAATCAGGTACAGAAATGCATCTCAGAGCATTAATTCATTTGAAAAACCTCCATACCATGTCTTCTTTACTGCACCTGCAACATTGGATTCATGGTGATTGAATACTGTGGTATGGAATTAGATTGCGTTGTGTGTCTCCGGCTAATAATTCCAGATGGAATAGCTCCTCACGCAGCTTGACATGACGCCCTCTGATAGAAATATGGAGGCAAGGAGAGAGAACATTTGGGTTGCTTAGGTACCATTCATCAGCTACAGGAGCACAATGAATCTAGTTTAGCTAAACCTTGGGACAGGATAGAGGAAGCACAGAGAGAGAGAGGTATGGGCCTGTCCTAGGAAGTGTCCTCTGTAGTAGTAGTGAGTGGTGTTGCTGGTCTCAGGGTACTCTGCTCTGTGCTGTGTGCTGAACGGGTGTGAGGAGGTGTCCTGTTTAAGGGGTTGATTAATGGCAAAGGAGGATAAGACCTCTCAGCACTGAGACAGTTGTTTATTCTTAGTGAGGCACACTTCAGTTGGCTAAAGAACCCACCTGGGGCGCACCACGCACCCCTCCTCCTGCCCCCGTCCCATATTACCCCAGCCACTGTCACTACTGCCCCGCTGAGGGAAAGTAATCATCTTTGCTTAAAGCCTACATCAAAATGGTTAAGATGGCGATCAATTTTCACAAGTCCATCAGCCTGGGCCTCATTATCTATAAAAACCATTCACACTGATTGATCCGGCTACCAGTGGCTGGTATTGATAAATAATTAAAAAGCTCTCCGTTTAATTTGGGGATAAGGACTAGGATGGTGGGGGGAGGGGAATGGACAGCAGGCAGTTAGTTCTCTGTTTGGTGTAATGAGGCCTGCCTCCCTGCTGTGTGAGGCTGAGTCTGAGCTCCCCTCCCCAGCACCACACCGTCCCAGTGGAGACTCAGCCAGCTGGATTTGTCTGCCATATTCACAGAAATCAATGCAATCCGGCTTGAAAGAAAATCAATAAGATGTGTCCATTTATGCTTCAGAGTGTAGGAAAGGAGCCTTAGGAGGGCCAGGCCTGCCAAACCAACACTAGAGGTTTAATAAGACTATTTTCATAAACGTCCCCCTCTACTTTTGCTGGGTCTGTGTGTGAGAGCGTCGAGGGGATTTCATTTCAGTTTTTCTTCGTCACACGTCTCCTTTATCATGATTGTTTTGAGATATAGAATTATCCTCATGGTCATGGTCAACGTGAGGCTCTAGAAAACAGAAGTCCAACAGCGTTGGGTGGAGGACAGCATAATGCTTTGATGAACAATCTATAGCAATCAAGACAGAGGTCATCCTGAAATACTGGGCTCGCCTTCTTCTGTCTGCCGTTCTGCCGTCTGTCTTCTGTTTTCTAGGGAAGGACTCTGCTGTTCAGTGCTACGGCCCTCCTTAAAAAAACAGATGGAATCAATTCATGTGACTTTGGCTGAAATCATCCAGTCAGCTCATGAGTCACAGGGCTTGCATAGCTGCTGTATGCAGTAGGGGGAACTAACTAACACACAACACCACACTGACACAGTAAATCCCCCTGTCTGCCTGACTCCAGGCTCAGCCAGTTAACACGATGGCAGGCTGGGGGTCCTGCCCCACTGATCCCACTACAGACAGCTCTGGAGGTGTGATATGAGACAGGCAGGCCTCTGTCCGTGTCCCGTACCCATCCCACACACAACCTCTGGTAACGCAGCATGTCAGTCATGGGCTCGCACCTCCGCTGAACAGTGTGAGCACTGTACATTTAAGACAAAGAAAGGTTGTCTCTGACACAGGGTGGCTAAACCAGGTGAAGGCAGGCAGCACCATACAGACCACATCCCAGGGGTGACAAAATTTGACATTTAATGTCGAAATAATTGTACTCATTCTTCATAAAAAAATAGAATATAGCGCTGCGTCACACTTTTTAAGGTTGATATTCGTCTAATTGATGACTTTGTGTCACATCAATCCATTATGCATAATTTAGCATGGATCAACTCCAACATTAACATAATCACTCATTTGATATTCTGTATGGTATGACACTCCAGTGAGAGGCAGGCAGAGCCCCAGCCTTAGAGGGAGGGAGAGTCACCCAGTAGCTGGCTAACACATGTCACGTCCCCTCACACACATCCCCTCACACACATCCCCTAGCACACATCCCCTCACACACATCCCCACACACACATCCCCTCACACACATCCCCACACACACATCCCCTCACACACGTCCCCTCACACACATCCCCTCACACACGTCCCCTCACACACGTCCCCTCACACACGTCCCCACACACACATCCCCTCACACACGTCCCCTCACACACATCCCCTCATACACATCCCCTCACACACATCACCTAGCACATGTCCCCTCACACACATCCCCTCACACACATCCCCTAGCACACGTCCCCTCACACACATCCCCTCACACACATCCCCTCACACACATCCCCTCACACACATCCCCTAGCACACATCCCCTCACACACATCCCCACACACACATCCCCTCACACACATCCCCACACACACATCCCCTCACACACGTCCCCTCACACACGTCCCCTCACACACGTCCCCTCACACACATCCCCTCACACACGTCCCCTCACACACTTCCCCTAGCACACATCCCCTCACACACATCCCCACACACACATCCCCTCACACACATCCCCACACACACATCCCCTCACACACGTCCCCTCACACACATCCCCTCACACACGTCCCCTCACACACGTCCCCTCACACACGTCCCCTCACACACGTCCCCACACACACATCCCCTCACACACCTCCCCTCACACACATCCCCTCATACACATCCCCTCACACACATCCCCTAGCACACGTCCCCTCACACACATCCCCTCACACACATCCCCTAGCACACGTCCCCTCACACACATCCCCTCACACACATCCCCTCACACACATCCCCTAGCACACGTCCCCTCACACACGTCCCCTCACACACATCCCCTCACACACATCCCCTCACACACATCCCCTAGCACGCGTCCCCTCACACACATCCCCTCACACACATCCCCTAGCACACGTCCCCTCACACACATCCCCTCACACACATCCCCTCACACACGTCCCCTCACACACGTCCCCTCACACACGTCCCCTCACACACATCTCCTACTCTGATGGGCCTGATATTAACATGTCAGCTTCTTATTAGTTTAACGCTGATGCTGGGAGTCCAGTGAACACTTTGTGTCTATGAGGTAGAGCGTATTAATAAACATCTAACACACACACACACACACACACACACACACACAAACATACACACACACACACACACACACACACACACACACACTGACTGGAAGGTAAAGGGTATACAGCAAAGCCGCCTGCTCAGACGCTGCCGTTTGCAATCACTAAGCAGCTTTAGTGTCTCCTACCACAGTCCTGATTTAAAATTCATAAATGCTAATCCTTCATAATTTACAGTTTAAAAAGCAGCCCTGCTCGCAGGCCCTGTGGCCACAACTCTGTCAGAGTAATTATACCAAGGAGCTGGGAATGGACTACTAGCAGACACTTTCAACAGTCAAGGAAATCCACCTCACTGGCACCAGACCCAATTACTCCAAATAACTAAACAGATTAGCAAGTCATTTTCCAGTTCAATCTGGACACAGTGGCCAAATCGCCACGTTACATAGTCAGGTGGGTAAACAGCTTTAAAGTTGGGGCTTGCCTGGTTCTTACTAAGTGGACGATCTGCCAAGTCATTTTATTAGCCATTTTATTTAATATGAAGCCCGGGCGATTGTCTTTTACAAGGTGACCAGACTCTCTCTAGCGTCATGGGGGATTTGCTGCTCTTACTCATATTCGGTGACATCATACTATGTGTCTGCATGCAAGCCGTGTCTGGGAGGATGGCTTTGTTAGGGAATATGACCAACACATTTCTCTTTGTCCTCGTGAGGGGAATATACATTGGTTCAGATGGAGATAATGTGTGATTCTTTCAACCAAGGTCACTAATAGAACCCATTTTCCAAATGGCCTGGTTTTCCAGTAACAGCCCGTGATAGTTCCACAACACTGTTGAATCATGTATAGAAGGACCCTGTTTTACATGCAGTGGCTCTCAGTTCTAAATGGTCCAATATCCTTAGAAATGCATCATTTAGTATCTCAAGTATTGATTCATCTTTCATCATGATATAAAGTTTGAATTATAGTGAGATGGAGGTGGAGTTGGGAAATATTCATTTGTGAGAATAATTCCAATAACCAAGGGAGATTACTTTTTCTGTTCAGAGCAAGCCAATGTCCATTCCACATCCAATATCCCACAGCCAATGTTATACAGCATCAAAGGCTGTTGTTGATGCTGTATGAGGATCTGTTGTGCTCGCTACAATAGACAGTATAGGATATGTGCCAAAATGCAGTACATTAGATATGTAAGCACAGCATTTTAGTTGGAATGCCAGACAAAAACATTAACAATGATATTAAAAAATATATATTGCGCTACGGGGAAATATGCCATGCAAGAATTTCAATATGAGCGGGGAGATGATTCAAGTTTATTCTTAAAGGCATACTCCTACTGTAGCCAGGCTGAAGCTCCTATCACTGTACTCAGTCAATGAAGATCTGAGCTCCATCAATCATTCCATACACAGACAACAAATACAGTACAGGGCCTGTATTCATAAAGCATTTAAAAGCAGGAGTGCTGATCTGGGATCAGGTCCCCCCTGTCCATATCATCTTATTCATTATAATCTAAAAGGCAAAACTGTCCCTAGATCAGCATTCCTACTCTAAGACGCCCAGGTCCTTTCCTTGGAAGAGACAAAAAAAGGAAAACTCAGGGCTATGTCTCCCTTATGCGCAGCGCTAGAGGAAGTAGCCGGTGTACCTGCAGAGGCCTGAATCCTGATCACTTCATCAGCCTGACACTCATCTCTGAGTGGAACAATCAGGATTCTATTAGAGCGGATTAGGACTGGAGCGCCGGACCTCCTGTCACAAATCCAGCCTTTAAAGTTTCTCTCCACTCTGTCACAATCACCACACCACACAGCAGCACCTATCCCTTATAGTAACCTCCTCTTTCAGTAATAGAGAAAATGGCGTTTTGGGGGTCCACATACTGTATGTGGTGTACTCTGTTACATGAAAGCTATCTATTGCTACCTACATGTGTCACTGTAGGTGTCCTACGGCCTGCCTACAGAGGCTATACACTGAGTTTATCAAACGTTAGGAACACCTTCCCAATATTGAGCTGCATTCCCCCCTTTTTCCCTCAGAATAGTCTCTTTTGACCCCCCAGGCCTCCCCACTAGCCATCCTCTCTGTTCACCTCCCCAGCCCTCCCCTAGCCCCTGTCTCTGTTCACCTCCCCGCCCTCTCCACTAGCCATCCTCTCTGTTCACCTCCCTAGCCCTTTCAGGCCTCCCCACTAGCCTCCATCACAATGCATCCCTGTAATAGACTTAAACCACCTTTAAAATCAGCTCGCCCACAGAAGATGAATCCATCAATTCCACATTCATAAACACAATTTTTTGTTTCCTCCCTGTTCAATGAGAGAGATGACAGGGCATGTAAACTACAGCTCAGAGAATATGAGGTGACATGGTGGGTATATGAGACAGAGAAATGATGGAGGAAAAATAATGAGACAACACAGGAAGTCCAGTCTTCAACAGGGTTTGAAATGACCGGCTAACACTTTAAATACATATCAGAGACGCACAATATACCTGATATAAGAGATGAAACACTGTACCTATAACATGGGTTTCAGCAATCTGACATTGTTACAGAACAACCATCACATGAATATCAAATTGTAATTTTGTTTACAGCTATTTTCTTTGTTTTATTTTCGGTGCAGTGCTCAAGCTATCTGTGTTCTAACATGCAATCTCAGTGTGACAACACACACATACAGTATATCTCCCCAAAACACATTATGGCCTCTAATGCGGCAGGTTTGCTGTGCAGCAATTTCCCAACCAAATAGCTCACTGAGTGATAGTGGTTTCATCATAACACAAACAAATCAAGTGCAACAAGCCTCCCTGTACTTTCCAGGGCTGTTCATAAAATAGATATTTCACCTGTTTTAATTTAGGTGTTCAACAAAGAGACAGAGAGATGGAAAGAGGGAAAGAGAGAGGAGGGAGGGAGAGAGAGAAAGAGAGAAAGAGGGAGAGAGAAATAAAGGTGTATGGAATAAGGTGTAGAGTGTAGAGAGTGAGAAATACAGAGAAAGAGAAACGGAAGAGAACTTCAGTGGATGTTCATTTTTTACTTACTTTAGCTGTGTGCTGAGGTCTGATATCTGTGTAGTTCAGTTATGAGAAATACAATCTAATTAAAACAACAATACAGATTTTTTTTTAAATCCCCCAGGCATGGGTCTTATACATTCCAGCTGGAAGCAACACAATATTTCTAAGTTACTTTTATTTTTTTAACCCACAACAATGGCCAGAGTAAAATTCAAATCTAATCCGAGCTCTCACCAGTCTTTATGACCTGAGATTTATGGAGTGGTGGTGGGTATTATATTGTCTGTGGGCTGCCAGGGAAAACAGTGTGAGGAGGGAGATGTTGGTGTTTGGAAACTCACCAGAGAGGATCCGGTTACTGCTCTGGTCGTCTCAACAATCTGACAAACCCTGGGTGTGAATACACACATAACACCCAAATCACCAGCCAACACTCACTATGTGGTACTGCAAGCTATGAGGCCATGTCCCCCCACACACAACACGATAGCACACAGAGTATTCTGCAAAGGAAAGTCCAAAATCAAAACTCTATAAAGTTATGCATTTCCTCCATTTTGACCATTTTCAAACATGTTCTATTTCCTGTACATGTCCTGTGTCATGACAAAGAGGCATGAAGTAACTAGGGCAGCACCCCAAATGGTACCTTATTCTCTATATAGTTGCACTACCTTTGACCAGGGCCCATAGGACTATATATACAGTTGAAGTCGGAAGTTTACATACACCTTAGCCAAATACATTTAAACTCCGTTTTTCACAATTCCTGACATTTACTCCTAGTAAAAATTCCCTGTCTTAGGTCAGTTAGGATCACCACTTTATTTTAAGAATGTGAAATGTCAGAATAATAGTTGAGAGAATGATTTATTTCAGCTTTTATTTCTTTCATCACATTCCCAGTGGGTCAGCAGTGTACATACACTCAATTAGTATTTGGTAGCATTGCCTTTAAATTGTTTAACTTGGGTCAAACGTTTCAGGTAGCCTTCCACAAGCTTCCCACAATAAGTTGGGTGAATTGTGGCCCATTCCTCCTGACAGAGCTGGTGTAACTGAGTCAGGTTTGTAGGCCTCCTTGCTCGCACACGCTTTTTCAGTTCTGCCCGCAAATTTTCTTTAGGACTGAGGTCAGGGCTTTGTGATGGCCACTCCAATACCTTGACTTTGTTGTCCTTAAGCCATTTCGCCACAACTTTGGAAGTATGCTTGGGGTCATTGTCCATTTGGAAGACCTATTTGCGACCAAGCTTTAACTTCCTGACTAATGTCTTGAGATGTTGCTTCATTATATCCACATAATTCTCCTACCTCATGATGTTATCTATTTTGTGAAGTGCACCAGTCCCTCCTGCAGCAAAGCACCCCCACAACATGATGCTGCCACCCCCGTGCTTCACGGTTGGGATGGTGTTCTTCGGCTTCCTTCTAAAATAACGATGGTCATTATGGCCAAACAGTTCTATTTTTGTTTCATCAGACCATAGACATTTCTCCAAAAAGTACGATCTTTGTACCCATGTGAAGTTGCAAACCGGCGTCTGTCTTTTTATGGCGGTTTTGGAGCTGTGGCTTCTTCCTTGCTGAGCAACCTTTCAGGTTATGTTGATATAGGACTCGTTTTACTGTGGATATAGATAAATTTGTACCTGTTTCCTCCAGTATCAAGGTCCTTTGCTGTTGTTCTGGGATTGATTAGCACTTCTCGCACCAAAGTACGTTCATCTCTAGGAGACAGAACGTGTCGCCTTCCTGAGTAGTATGACGGCTGCGTGGTCCCATAGTGTTTATACTTGCGTACTACTGTTTGTACAGATGAACGTGGTACCTTCAGGCGTGTGGAAATTGCTCCCATGGATGAACCAGACTTGTGGAGGTCTACAATTTTTGTGGAGGTCTACAATCAGGTCCTGGCTGGTTTATTTAGATTTTCTCATGATGTCAAGCAAAGAGGCACTGAGTTTGAAGGTAGGCCTTGAAATACATCCACAGGTACACTTCCAGCTGACTCAAATTATGTCAATTAGCATATCAGAAGCTTCTAAAGCCATGACATAATTTTCTGGAATTTTCCAAACTGTTTAAAGGCACAGTCTACTTAGTGTATGTAAACTTCTGACCCACTGGAATTGTGATACAGTGAATTATAAGTGAAATAATCTGTCTGTAAACAATTGTTGGAAAAATTACTTGTGTCATGCACAAAGTAGATGTCCTAACCGACTTGCCAAAACTACAGTTTGTTAACAAGAAATTTGTGGAGTGGTTGAAAAACGAGTTTTAATGACTCTAACCTAAGTGTATGTAAACTTCCGACTTCAACTGTATATAGGACTATGTAGGGAATAGGGTGATGGTTATGTAAGGACCAGACCCATCTGTATGTTGTTTCCACAGTAACCAATGGAGCGGTATGAGGAAGAAGAAGAACACGAAGAAGAAAAAGAAAATGAAGAAGAAGAAGAAGGTGTGCAAGGTAATGAAGACAGAACCCAAGGCAGCCGGTCCCTGTCCCTCCTCCTCCTCCCCCCTGATTCATTGTGTCTCCTGTGAATTTGTAATCGACCCCTCGGTAATAGAAAAAGGGGAAATTGAGATTAATTTCAATAAAAGCGATTGGTTCTTGTTGTGTAGACAATACGAGCTACGTTCATGTTTGCACAACACTCTCGTCCCAGGCTCAGATGAATGAAGTCTAACTATCTTGCCTGTGAGGACGGCTCTCTCTCTCTCTCTCTCTCTCTCTCTCTCTCTCTCTCTGGTTAATGTTGTCTCAGGTCTACAGCTATAGAGTGCCTGAAGATGCTCCTGCCCTCGTCTGTCAACTTTGATCACATGACTCCCAGCAGCACCCACTCTCTCAACACATCAAAGTTACCTGGCTGCAGTGGAAATGTGATTGGGCTACGGTGTTTAAAATTAAGTATGGCACCATTTGGCACACAATCCAAAGCTGCACAGTGTGTCCCTCATAACTTCATTAGTCTATCTCTTTAGGAAGACAGACTTATTGCTGGCTTTAATTTACTGCTCCATAGTGAAGTGCAGCCTCTTTGATGATAAGAGAGGGGAAAACGCAGTGATAAGATGGAATGGAGAACAGTGTGAGGCCGGTGTGTGGGAGCCAGTGGCGGTATAATTGGATGGAGGAACCCTGTTGCACAAGCGTCCTTCTCTGAGAGCGCTAAGACATTATGAAAACCTCCTGCGTTGCTTCTAGTTGATTCAATTAATTAATTTTTTTGCTAAACTAATGGAAATACTGCCTCTTTTCCAATAAAAGCCAGACAGCTTTAGCACTGTGTGTCACGGCTTGCAGTCCTCAACCCAGCGGAATTAATCGTGGATGGATTTCACCCCCGTACCTCCAACATGGCCCCGACGGGACGGACAGAAATCACCTTCTCCTCGGTAGCCCCGACCCGGGTGCCAGGGAGGGTCAAGTGCTCTCATTCAGTGGTTATGATTTCCCTCTCACGTGCCTGTTACCAGGCCCTTTGTTCTGACCATGGTGTCCGGCGCTGACCACCACGGCCTAGTCAAAACATGGGCACAGAGAGTGGGCAGTGTAGCAGCAGAGGGGAGAGATTGAACAATGTGTCAGGCGCTTAAAATGAATTAAAGTGCAGCACAGGGCCATGGAAATGTCTCTTTGTGTGAGGCCCTAATCAGTTGGAAACAAGGGAGGGAGAGGAGAAAAAAAGCTTTCACTCCTGTAACTAATCATTTGCGGTTTCCCAATGCAGCCAGCCAGTGCCAAAGGCAGAGACTAATAAACTATGAGGCTGTGTAGATTTATAAATGATTAATTAAGGGGGCTCTCATGGGAGCTGCAACCGCTATAAGCAAAAATATTAATTAGTTGAGACGAGACTTAAACTAACAGGAAAACATTCCAACCATGTTGGAGAGAGCACAAGGGGCACAGCTTGTTTGACTCTGGCTCGACAGAGAGGGCCCTCGTCACAGCAGCACTACAGGGGGCTGCCCTGGGTTCTGGAGGCAGAGAGATGAAGAGTGTCACATAGACGCACTGGTCCTCCACACTCCTCCGTGAGGAGGATATCACGGATAGGCGACTGGCAGAGGGAGCTGAGGTGTTCTCCACCACCTCAAGGAGCTACTACCCCACCTCCTCCACCCCCACGTCCCCTCGTCTCCCTGGTTCTCCATCCCGACGCCAGCCCTTCAGGGAGGCCTCTAAAGCCTTTATCCCCCTGCTCTTTTCATGAATGTCAAGATGTTGAGAGTAAAGTCCAGCAGATTAAACTAGAGGCGTTCAGTGTATCTTCCTTCTAATGAAAGAACTGGGTAATTACACTGTGGATCTTGATGATGTCACGCTGCTGGTCAGGTTTGGCACACAGCACTCAGCCTCTTCCACTGTCCAACTCTCTCCACACCTCAGTTATGTATTACCTTAGCTGATATTATCTTACTGAGAGGGCCTTCCATATGAGGGGAGCTGTTACAAAAACCCTCTGGCAGTGTGCTGGTGCAATTACTACAGCGATGCTCCGTAGAGCTCATATCCAACTTTCCATGACCAATATCAGTTCTGATCTAATGAGGCTAACTGTGGATCCATCATACCCAGTCTCTGTCACCTGCAATGTCCTCAGCCAACCCACTGTTAGATGGCAGCAAAGTCAGCCAATAAATCCTCTGGTGACTCTGACTATAGGCCCCTACAGTCTTTAGTAGAACATTCTGTGTGTTCAGCTACAGTATGTTCTGGTCTTAGGCAGTGGGTAGAAGATGCCATTCTCGTTGTTAGACTAGTGGGCAAGGATGGGTTTCCAAGAAAGCAGCTGCTGAAAAATTAGCAAGAAAGAAAAAACATCACTTTTTTTGGCAGACGTGCAGAGCCCCGTATTAGGCTTCTTTGGAAATCCAATACTCTCCCATTTGGAACAACACATCAAGTTACACTGACATCCCCCTCCAGTCGGCATTCTGCTAGATAATGTGGTTAACCGCAACATGTTTCCATGTAGAACAGAAGAAAAACTAAATGAAAAATAACTTCAGAGATATTAATCATACTTTCCAGATTTGTTTTTGAAATTGGAGAGGGAAAAAAATAGGCAATAAAAATGGTCACCAAGCCAACACTGGGCAACAAGCATAAAATACAATTATGGAAATATGAATTTATTTGAAAAGCTCATGCATCCTTTAGACGGCTTTGTTGATGCAAGCCAAAATCTTTGGAAGCACATAAACCATAATGCCAACTCAAATATTATCACAGTCAGTAAAAATGTGATCAGTCCTGTCGGACAAATAAGGCAAGCAATTTTATTTATGAGAGGCTAGATAATCAAGGCACCTATGTAGCTAACAGAACATGGGAGTCCTGCTGGAGATCTGGCTATGCCTTTTCTGCAGAATCGATGGCTGAAAACCTCAAAATGTGAATCTCGACTTTGGTTTCATGTCCAGGTTAAAGAGTTGTGGCCTTCTCTGTTTTTCATGTTTTCACCATCCAGCAAGCGGATGAAGAGAGCGGGAGATGAAGAATGAGGGCCGGGGCCTGGGCAGAGCCTTAAAGAAAGGCAGCAGAGGAGCCGCAGCAGACATTTATAAGCCCTCCTAATTGACTCACTGGAGGGCCAGGCTCCGGTGGCAGCAGAGAGGTGCTTCAGAAGCCAATGTTCTCGGTAACCAGTGCCGAGGAGGAATATATGTTTTTTTACATCTTAAATAAATATTTATTTAAACTGTCAATGGCACACAAGCAGGCGGTGCATGTGGCCCTTTCATGTCACTGTGGTGTTTGGGTGGGTAGGTGGGTGGGTGGGGGGTTTGGAAGTGCCACTGAAGATGGGTGGTAGCAAGGTTAAAAAGACCCCCGTTCGAAAGAGAGGCGAAAAGCTGTGCCCTTTTTCTATTAGGCTGGTTGAGTGTGCCCGGCAGGATCGGGCGAAGCTTGACAACAATTAGTGGTGTGGGTTTGAGAGGTGACAGGCCAGGCACTAGCCATCACACCCCTCCTGTCTCCCAGTGATCAGGCCCATCACAGGGCCATCGCTGTTCCTCCAGACAGGACTGATGTTCAAAGGCAACGTCCGCTGCTATAAAACAGTCAAGTCCTCATATTGTATTCAGGGCAATAATAGTAGCAGACACAGTAATGTCATCATACATGTCTTGGGCAATCTAGGAGGCTCAGGCATAACGTTCCTAACTCTTGCAATGCCAGTGTCTTTCAATTATGGCTAGGATGTACTATTACATACAATAAATATATTGCACTGGTGTCTTTATTTCTAACAATACCCATTCGCTTACCAACTTTTATGATCAGAGGGAAGATTAGGACCACTGCTTTTAATTGTGACAGAAAGAGGAAGTGAGAATCACACGCAGACTGGCTGTGATATGAAACAGGCGATACGACACCCACAAACATAATCCTATTCATTCTTCACAACATCGACACTCAATCAAAGCTTCCAGGGGTTACAAGGAGGGAAAGATGGAGTCACTGCTTGAACAGTAGAACCAGATGAGATTCAACAGTTCCATGTACTAATTACCTGTGTACACGTATACAACGGGCTTTTGTTACTGCTCTGAATGATGGCTTGACATGCAGACAGAACAAGCTACTTCTAATCTACTGGAATCTACCGGACAGAAGCAAGGAGATTAATATTAGTATTACCAATGTTACACCAGCAATCTTTTTTGTCACACTTTAGGTAGACTGTCAGGCTGCTGGAATTCATATTACACCTAGCCTTCAGCCCATTTGTGGGGTCAACCCATCTTGATTGGACTGATGTTTTCCTAGGGTAGATGTTTTTCTCCAGTATAACGGTATATCTTTTATTGATAACACTCCTAAAAGTTTTCAAAGCTGCTTTTGAAAACTACAAATAATCAGAACTTGACTCAGTGAATTCTCCCAAACTTATTGAACGAAGCTGATGTTTTTGCTACAGTATCTTGCGGCCAAGTTTCTTTTCTTCATTTGGTAGAAGTCAGGGTGTATTGGTGTATCAAAGGGCTGTTAAATTGGTCCCTCTGTTGGCTCTCACAGCTGAATGTGTTAAATGTATTGCTGCAGCATTAATTGACTTCACCAATCTCCACACTGCTTTTCATTAAGCGAGAGGCTGGAATGGGACGATGTAAGTCCCAAACAACTTCCTCCACTGAGCCAAAAGTTCACACTACACTGATTGTAAATGTTATATTTTTTCTTGAATTGTAGGTAGAACCAAATGACTTGAGGAACTAAAAACAAATCTAGGCAATAATTGAAATGTAGCATGAAATTACCCTATGCAAATAACCAGCTGCCATTACATGAACACATTCTCTCCCTCTTCCAGTAACATAGACCTACACCCACACACACAATAACACAGGTGTGAGCTTACATATGCACGCACACACACACACACACACACACACACACACACACACACACACACACACACACACACACACACACACACACACACAAACACACACACACACACACACACACACACACACACACACACACACACACACACACACACACACAATGGGTGAGAGACCTTTGAGGGTTTCACAACGGCACATTTATCCTCAAAATTAAAAATGGTGATTGATCCGTGGAATATTAACGGTCAGCAGTGTTTTTCATTAAGTTGTGAAGCGAGGCATACTGAAAGAACAAAGGGAACAGGGAGGGAAAAACAGAGCTTTATTTAATGTTGATCTGTATTGTGAATAACCCCGGAGAGAAATGTAAATACTACACTCCAATAATACAACAGCACACTAATCATATTTACAAACTATATTAAATCTGTCTATTGTGTTTGCCTTGCTAAGGATTGGCTCCCATGTAATTGTCATTGTAACCAATGTTGGCGGATGGGAAAATTTAACTGCAGTGATATAAGGTGACTGGTAGGCTTATTATTACTATATTATTACCCGGTATATGTTTATTAAAACAATTTATCATGCAGAACAGGACTGAGGGAATGGAAACATTAAATTCTGCTCCACTCTGGCCGAAGAAAAAGGAATGGTGGGAAGGCCTGGGCTGACACCAGAGAGGTGCGTAATAATCCACTGCTTCATTTCATTTGCCAATCATTTCCTGTTGGGCCCTCGCCATTAAACATACATGTTGGGGATTATTGAAATATTTGAATATTATTGAAATGATTGAAATAGCCCAACGACAGCCAACAAACCCTCTTAGTCCGGGGGTGTGTAGCTGTCACGTCCTGATAGTTTGGTCAGGGCGTGGCAGGGGGTATTTGTTTAGAATGTTTCGGAGTTTGTTGGGCTATGTGTTTATGTAGAGGGGTGTTTGTTTAGAGTGTTCCGGGGTTTTTGGTTATGTTCTATGTTAGTATATTTCTATGTTCTGGTCTAGTCTTTCTAGTTCTATGTTTAGGGTTATTGGTTATTGGTCAGCCCAGTCCAGGATGTCCCGTTTCCGCTCCTCGTACTAGCCTTGGGGTGCGTGTCTCCAGTCTGGTACCTCCACTACCAGCCCCACGCACCAGGCCTCCAGTGCGTCAGCCCAGTCCAGCTCGTCCTGCTCCTGATCCTCGCACTAGCCCTGTGCTGTGTGTCCTTAGTCTGGCACGTCCTAAGCCAGCCCCACGCATGAGGCCTTCAGTGCGCAGTCCCCGTCCAGAGCTTCCGACGACAGTGCCTCGTCCAGAGCTTCTGACGATAGTGCCTCATCCAGAGCTTCCGGCAACAGTGCCTCGTCCAGAGCTTCCGGCGACAGTGCCCCGTCCAGAGTGTCTGGCGACAGTGCCCCGTCCAGAGTGTCTGGCAACAGTTCCCCGTCCAGAGTGTCCGGTGACAGTGCCCCGTCCAGAGCTTCCGGCGACAGTGCCCCGTAGAGAGACGGCCCACAGTCCGGAGCCAGCAGAGGCGGCCCACAGTTCGGAGCCAGCAGAGACGGCCCACAGTCCGGAGCCGAGAGAGACGGCCCACAGTCCGGAGCCGAGAGAGACGGCCCACAGTCCGGAGCCGAGAGAGACGGCCCACAGTCCGGAGCCGAGAGAGACGGCCCACAGTCCGGAGCCAAGAGATACGGCCCACAGTCCGGAGCCGAGAGAGTCGCCCTACAGTCCGGAATCGGCGCAGCGAGAGTCACCCTACAGTCCGGAATCGGCGCAGCGAGAGTCGCCCTACAGTCCGGAATCGGCGCAGCCAGAGACGCGCTTCAGCCCGAGGTCTACAGCGACGCGCTTCAGCCCGAGGTATTCAGCGGGGGTGGACAGGTTAGGTGGGGGACTAAGGCCAGAGCCTGAGCCACCTCCACAGTAGGAGGATTGGGGGTGTGTAGCACGGGAACCATCGGTGACGGTAGCCACCCTCCCTTCCCTCCCTTTAGTTTTGGGGGTTTATTTTTGTGTTTATTTTTTGTGTGACGTGCATCTGGGGTCTGCACCTTTGGGGGGTGGGGGGGGTTATTTGGGGTTATTTGTTATTATAGTCTGGTCAGGATGCGGCAGGGGGTATTTGTTTAGAGTGTTTCGGGGTTTGTTGGGCTATGTGTTTATGTAGAGGGGTGTTTGTTTAGAGTGTTCCGGCGGTTTTTGGTTATATTCTATGTTAGTATATTTCTATGTTCTGGTCTAGTCTTTCTAGTTCTATGTTTAGGGTTATTGGTTTGACCTTCAATTGGAGGCAGCTGTTCTTCGTTGCCTCTGATTGAAGGTCCTAATAAACGTTAAAATGAGCACTCAACCCGCTGCGCTTTGGTCCATTACATACGACGACCGTTACAGTAGCTAGCTGCTTTTATGTGGCTGTGCTTTGATCTTAAAAACACTTGCTGACGCCGGCTACAGCAAAATGTTGTGGTGTGTTTGTGCTGTTGGTTGGTTTGTTGGGCCGTTATGAGAGGACAGACATCAGGGCAGAGAGGTGAAGAGATGCTGGGATCTGAGGTCTTAGGAGAAAGAATCCCTTTGGTAAGTGTCTGGGAGGGGCCAGATTAGTCTGTCAAGCCTCTGTTCTAAAATGACTTTGAGGATATTGCTGCAGGGATGTCACAGAAGTTTAGGCAAGAAGTTAAGTATCCTGTACACTGTGTACAGCGCCCGTGATTCCCCCTGTGAGTGTGTTTCAGTGAGCAGGGCTGCTGTGTGCAGTGACTTGATGATTAGGCCATGCTCTATAGCTGGTCACTGGGACTAACACAGTAGGGAGAGAAGAGTAGGACATTGGCTTTTGTCAAGAGTGTGTGAAAGGCACATCCCTAAATATGTTTGCACTGGTGCCAGAAATACTCACAAACTTCAACAAATACAACTTTACAGAACACATCAGCTAGACAACAAGACAAAGCACATATTTCCATTTACTGTAATAGCTCCGTGGAATATGACTCCTTTCAGAGGTCTGATCATCAGCCTGTCTAGATAAAGACCCCCTGCACCTCATCCCATTGACAAGCATGCTGCTTTGTGATTGGTTGGAAGGGCTGGTTTACTCAGATTATCACCATGAGCACAAAAAGCCCTGTGATCGATGCCCAGAGTAATTCACGCCTCCTCAAGCATTATTTTCATCTCAAATTGGCCCATCTGTGCAGAATGTGTCCTTTAACTGTACATTGATTTGGGGAAAGAAATGCAGACGTCTGTGTATGTTTTTAAGCATTTACGTTTATCATTCAGTCATGTTGTTATTGCAGCTTTCATGTAGAGTGTTAGCAGGTTAGATTAAGGCTGTTCATTTTATAAATCCCCTTTCTCCTTCCCTCTCCCCCTCTCTGACACCCCCCCCCCTCAGGAATTTAATGTTTTTTGTTTATGTTTTGTAAAGACAGGACATGGTCACGGCAATAACCAGCAAGTATTATGATGGGACCTGTTCAACGCTTTGCCTATCTATATTCCAAAACAGCCTGATCAAATGTGAGGTATGTGAATGTGAGAGTATTGTGTTGCATTTTTGATGTCACTAGCTCCCAGTTATGCCTCAGCGTTCTCAGAAGGCCTCAGCTTTCTCAGAACAGTTTCCTGATTACACAGGACATGTAAATAAACGGATACTACCATCTAATTCCTTAATAATTAAAAATGAAGCATGGGTCTGCACTCAGCATAACATCTCATCACGACTGCCTTTCCTGGCTCCAGCACTCTGGACGGTGCTACTCTCAGAACCAAACTCGCCCTTGTCCCTTTTAAACACACCCAGGGCTGAAGGGTTCATTCTTGAAGAGATTTTGTGCATACCATGCAGTATTCAAAGTGCAACATATTGCTTCCCTCGTTATAGTATGTATCAGGTTGCATTTTGAACAATACAATCTAATTTCAGTAAACTGGTAGTTTAAAGGTCATGAATAGTCAAAATCATGTTTTTGGTAGTTTTTGGTAGTTTAAAGGTCATGAATAGTCAAAATCATGTTTTTCATGAATTTGGATGATATTTGGATGAAGCCAGATCAAAGTATGATGATCAAGGTACAAAAAATGGCTTCGATATTGATCAAAGTTGATCATAAAGTTACTAGTCCCCTCCCCTGTGCCAAATTCAGGATGTGGGGTTATTAAGGGGATAGGGTGACATAACTCTCTCGTTTTAATACACCAATGGTAACATGATATTCTCTTACCTAATTTAAATAAGTACCGCCTTGTAACCAACATCGGAGAAGGCGTGTTTGCAGAAGGGCGTGGTTTATATAGCTAGATACTGTAGCTACACTTCTGGTGGCCAAATTTTACTGTAGGGTGTCAGCAAATATAATTAAAACGTTACCTTATTCATCTATGGCAAATATACTTATATGTTTCCCCTTTCATCTGTGTCTGGTGTTAGTAACTAGCTAGATAGATCTTCAGCCAGCATGGAACAAAAAGGGGGAAAGGTCGTTCAAAACTCTGACGCAGTTGTCATGTCAACACATCCGTCAATGCTGCATCACAAGAGACATGCCAAACGGGAGATGTATATAAAAAAGAAGTGACATTATTGATGCAATTTCAATTTTGTTTTAGTTGCTTTGTGTATCACCAAATTTGCTTGAGAAGATTTTACTGCAACACTTCTCTCTTCATTCAAAGACTCAATCATGGACTCTCTTACTGACAGTTGTGGCTGCTTCGTGTGATGTATTGTTGTCTCTACTTTCTTGCCCTTTGAGCTGTTGTCTGTGCACAATAATGTTTGTACTATGTTTTGTGCTGCTACCATGTTGTGCTGCTGCCATGTTGTGTTGCTTCCATGTTGTTGTCATGCTTTGTTGCTACCATGCTGTGTTGTCATGTGTTGCTGCCATGCTATGTTGTTGTCTTAGGTCTCTCTTTATGTAGTGCTGTGGTGTCTCTCTTGTCGGGATGTGTGTTTTGTCCTATATTTTTATTTTTTATTTTTAATCCCAGTCCCCATCCTTGCAGGAGGCTTTTTACCTTCTGGTAGGCCGTCATTCTAAACAATATTTTTTTCTTATCTGACTTGCCTAGTTAAATAAAGGTTCACTAAAATAAAAATAAAAAAGATGGCAAATTCCATTTCTGTTGTAGGGAAATAACCTTCTGACCAACCTGAAGGACTGCAGATGGGATTTATCAACTGATTTTGCAACACATATGATACATGTATTTGTAATCGTGCTGAGCGACTAGTGCTTTTTGAGGTTGGTTCGGTTTTGGTTCGATTACTAAATGCGCTATACATTATGTGGGTTGAATGCTGTAACAACACAGAATAAAACAATTAATAAAAGTCTCATGATGGTAGTGAATTACTGCTTATCACTTATTAACCATCATTTGTTCACATTACTTTACTTTAATAAATATTTCAGTTGTGTATATAAGTCATTATCTTATCTTTATAGAGCTGCTGCCTATGCTGTAGAGATACCTTATCTCTATCCCTCTCTATCGTGCATTCGTCTGTCTCTTCTGTCTGACTCAGACCAGACAAGTAGGCTCACAATGGATTATGGCCATTGCAGTTAATTACCAGGTTTTCTCCGCTAAACTATGTAGAATATTGGCCTGTTGGAAACTACAACTCCCTCCTACATCACACAGTTCGGGCTTGATCTGATTTATTTCTAGAGAAACTGCGCATTGAGCTCACAGAAAAAATATTAACGAAATGGAATTCAAATAATTGAACCGACGTTGGTAAATTAGTTGTTTAAAAAAAGAAACATTTTGGTTAATCGCTCAGCACTAATTTGTAAACTGTCCTTTTGAGTTTGAAGTTATGAATTTCAGGCTCTGATTGCAAAGGGTATTGTAGGCATGTTGTGACTAGGAACAGCAGTATCCTTCAATTACTGTACACACAAACATATGCACTGTATGTAGAATGCACATCTACCTTTCATCACCAGTATTGTACAGCCAGATGAGTACCAGTGTTAAGTTAGACATATTATTTTGGATGACAACACTGTAAAAAGGTGGTCATAATCAGTCAGCCAATTAGATATAAGTGAGGTCATTGAGCTCCCTCCGCCCCTCCTCACACCGAATGCCCGCCCCCTCGCCAGCTCACTGTCCCTCCTCCCTGTTCAAAGCCTCTTATTGCCACATTAATACAACTACCGTAATTACCATGTCAATCACAAGTAATGCTAATTAATTACCCCTCAGAAAAGGACAATTTCAAGCAGCCAGTAGTCCCTTTAAAAGCCCACTGAAAGGCAGGCTGACTGTAGGGTAGGTTACTGAGAGAGAGAGAGAGAGACATTTTTTTAGGCCCACTCCGCATTAGTCAATCTGCTGTCCAGATGTCTTCCACAGGTGACAGCTGCAATAGCCTAACAAGCAAATTAATCACGGAGCTTTTGTGGCGCTTCATTCTAGGGAAACTCATTTCGCTTCATAAAAGGCTTCATCTCGTGTGAAAAATGACAAATTGCGGCCATGGCGTGATAGGGAGGACCAAGCAGCCGACTCTCATTTATGTCCCATGCCTGCGAGGTAGAGTGAAGTGGCAGAGGAAGGCAGAGAGAGAGAGACTAGAGAACTGTGCCACAACCAGGGAGCCAGTAATTAGGCCCAGCTCTGCCCCTGTGGGGTGAAGTTCTGACGGGCCTCACAGGTGGCGTGCCCAGATTAAAAACCCACCCTGGTTATGAAGGCTGGCCTTTGAAGGAGGGGAATATAGCTCTGTCAATCATGCATTTTCCTGAAAGGGACTGGGCATTTTGAAAGCCTGGCACAACAAGGGTGTGGTTTTAGGGACTGTCTTTTGATTTTGGGTCCAGAGGACAAATGTAATTGTTTTTGATATGTGGGGCAGTGTGGTGCTGAAGTGTGATGCCTGTTATTATTTTTTACAAATTGAGAATTTTGATACATTGATAAAGCAATGTCACCATGTGTAATGTAGAGGCAAAATTACACTGAAAAAAACTAGAAATACTGTAGGGTTTTGGAAGAGGCTTAACTGAAAGAGGAATGTAGGAAATGTAGGAAAAAGAAACTCAAAATGTTACAAATTATAGCTTTTCAGTATATCAAAAGAAAGTATGGGAAATTGAAAAATAACAACGACTACAGTGAGCAACAAAGCACACAACTTTTGGGTTTACAAGAAGCAGAAAGTTATTACTACAAAAAAATAGATAAATCCTTGAAAGTCGTCCAACAAAAACTGCAATTATCATTGTTAAAGAGAGGAAGAAAGTATGGTGAGGGAAGAGGATTACACTCCTTCACAAGAGAAGAACATTCTCTGTTTATTCCTCCTCATTTGTTGAAAGACATTCCGAGGTGACAGATGTCAGAAGCAGCATAATTATCGTCGCTCTGTCTCCTTTCTGCTTCTCTGGCGTATTGTCATCCCAGTTCCAGTCTTTAAATCCTTGCTCCAAGCCACCGTCTTTGAGTAAAAATGTAAAAATCACAATCTAGTGATTTGACCATGGCACAAGTACAGAGGTCTTCTAGATAATTGGCCATATCTTCACAAGGAGTGGATTCCTTGAGCTCAGGAAATAGTGTGGAGTTGTCTTGCAGTAGAATTAAAGAGATTTTGGTTTATTCAGTAACTCAATGCTGTAGTCTTCATCATACATCGTCTTATCTGCTTCGGTTGATGTTCAAGCCGAATGACAAATGGAACAGGGCCCCAGTCGCTGCTGGTGTCTGTAAACACTTCAATCACTGCTATAGATTGTGTTTAATTTTCTATGTAATGAACATTGCAGGGTGCACCGACTCTTGCACTGATCTCCACCGGGGCAAAAGCAGTTACGGACAACAAACCTGAGTGATGGCTTCATTCTATTGAGCCTTAGCTGCCACAGGGACACAGATGCAGCGATGAGGACTCCGCCTCTGAGACTGAGATAGGGCCAACCTCTGACTCTCCAACGCAGTCTCAGCACCAGATACCTCTTATCAAGACAGGTTGTACTATACATCTTCCAGCAGAAGACCATGGTGGAGAGGAGGGAGGGGGACATGTGCAGTGTGATAGGTGAAATGCTTAGTGCAGGGGACCGTTTTACATGTTTGAATGAAATATAGTTAGACCATGAGCGGACCTATTACTGCGCCCAAGGCAGTTAGTGTCAGGTATTTGGGCCATATATCAGCAGGGAGGGCTGCAGGACACCCAGTGATGTTATCCAGGGGGTGAGAGAGGGACTCCAGGTGAGCTATGTGTCTGTCTGCCCCTGGCTCCATGCTCCATTCCCCAGGCTGGGCTGGTTTCTGAGGGACTTATGTAAGAGGTGGGAGTCTGGAGTGTGGGAGGGACCACAGGTGAAAGGGGAGGTGAGGCTGGTCACAAATTGCCTGGTCACACAGTGCGGTCAGGGCAGGGTACACTGACCTGGTCCTACAGAGCCAAAGTTCGGGTCACCGGTCACAATGGGATGAGAACATAAGAGCAGTCAGAGCCATTTCCAACATGGCGTCATTTGACTACTTTTGAAAGGTCCAAGGATCTCCATTTCTACCATGTACTATATGTACTATACGCAGTCATTTTGCTTTGATTAGTTGAACAGCTTTCTCTGCTTTGGTGCCTTGCCTCTTCTCTCCTGTTTGGAGAGGGGGGGTTGCCCTGAGCTCTCCCCGTCTTAATCAGAAATGAGATGCTGGATTAGGGAGTGGATCCATGGGGAGGCCAAGGCACTGGGTCGTTGGGGCAGGGTGGGGTGGGGGGGTAGTTGGGGAGGGGACAGGAAGTGGACTAGTGTCTGCTGCTAGATACCGTGGCAACACACACAGGCGGACACCCAACCACCGCTCCTCCCGTGGGGGCCAGGAAGCTAATTAGCTCTTAAAGCATGTATTTATCACAGATAAACTGTCAAACAATCACACTGGCATATCCCCCATGGAAACAAGAACTACTCATTAGTTTGTTCAATTAATCTTGCTTTTCCCTCTTCAGTCTGGCCCCCCATGTGTACTCTGTCTGTTTTCAAAGTCGGTCCAATCAAGACTTTGGATGTCAGATGTCCATGCAGTACATTCACTTAGGTGCCTTAAATATACCTCTGTCAGGCTGTATTAATGGGTTTAATGGCCATACTAGATTTTTATGTTAGAGAGAAATAAAAATACAGGTATTAGGGAATGAGATGTGGGTAGGTCTTGTGATTATAATAGCATGTGAATGATTGAAACAAACACAAAAGGCTGAAAACAAATCACAGCTAGGTTTTGCATAATGAGGCAATAGAGGAGAAGCCAATCCTAAGAAATACAACCTCCGATCAAAAATGTGTTCTCATTTGACATTCCAGTAGCCCTGAGAAGCAGCTGTCTGCATAGCTCTGTCACAGGTTGATTCAACTTAACTGAAGGAGTACTCGAGTGGATTCTCTTCATGGTTGGTTCCCATTATTAATTGTGCTCAGCTTTGTTCTCCAGTGGAAGGCAGTCATGAGCACAAGGTCTAATGCCTTCAGCATGCTTTGGTTCAGCTGGCACCTAGCTCGGCTAGACTGACGAGTGTCCTAGCATACTAGCTTAAAAGACCTTTGCTTGAAAAATGAGAAAAAAGCGGCAATAGTACTGTCGGTCCATCTAGATATGCCATAGCTAGTGTACACTTCCTGAAAATATTCAGAATTAATCTAAGATAACTCAAGAAATGTGTCATTAATTTTGATGTTTTTGCTGAGGACATCTTAGTTTGGTGCAGTATTTCACAAGTGAAAAAACGTGCATGAAAACGATTAGTCTCTCATTGAATGACAAACACTTCATTGAAGAATCTCTACTGTTGATCAATCACCGACGAAGGGGCGTAGACTTTGGCTACCGACCTTGGCTTGCCTGGAGACATTTTTTTATGTGCACGAACAGCCCCCAAAAAACTTGCCAAAATCCAAAACAAACAAAAACTTCACCAAATGCTGTCATAATATATACACAAACTGTTCCAAACTGTTTCGAATGGGAAGCATGCGGACGCCTTAACCCACTACAGTCCTAGTGATTCATTATTGTCTTGATTCCAAACTGAGTTTGCTGATGTCTGTACATTTATGGATTGGTCAAAGTGACTTGCTAAGATGCCGAGTCCCGTCCATAGTGTTTACTAATCATTGTGCTTACATTTTGGAGCTCAATATGATGTATAGTCTGTGTCCGTCACTAGACTAGGATTTCTGCTTATTGGCCAATATTGGTATTCTGTGTGATACATAACAAACACGTCAAAGGATTTAATGACACTGCTACTTCTGTCTCAGTGGCTCATTGTTCATTAAAATCATTAAAAGTGCATTTACAGTTCAAGCACTGCTGGTTTTTGAATGTCACAGACATAATGGATTTGTTAAACTAACATTAAAGTTGTTAGAGTGCTTTGTTTAAGGTCAGACTCCTCCTGTCACTGGTGTTGCCTTCGATTCTTTGATTAAGGAAATGTCTACAACAGACTTATGGTGAGGTGCCATTCCTCTGTGACACATCCTGTCCTTAGCCAAGCCAAGAATCCACAACACAATATACATCAATATTGGACGGGAGGCAAACTTCTCCACTGGGCTGCTGATGAATGCACAGAGCTTTGAGAAAGGGTTCGGGTTCCAGGGGTCTGAGTGCTTACGCCCCCAAGACAGCATCGCCCAGGCGCCAGGAAGGCAATATGCGGCCCATTCCATCACTCTAATTCACTCTCTACACATCCATATTTCATTCGGTCTCGGCCTTAATGAAAGCCATGGCAACTTCACCACCACTGTGTCTCAAAACACACAAGCTGAACACAAAATATCATGAAGAAGCACATTGGCCTTCATACAAAACAATATGAAAGGGAAACAGGCCCAGAAGTTGTGCAGAGGAGAGGGTAAAATAGGGGATGGGTGAGAGACAGAAAGTTAGACTGGGGGGGGAGAGAGAGAGAGAGATGGGGAAGAAGGAGAGAGAGGAGTTCTGAAGGCCTGTGACTGACTAGGGAGGCCATCTGCCTGGAAGAGCCCTGGCTATCTCCCATTCCCAGTCCCCCCCTCCTCCAATCCCTATCCTCTCACTGCACAGACAAGTGCCTGTTTATCCCAATGCCCTTCATATGACATTAGCACAGGTCTCATGTGCAATCCAGTTAACTTCCGCTGGCCTGAATATGCTATGATTTTAAGTAACGTTTGCTGTGTCTCTTTCCTCAGGAAACAAACACAACATCCCCACTAAAAGGTTGCTGGGAGGCCCTGGTGACTGGGTGGTGGAGGGCTGTTACCTGGGCACACGCACAGCGTTTACACGGCCCTGTCCTCCTGGACAACCCCCCCCCCCCTTCCTGCCCCCTGCAGCACTGGCAGGAAGAGCACCATGTCAACTCCCAGCAGGCACTGGAGGTCCAGGCTCGGGTTATTGAAAATCTGTGTACCTCCATTTTCCCATTTGTCTTACTAAGAGCGAAAGGCTGATAGGCTCGGCTTAAACAATAATCCCTTATTGTCAGAGCTCTCCAATATTAAATCACAACCTTATGGGATCTTCACAAGTAATTTAGTGCAACAAAGTTCTTCACATCTCCCTCTATTTACTTTTGATCATTACCTAAGGAAGGAAAGTGCTATTTAAAATTGGAAATGGAGCAAGCATTTATCCTGAGCTTTTATTCAGGAAATACTTTCAGAAGACAGATTAGAGAGCATTTTTTTGCTATAATTATGATTTGGATGACACCTAGAATTTACCCAGTAGCTCTATGAATGATTTACCACATCAAATATAACCGATCATTTAGACTTTGGGTTGTCTCATTTATTCTAGAAAATGTTCTCAATAAGCAATACTGCTAACCTTCCATCTTCAACAGTGACGCACTACACTCATAATAATGGTACAGCAGGGGTCCTCCAACATACTGCCTAATCCAATCATTGAATTTTGTCTCTGCAGAATAAACAATATCGGCCCTATAATTACTGTTAGTTGTGTAGATACAGGGATGAAAATAAATGTTTATGAGGAAATTAAACAAATATTTATAGCGCTTTGGAAATCAGACATAGAAATCATGAGCAAGGAATCAATCCCGTCTTTGATAACAATCCTGAATGAAAGTGAAACCATATTTCTCATTAGAGACAGACATCTTCAAAAGGAGCAGGAATCTGTCAACAACCCAATCAAATACTGTATGTGGTGACCAAATGTTCTCTATAAGAGAAAAAGGCTGAATTTGTGAGTCCCCTTAGAGTAGTAGCCTACATGGTGAATTTGGCATCAGTACAGTAGCTCTGAATGAGTTCAGCATTGAAAGTGCTGGAGGATGTAGGACCTTTGATGTTTAGATCTAGTCTACAATCTATCTATAGCATCCATAAAGTAACCCCATCATATGACTTATGGGTCTTACATGCCCATATATTTTTCCTGGATAGAATGAAATGGTGAGGCCTTTCCAAAAACATCAGGGTCACTGCTGGTTGCTGTTTCACTATGCACTACCAACCCCCAATGTCCAAGCTTAAGTCTCCTCTGCTCTGCTACAGGTAGCTAGCTCTCTCATTGGATATGCAACACCCCGACTGTGGAGCTTAACTGATTAACACAGCCAGTCACCAGATTAATTAGTCCCGTAAATTACGCCATCATTAGTCAATTGATTATTTCTAAATAATTACACTAAATGCATGGCATGAGGTGGGTGCAGTCTCTGTAAAATTCAGGATTGCTCTCACACACACTAATAAAGCTATTGGAAACATTTCTACATAGGGAAAAAACATTAGTTGGCTTGTGTTTTTTTCCACAACATCGGTTTTGCATAATGGAGCATTGGAGAAGAAGCCAAACCTAAACCAAAATACAAGGATGACATTGTCTTCAGCAGTTCTCATTCTATTTGCTTTGCACTGAGCTATACTACATGAACCCAGTCTGTCCTGCCAGGTCTATGGCTCTGAATTGGACTGTTATACAACCATTTCACATTGGCACATCTGTGATATACAAAACATCCCTTACCTGCACTCACTGAAACACATGTATCAAAGAGGCTTTTTGAATAAATGGTCTAAAAGCAAATACAAACTATCCAGATTAGTCTATTATCCTATTAGAGCCACTCAGAACAGTATGATACAGGGGAGATAAAGAACAGGCCAGGTCCATCATAGGACATTAAATGGCGGCGGGCAGGCAAACCCCCCCCCCCCCCCCCCCCCCCCCCCAACTGACCGCTTTCTGTTCTCAGAGAAACAGCAGACCAGAGCAGAGAAGAGACAGTCTGTGTCTGGGCTTAGAGAACGGGTCCTGCAGGGTTCAGACGCGGCCTGGCTAGTGAACGCCACAACCTCTCCCTCTCTCTTGAATCGAACAAATAAACTGCTACCTAAGTCATATTTTTGTGTATGCAAGATGGAATTCAACATCAACAAAGCATATGCACGCACAAACAAATGATTCTGCTGGAAATGAAAAAGAAATATTTCTATCCAGGTTATTAAAGGCAAACATTAACAAATATTGAATATGATTTGTTCTCATCTTATCAAAGAGGCCTGGTTTTGTTGCACATCCAAAGGCAACTAGGGATTGATTCCCTGGCTTGACACCAGCACACAAAGCTTCAGAGGAAAGAGGCAGGCAGGAAGGCAGGGTGGCAGGCATGAACAAGCCACCCAAGATTACCAACAATCCTCTAGCCAGGACCCCCCTTTGAGACTGTATGCCTGTGGATGTATGTGTGCACAAAATGACTTTTCAAGCAGGGCTACATACGGCGTGCATCTCCTGGATACACCATGCTCTCACTTTGACTTACTACGCTTTGTTATGTTCCGACTTCACATAAGCAAATTGTCTCAAAGGGGATTTGGGGAGAAATGGTTAGTTAAGACAGGTAAAGACTAATGCATGATGACACTGTGTTTAATGAATTTGAACTCTCAATGTAAGGTAAAATAAAGGAATGAAGAAAGGAATGAAAGAAGAAAGAGTGAAAGAAAAGCTTGCATATGAAGAAAGTTGAAAATGGGAAGACAAAATCCCATTCCAAATAGCCCCTAAAGCAGCCTCTTTAAAGAAGCAGTCTCAGCATAAGGTAATCCCTTTGCAGATAAAGAAGTTCTTCCCACTCATAATCAACATATACAGTAATGCATCATTTTCTGCAGATAGCAAGAGCAGAATTAGTTCAAATTATTTTAAGTTTTTGTTAATTGCTTTTGGTGCCTGAAGCAGTTCACTGCAGTGGCTTGTGTCTGAGCACTGCTAAACTACTGCAAAGTTTACATTCGCTTGCATTAGCGGCCCCCTAATTCATGGACTTATCTCCCAGCTCTAAAGTAATGGTTTATGAAGCATTCAGGTCTTTATCTGTGTGTACACCTCCAATGTGATCACGAGGCTAAATGATATTTCCGCTAACACTCATCCCTTAAATTAAAAAAAGCAGTGGGCATGCATTTCCGTGGACACAATCTAATACTCCCGATCCCAATGGGGCATTTACGGAGGGTTTTATAACTCTAATTATCTTCCACAATTACAGTATATCAACTTTTAGTGGCCCATTGTACTCCCGTAATACATCAAGTGGACAGGTGGCTCCACCACGTAGAGTATTGGTCTCGCATTGGCTAGCAAAGAAACACAAGTTCAGGAAGATGCAGAGCTCTATCCCTGGGTGATTATGAATATGGCATATTGAGTTTTTAATAGAGTGGCACCAGGAGCATTGGAGCACATCCTTGCTTGTAATGCAATCGCAATGAGCCAGTGTGGCTTGACTAAGCCTCATTGTCAGTGTCAGAGAGAGAGGGCCATGCTGTGCTGTACTGTGCTGTACTGTGTGGGAAAACCAGCCTGGAATGAGGTTCTAGCATTTAAACACTCATTTCTCCCTGAGGAGGAATACAATCCCAGAATGGTTTGGGGTATACAATTCCAGGTATAGACTGGGTATAGTTTCCCATTACAGGTCGATTCTCTAGTTTTTAGAATAAGTCTGGTGCAGGCAGAAATATTTCAACATATATCCACATTGCAGGGGCAGGTTGGCTACTTCTCTCTGAATCAAAATAACATATAGACAGTGTGTGGCCTTGGGACAGCTTTTGGCCATTTTATGTCAGGATTGTATAGTAGGCTGAGGGGAAAGTATACAGTTTCAGTTTGTTTTGTGGATGTTGGAGAGGCTGGGAACTAGTCCTGATCATATACAGTACCAAGCCTTCCGACACAGACAGATAGGGCCCCCCACACCACAGCACCGGCCGCCTGCCGATGGTTGAGCCTCTGACAAAGCTGTTAATGTTCTGCAAAGAATGTGCAAATTGCAGAAACGAGTCCAAGTGTGGGCAGAAAACACTTCTGGTACTTAGAACCAGCGATGGAACAAATTTGGTCAAATTGGTAAAGTGCCCAAAGGGAGGAGGGAGATGTTCCACGGAAAACCAATTCCAAGCTTGGGTGAACTCGGGATTGTTTGGAAACTCTCCAATCTGGGGGCCTGCATTGAATTCCACGTCGGGCAGAAACTGAAGATTAGAATAAGGACCAAAAGAGCAGCAAAGGTACCACACAAGATGGTTCCTATAACGTTGCATTACAGTTACACTGTAGAAGAAAATATACGCCTGTCACTAACAGCAACATTGTAAAAACATTACGATTGGTTGTGTGTAGACTCATTCAATGGGCAGTAATGGGTGACGTAGATTTAGGTGCTGCTTTGTGGGGTCAGTTTGGAAAGCATCCTGTTTCCTGCTTTGATTTATTCCTGGTAGCACCAATTAAGCACAGCCCATTCCTGCAGGAGCTGAAGAGCTGCTGATGGATCTGTCATGGGATTGCATGATCAAAGAGAAAGAGAAAGAGAGGGAGAGAGAGAGAGGGAAAAATCTCATGCAATACCACATTTATTAGGGATTTAAGAGGCTTTTACTACATGGTGTAGCCACTGAAACAGTGCAGCTTAAATCATAAACAGCATAATGGAGACCTTAAAATAAAATGTTCCAACACATTAACAAATTTCCAATGAATGAGCTCCCAAGATAATGTCAGTGAGACCTTGAAGCCTCCAAACATGCATTAACCCATGGACCCCCTCATTCCCCTTGGTCCAGCTCATAAGAGTCACTGAAACCAGTTTATGATTTATAAAATCATTAAATTCCTAGGTTGTGTCATATCCCTGCGGCATTTTCAAAGATACATTTTTAAGCACCAAAGCCATCTCATTGTGAGTCAAAATTGAAAGCATGTAAATTATTTGGCCGCATATCATGTTTTTTTCACAAGCTTAAAAATATAAAAACTCAGCAAAAAAAGAAACGTCCTCTCACTGTCAACTGTGTTTATTTTCAGCAAACTTAACATGTGTAAATATTTGTATGAACATAACAAGATTCAACAACTGAGACATAAACTGAACAAGTTCCACAGACATGTGACTAACAGAAATGGAATAATGTGTACCTGAATAAAGGGGGGGGGGGGGGGGGGTCAAAATCAAAACTAACAGTCAGTATCTGGTGTGGCCACCAGCTGCATTAAGTACTGCAGTGCATCTCCTCCTCATGGACTGTACCAGATTTGCCAGTTCTTGCTGTGAGGTGTTACCTTACTCTTCCACCAAGGCACCTGCAAGTTTCCGGACATTTCTGGGGGGAATGACCCTAGCCCTCACCCTCCGATCCAACAGGTCCCAGACGTTCTCATAGGGATTGAGATCCGGGCTCTTCGCTGGTCATGGCAGAACACTGACATTCCTGTGTTGCAGGAAATCACGCACAGAACGAGCACTATGGCTGGTGGCATTGTTACGCTGGAGGGTCATGTCAGGATGAGCCTGCAGGAAGGGTACCACATGAGGGAGGAGGATGTCTTCCCTGTAACGCAGAGTTGAGATTGCCTGCAATGACAACAAGCTCAGTCCGATGATGCTGTGACACACCGCCCCAGACCATGACGGACCTCCACCTCCAAATCGAGTCAGTAGAAAGGCCTCTTTAGTGTCTTAAGTTTTCATAACTGTGACCTTAATTGCCTACCGTCTGTAAGCTGTTAGTGTCTTAACGACTGTTCCACAGGTGCATGTTCATTAACTGTTTATGGTTCATTGAACAAGCATGGGAAACAGTGTTTAAACCCTGTACAATGAAGATCTGTGAAGTTATTTGGATTTTTACGAATTATCTTTGAAAGACAGGGTCCTGAAAAAGGGACATTTATTTTTTTGCTGAGTTTAGTTTACACCTGGGTTTTCACTCCAACCCTCATCCAGTGCACCTGATTCTAATAATTAGCTGCTTGAAAATGTGAATCAGGTTGGTTACAACTGGGGTTGGAGTGAAAACCTACAGGAGGGTAGCTCTCCAGGAACAGGGTTGGAGTGAAAACCTACAGGAGGGTAGCTCTCCAGGAACAGGGTTGGAGTGAAAACCTACAGGAGGGTAGCTCTCCAGGAACAGGGTTGGAGTGAAAACCTACAGGAGGGTAGCTCTCCAGGAACAGGGTTGGACAGCCCTGGTATACACACTCCCCCATGCGTGTGTGTAGGCCACCAGGAGCCAGTGTAGAGGGCCTGATTACTAAAGCCTGGTGATCTGTAATACCACGTTCTACCTTCCACTCTACCATCCCCATCAGGACTACAAACAGGGGTTAATAGACACAGGGACAATGCACCATTCAAGACAATAACATCCTTATTCCCCCAATATTAAAGAACATCTTTTAAAAAAGTGATATGAAAAATCCTCAGACAACAGCAATAGCAATGCACAGAGTACACTGTGTTGTATAGTGCTGTGCTGCAGGTTGAAGTTTGGAAAGGCAAACATAAAGGTGAGGAGTATGAGGGAGATGTGGGGGCTGGGAGGGACACGTTCAAAATAAAGTGTGTGGGCCCTAGAGTTAGCATGCCACCCAACCTCCCTCCCCAACCCCTGTCCTGGTGTTGCTTGACTGAGACAGATGGGGAAGGTAAATCAAGGCAGCTGAGTGGAGAGCACTGGTGACAGCGCATTAGGGCCCCTCTGAATGAACTGTCACAAGTGCACGGCGAAAGTAAAGTTTGATCATACGTGGCCGCCGTCCTGTCAGACATCCTTAAAAGCAAATGGGGCCTAAGTGCAGCACAGCTCCGCCGAGGTTGAGATGACAGTTGGAGTCGGAGCAGAAAGGGGGCATCTATGCCCCATCCTCTCCTCCATCCCAGGGAGAAGAGAAGAGGACAATGAGGTGAGGAGGAGTGAGGAGGAGTGGGCCAGGATCTCTCTCACCCTGTACCCTGGCCCTCCCAGTAAAAGCATCTGACAAAGTGTCAGCCTACCACATCATCATCCGTATCATTAAGGCCCAGGACCCAACTTTTATGCTGCTCTCGCAAACCTTCAAGGATCCGGACAAATTTTTCCCCAGCATGTGCATTTTCTTGCCAACACTGGAAAATCTAATTGGAAAAAGGTACTATTTTATTCATCAATATGATGGAGCTCTGAGTCAGAGTTGTCAGAGAGTGGCTCTAGGAGTGAAGCACTGCGTGCTACTGGAGACTGGAGAGAGGCAGCACTGGGGGAATACTGTACATTAAATTCCATCCAGCCCATGTAAATGCCAGTATATGTAAGTCCTATACACACAAAGCAATTACAGCTACTTAAGAGAAGAGCTCAGCTACATTACAATGATGGCAGTGACTGATTATACAGCAGTTGGCAGATCTAACTCATCTAGTGGACCACCATAATGAATGCAGGATTAAATAACTGTAGAACATCAGTCTCGTAAACCCAACCCTAGGCAACCGTGACTCTTTTGGCATGGAGGAACTACGTCACTGCCAACGTCACTACCTACATTTTTATGAGTGCATTTCGTGCATTTGGCTAGTTTTCCTCAACTACCTTCACTAAAACTACTGCAAAGGCTTTGGCTGCAAACTTTAGTTTTGAATCACGATTCATTGGAAGAGTTGTTTGTCTGAAGAGGACCGACCCCGGAACAAATGTTCACTCTTATTGAAGTTGCCAAAAGAGTCCATCATTGAACTTAGACCCTAGTCACTGTTGCCTAGCATCGGGTTTTCAAGACTAGTACAACATGGAGGCCAAGCAGAACTCCATTTCAGATACGACAGAGGCCTTGTTACTCCCAAAACGTCATCCATCAGACTAGAAAACAACATAATGTACAGTAGGAATAATTATGCAGGTACAAGGCACTGTCCCTTTCTATCTTTTATGACTAAGTTCCAGGCCCCCAGTCAGTCAGTCAGTCAGACCAGGCAGCGATGGGGAACATGTTTACCTCACCCCAGTCCATCGCTCAGATGCTGCTCCTTGGTGTTTGCTACTTCACTCTTCCATTAGACTGTGTGTAGAGACTCGTGCCCACTGTTTAGACTGGCTCTGAGGTGCTTCTAGCTGTAGGAGACTGGCCTCCCCCATCCTCTCAAACCCACACTCACTGGGTCCCCCATGGATCAGCACACCTTATTTCTGATGCAAAAGAGAACTTTCATAAGTGCCCCGCTGGAGATGAGAGAGAAACAAACAAAGAAATATCCAGACATAGACTGAACTTTGTTGTTCTCAAACAATTTGTTTGGTGGGGGTTAGTGGGAAATGGGCTGTTTTACAAATGGAATGCTTAGACACTTAAAAATGCACTAGATGTGTGTGTAATGCTCGCATATCCAATGTGGGATTATCATTAAGCCATAAAAAATGCATACATTTTCAGAAGCCCTTTAGAATCCCTGTGAACACATCGCTTGTTGTATTTGGTGCCTCAAAAGATGCCTTATGGTGTAATATACTGTAAGTACTAACCTATATGAGATGATTAAACTAAATAAACAGACTAACACCATTTTTTGTGCAGTATATGATTGCACCGAATTCATTCTCAAACCACGGCGGACGACATCAGCCCCCTAAAGCTCCCAAATCCAGCTGATGCTAACTCAAGAAGGGCCTTATCTCCTCTGGCTTTCCACAGCAACACTCGGTGGACGGGCATCGACCCAGGTCTAACAGTGCGTCTAGACCATCACGGACAGTCATTAAGAGCAATTCAAGTGGACGGAGGGAGCACTTGACAGGTCCAATCTCAGTGACAGATGTCATTATAACCTGTAAAATGTGATACTGGCACTTTAAGGTTATATCACCTTACCCCTCTGCTCTGGTAGTGCTAGGCCCATCTGCTGGCTCTATAATAAGGCTGGCCTCTTTGTTGTGGGTCTAACAGGCAATCTCTGCTCTGAGTCCTCCTGAAGAAAAGACTGACCATCCAGCCCTGAGTGCTTGATATACTAAAGCATAATGAACATCTCTGCTGAACAGCTAGAGAGTAAAGACAAAGAGAACTGTTAGTGTGTAAATAAAGATGCTCTCAGACCAGGCCAACTCGTCTTCTTGGGTCTCACTTTTATTCAAATGGAGGGTTGGGAAGATCAAGGTTATTTCCTCTCAGAAACCCCTATCTTTGAGAGATACACGCACACGTTTATTAGTTGCCAAACACTTGATGCACCACTCCATAGCCTGGGCCCTCCAAAGTCCTTGAAATGAGGAGCCGTTAAAAACATACTTTAACTTTCATCATTGCCACAGTTCAGATGACAATTATGGCAGCCCAGGTTTAATCGTAGCATCGGGTAGTTCATTTTCTCAATGTCAACATGAAGCCCTGTCAAAAAATGAATTCCCTCTTTCTCTGGGCAGATAAGCAGGCTTCACTGCACCAGGCTCATTCAGAGGAAAAAAACTTGCCCGTCACAAGGCAGCGACTTGCATGTTTTCTTTTTTTTTCTCTCTCTTTCCTCCCCCTCTTCTTTTTTCAGAAAGCCACCCAAGAAGAGATTAATCATGAAGGGAAAACTCAACTTCACCCTCTAGCTGCAGGTCACAGTTCTTATTTCGTGTGGAATTGGCTTTGGGAAAGCAGAAGGCCTGCCGGGGGGCAGGGACCTGATATGAGAGGAATTTGAGAATGAAGCAGAGGGGATTGATTAGCCCACTTCATATCCCACACTCCGTAAGCACACTCCAGCTGCAATCTAACACACCGCTGAGCTGAATAGACAAGAGAAATTGGATTCCTTCCTAATATTTAACCTTCAAGTCAGCTCTAACAGCTGTTGATGGGTTGCTCTCCCAGGTAGTTACAGGAGCACATTTTACACGCCGCATAAGAGAGAGAAAAACAGAGATGTGATGACTTTTCTAGAAGTTATTCAATTACAATGGTGCAAAGAACTGGCATGCCGTGGATACAGGACACCTGCAGATGACTAACTAACAAATTGATGCTCTAAATAATTATTCCCCTAGAAATGTGTGAACGTACGCAGGCATGCATAAACACACACGCACAAGCACAGAAATTTCAGTACGTGTGCAATTAATACCAACAGTTAGGATAATGGACATATCTCATATTGCTGTAATGACCCTGGTTTATGTTCTTCGAATGGGCCCATTTTTAGACTTAGCACAATGCTTTAGAAAACATCTACTGTGGCATTCCAACCAATCATCACATTTCACTGACAGATGTCAGAACAAAGCATGATGGGATCTCGCTCCCTCGCTCTTTAGTCTCAAGTGTAACTACTATTTGAGTCTGATTTCCAAAGGCATTTTACATGAATTTGACTTTGCCCAGAGAGACTTACCTTATTAATATTTTGATTGATCGCAGTGCTATTCGTAGGCACATTGACATATGGGGGACAACAATTGAAATCTAGTGACTTCACTTAAAATCAAAAGAGATGCAGTCTATTCATATCCCCCATAACGTTCTCTATGGCAGCCTTTAGAATGTGTTGACGGGAGTGGAGGAGGTAATCATGCTCTTTTCTCAACTCATTAAGTCGAACAGTTTATTCCAAGCAAAGTGTTGCTCATTTGAATGGGCACAAGAGCGGATGTCTTATGATAATTTAGTGCTTAGAATTGCAGAATATTGAAACTGATTCATTAGTGGAGTCACACGTTTTAATATTTGCACCTTCTGTTCTGTTACTGCAGTAATGCCTGAAGACATAGAGAGAGAGAGGCTCTCCTCCTCAACCAACACTGTAGGCCACATAATCGGGGCAGGGGCTGCAGTACTGCTCTAGGCCTGTGGCACAACATGGATATCCAGGCCACATGAAAAGAGTGAATTTTAGGTAAATTAGCTGTTAACTGACTTTTTAATTCCCCAAAATGAGTTTGTCGTTTCCATTTTAAAAGCATATTATAAGTGTGAGAAAGCAATTAAATAAAGTGGTCTGGTTCAAATCTATACTTAAATGAAGCATTACATTCAATTACAGTTCAGCTTTTATCTTTGCCTTTAGTTGATATAACCAATGAATCATACTGAGATGTTCTTAATTCATTACCGCTTCTCTTCTCTATGTTTGTCAGTGTATGTCTGTGTACACGTGCATGGTAGAAAGAAAGCGAGGGGAGAGAGAGAGTGTTATCAAGGGGAAGAAATTGATAATGTTCTAAGTTCTGAAAATGAGATGTTGACGTGTTGCACCATTTCTTTCCCTGCTTCACCTTTTAACAATGACTCTCGCTATATCCGTGACTTATTTCTACTGAGTATATCAAATAAATGCTAACTCTATCTTGTAGAAACACTATTAAGGTTTTGCGAAGGAGGATGCTCATCCAGACATGAGCTGAGTACATAACAGTAACAAAGCAAGCCCAACAAACAGTCCCCTTTTCCTGGAGTTTCGACACAATGACTATCGAGCAAACACACAAACACCAACTCACTGGGGAATCTGGGCACCAGAAAACTATCTCACAACACAAATTAATTGGAGAAAAAAATACTAATTCTGACATTCCCCAAAGAGAGTCTTTCATCTTATAAATACTGGCTGCAGACTTGAGTATTTTTTGCTTAAGTAACACAGCCTAGCAGATGATGGGAGTCGTTTCCCTCGGTCCCAGGGGCCCAGCATCACAAAGAACACTTGTTTAGCGACTCGCCGATTGGGTCCCAACACAGGCTGTGACTGTGCCCAACCTCACCTAGAAACCTGCTCTATTTGCATTCTGAATCTCCAGACGCTCCACGCCAGGCGGCTTCTGAGGGGATGTTACATCCCAGACATGACATCAGAAACACACACATAAATTAGTCTCTCTCCCCCATCTCCCCTTCCATCTTTGTCTGCTCCTCTCATCCCTCTCTCCCCCTCATTTGTCCCATGGCTTCCTTCCTCACATCACAGTTCACGTGGAGGAGAGACTCCGATTCAACTTTTAAGTTTCCTTGTTTAATTACTCTCTGTATTTCTATTTCCTCAGGCTGAAGTGTGAGCCATGCTATCTTCTTTTTAAGTGCTGAAACATACGTTTAATTGAGCGTTGGATATGTCATTTTGAATAAAACAACAGTGTAAAATAAAGTTCACTTGAACTTACACATGAAATCCCAGAGCTGCATCCATTCTATAAAACGTAGTGATGTTTTGAGTTGACTTTACGTGTGGTATCTTCTCTGACTCTTTGCTGAGGCGCTCTCTCAACCTAATTTCCCTGACACACTCATAGCACATGTTTTGGATCTGCTCCTGTGCCTTTCATTCAGTAGACTGGTTGCATTGTTGTGTCGGTGGCCATGTAGACTGGAGTGGAACGGGGCCCAAAGAGAGGAAGAAAAACTGTGCCTCCCAATCTGCCCATCTGTGAGAGGGGAGAAGACACAGCGACACTCCACTGTCGACTTTAAACTTTGGCCCCCACCCTCGCCTCTCCTCATCTGTCCAGACAGTCACACTCCATGCTGGCACATCATTTGCTATCGCTCCAAATGCCCTCATTAATTTAGCGTCCCCAGTGAAACCTCATATACCAATCACTGACATTTATTTTATTTTTCTAATTAAATATAATTTTGAAGCTCTTTAAATCCAGCTTCATCCAAATACACTATCTAATTTTTTAATTTGCTTTTGTACATGATATAAGACATCAAGTCAATAATTTATTAAATTACTTTTCCCATTCATTTCCTTCTATCTATAATTGATCTCTTCAGTCGAAATTCTGTTGTTACTCTTACTCAGCCAGTCTGAGGAGAGGCTGCGTGACATCACTGTGAACACTGGACTGCCAGCTCCCCTCCTGCAGCCCCCTTCACACAGACACACTCCATTCTTCTGGACCTCTGTTCCTATGGCAGGGTTAGGGATGGGCCTTGGGCCTGGTTTTGACAGGGTGGTCAAATGCAAAGGAGCTACCCCTCTACCAATGTTACTTTTTAGGATATGAAAACACATTGGAAGACATCTTCTATAAACTCAAATAGTCTGAGGTGTAAATATGGACAGTGGACCTTTGTGTAAAGCCAAACTTTGGACTCCAGGAAGACTAGCTGCTGCTTTTTCAGTAGCTAATGGGGATCCTAATAAAATAAATAAAATAAAATACTTTTTCAAGCATACTGCAGAATTCCTAAAGAGACACACCATATTAGATACTTTCTCTCCTCTGATTTCACTGGTATTGTCATGCCAACGTATATAAATATGAAGAAAGAGGGTTCAGTATTGATGTTGCTGCTAGACACTTTATTAAGTGCTCCCATCCAAAATATGTCACACAATTATCTACAGTTGAAGTCGGAAGTTTACATACACTTAGGTTGGAGACATTAAAACTTGTTTTTCAACCACTTCACAAATTTCTTGTTAACAAACTATAGTTTTGGCAAGTCGGTTAGGACATCTACTTTGTGCATTACACAAGTCATTTTTCCAACAATTGTTTACAGACAGATTATTTCACTTATAATTCACTGTATCACAATTCCAGTGGGTCAGAAGTTTACACACACTAAGCTGACTGCCTTTAAACAGCTTGGAAAATTCCAGAAAATTATGTCATGGCTTTAGAAGCTTCTGATAGGCTAATTGACATCATTTGAGTCAATTGGAGGTGTACCTGTGTATGTATTTCAAGGCCTACCTTCAAACTCAGTGCCTCTTTGCTTGACATCATGGGAAAATCAAAAGGAATCAGCCAAGACCTCAGAAAGAAAATTGTCGGGTTCATCCTCGGGAGCAATTCCCAAACGGTTGAAGGTACCCTGTTCATCTGTACAAACAATAGTACGCAAGTTTAAACACCATGGGACCATGCAACCATCATACCGCTCAGGAAGGAGACGCGTTCTGTCTCCTAGAGATGAACGTACTTTGGTGCGAAAAGTGCAAATCAATCCCAGAACAACAGCAAAGGACCTTGTGAAGATGCTGGAGGAAACAGGTACAAAAGTATCTATATCCACAGTAAAACGAGGCCTATATGAACATAACCTGAAAGGCCACTCAGCAAGGAAGAAGCCACTGCTCCAAAACCGCCATAAAAAAGCCAGATTACGGGAAAAATATTGTACTTTTTGGAGAAATGTCCTCTGCTTTGATGAAAAAAATATAGAACTGTTTGGCCATAATGACCATAGTTATGTTTGGAGGAAAAAGGGGGAGGCATGCAAGCCGAAGAATACCATTCCAACCGTGAAGCACTTATTGTGGGAAGCTTGTGGAAAGCTACCCGAAATGTTTGACCCAAATTAAACAATTTAAAGGCTACCAAATAAGAATTGAGTGTATGTAAACTTCTGACCCACTGGGAATGTGATGAAAGAAATAAAAGCTGAAATAAGTCATCCTCAACTATTATTGTGACATTTCACATTCTTAAAATAAAGTGGTGATCCTAACTGACCTAAGACAGGGAATTTTTACTAGGATTAAATGTGAGTTTAAACTGAGTTTAAATGTATTTGGCTAAGGTGTATGTAAACTTCCGACTTCAACTGTATTTAGGGTAAAGACTCAATCTGGCTGATGGAAAAGGAGGGGGGTTGTTTTCTACATAGGAGATATCCACATATCTTCTCCCATTTTCTGCCCCAATTGAGACCCTTCAGTTGAGAGTGGACGGAGACAATGTAAGGGAGAAATATCAGGAAAAAATAACTTGGGTTGTGAACAACAGCGATGAGTATTAAGCTCTGCCCTGATCCTCTAAGCATTCTCAGCAGCCAGCTTTCAATAGCAGCTGTGTAGAGGAGAGAATTACTATATTACTGAGAGAGAGCGAGAGAGAGCAAGAGAGAGAGCATTAGAGAGAGAGAGAGAGAGAGAGAGAGAGAGAGAGAGAGAGAGAGAGAGAGAGAGAGAGAGAGAGAGAGCTAAACAGCCTCTGCAAATTGGGCCATAATTAAATGCTTACAAAATTCCATGCTTAGCTCATTTTAAAATTCAAGTGCTTCTTTGAAGCAATTTCCTTTCTTTAATTACAATTTCCTGTCTAGTTTGACATTTACAATGCAATCTTCTGGAACGTGTTTGTGATTTATTATTCCTGCCTCTATCACAATGTCAGTCGGAATAAATGAGTTTATAAAATAAGAACTCAAATTATTATGGCCTTTGACCAATAAAGCTGGCTAATTATTTCAGGCCGGAGAAAAGATGAACATTTCTGACAACCAAATAGAGGGGGGGGGATCAGTGAGGTAAAGTGATTGTTAAATTTTCTCAAATAAAGTGCCTTGTTTAATAAGAAAATGGAAAGTAGGGGATATAAAGCAATCTCTTCCAGGAGAAAAATAGAGAGTTGTTTGATGGTATTCAAGTTCTCTGAATGTGAATTTCTCTGTGGTTCTCACTACAGCTGCTCCACATTTGTGAATATTCATGTGGTCACGCCTGTAATCTCAGAGAGATCCGACAATGCCTGGATGTTGTGGGAACTGAACACAGAGGTTCTTAGTTCCCTAAAACAATCGTCCCATGTATCCCCCCAGCCAGTGAAACAATGGAGGTTCTTGGGGGATGCAGGCATCTCCCATTCCCTTGGGTTCAATCTGACTAACACTAATATTTGCCAAGGTTCTGAATATCAAACAATATCTTTGTCTGAGATAATATCATCCCTTCATCTGAGACTCACTGTGAAGGCCTGAATCAAGGACCAGGAATGATCTCAGCCTTCATCCTCTCTTCACCAGCAACATCAAACCTTCTCCTCAGATAGGCCTAATGACATTCCCTGCCACATTCACTATAGTTGTAAGAGATCTGAGCTCAGCTCCCCATAATGTGTTACAAATCTCTTCACAGGTGTTAAATGATATCAAGAATTATCCCTGAAAAATATGATCTCTTAAATACGGTAAGTGAAGCTTTCCCATGGTGGATATCCATAGGAATAACCCTTTTTCATTAAAGACAATTCCTACTCTAAATAAAGAAGCTTTGCCAGCATTTCGTATTACTTCATGTGGATGTGGATTTCCATCATGCAAAGTGCATGTAAGAAACAAACAGGTGGGCTGATCTTCATACTAATCAAAGTGGGCTCTCTCTGAGTCGCTCTGGTAATGCAGTTTGCTGTGGACTTCCCTCACTCTGGACTATGGCTCATGTTTTAACGCCACACACATCCATCACCAGCCGAAGAATCATATCAATACTCGCCCATTTTCCCATTTGTAGGAGGATGAGTAGATCAATTAATTTAAAGAGAGCCGGGGCCAGACATCCGTTTTAGAGATTAGAACATATATTGGCTACTTGTCTGATGGAAGGCTGAGGGTTCATTAAGTCAATGGAATCCTTAATCAATAGGTAAACTTCAGGTAGCCCTCTTAGTTAGGGCTGGGCCCAGCTGACTTCCTACTGCACATCACAACCATGCAGTGAAACTTAAATGCTCTGCATCTGTCTCACAGCGTGCTCAAAAGTTATTACTTTAATTTGCCATAATGCACCGTGTACGTTCCTATGACGACGATGGATTCTGATGTGTGATTGTCTCTGGTTTCATCTTCTAGTAGAACATGGTCAACTATCGTTCTCTTTGAAGGACACTGATTCAAAATAGAAACAAAGACAGATACAGAAACATGACAAGTCCTCTCTGTGAAGGATAATGACAACTGCTGGTTTCACAGGCCTCAATCAACCTAGTCTATGTTAATCACACAACATATATTTTCCTTCCATCTCTCCTCTACCACATTCTAACTCAATGCCACATTCCCCCTGTGATTCTTGAGTGTCACTTGTGTCCACCTGAATTATTGTTTGTGTGTAATGCGGAGGAAGGGAGCTGCGCTAAGCCCAGCATGCAGAGGGAAGTGGCCATGCCCCCCTGATTGATTGTTAAGTGTTGTCCAGGAGCCCATCGCCAGGCTCCACTTAACGGCCTGCACCGCAGAAAGCAATCAGTGGATGTTACTGAGAGTCTCGTGGGGACGGCCGCAGCCATGATTGATCTTCAGCGGACCTCTGTGGATGTCTGAGAGAGCTGGGCTACGCCTGCAGCCCGCCATCCCTCCATCCGGCCACAGTGGGTCCAGAGAAGCACACCCTCAACCAAATGATAGTACAGAGCAGCACAGCAAGTCTCCACTGATGCCTGGGATTCCCATACTCTGATTAGAACTCATAGAACCTAAAATGAGTGTGTTTCAAAGAATCAGTGTGAATGTCTGTGGTGTCTAGGAGTATTATTGGTCTTCTACTGCCGTACTTGTCCTTGTGGATGTATGTCTCCAGGCACTGTACCTGAAGGCACACGCGAGACACACACACACACACACACACACACACACACACACACACACACACACACACACACACACACACACACACACACACACACACACACACACACACACACACACACACACACACACACACACACACACACACACACACACACACACACACACACACACACTCTCTCTCTCTCTCTCTCCAGCGGAGTGTCACAGTGTGTCATAGTGTTCAGTGACCACAATGTGTGGTGTTAGTCTCATTACAGAGAGTTCAAAGGGACATGGGCTTCATAGCAGCAGGGACACACTCTGGCCCGCAGAGAAATGGCTCCTCTTCTAATCTCAAAGGTCACGTTTGGTCATTCAAATACAAAACTGCATTTCATCACGGCAACCCCGATGACCCTGGGAGATTTCTCCGGCCTGTTGTTTTAGGTTAGGTCACTGTACTATAGTGGGACAGCTAAAGTGAACTAAAGCTTAGTAGAGGACATATCTGACCTACCACAAAACATGTCCTTCAGCAATGTCATGCTTGAGAGAAAAGGGAAACATTATACTAGGTTTGATGATATCTGGGGTTTGACTTCAAAATCAATATACTCCATGTCCATGATTCGTTAAATTGAGAATGTGGTAACAACATATGTAGCTACTTCATTTCCAAACAAACATTTTCAACAGCGGCTATTAGGCTGGAATGAGGTCAGCAAACCATAGAGCATGCTCTTTGACTCTCCAAACAGATCATCGCACTGAATTACTCCATTACAAAGTTGACTGCTGTTGGATCACAGGATTTTCTTTGCATGGTTTTATGCTAGCCAAGTGAATGGCTGGTATTTGAGAAGAGAAGTGCAGCATGGTCTTACGCTGCCCAGTTTCTGTGTGCCCTGGAAGGATACCTAATATACACAACCTCTATCCTAAACAATGTCCCCTGTCACAGGCGTCGTATGAATTGGACTAAGACGCAGCGGGAATGTGAATGCTCATTATCTTCTT